>NC_041227.1:114961977-114998618 GCF_002837175.3 Physeter macrocephalus
TTCTTTTTTTTTTTTTTTGTGGTACGCGGGCCTCTCACTGCCGTGGCCTCTCCCGTTGCAGAGCACAGGCTCCGGACGCGCAGGCTCAGCGGCCATGGCTCACGGGCCCAGCCGCTCCGCGACATGTGGGATCTTCCCGGACCGGGACGCGAACCCGTATCCCCTGCATCGGCAGGCGGATTCTTAACCACTGCGCCACCAGGGGAGTCTCCACATCAGTGTTTCTTAACCTTGGCTGCATATTAGTCATATAGGGAGCTTCTAAAACACAGGTATTTTGATCCCATCCCTGATTTATCTGGCCTTTTAAAGGGGCCTGGGCACCTCTTTTTTCGAAAAGTTCCCCAAATGATTCCAGCTTGCAACCTGTAGCAGATGCCCTAATAAGCAAGTAGTTCCTAAACTTTAGCCTCCATTAGAATCATCTGGGGGGCTTGTTAAAGCAGGGGTCCCCAATCCCTGGGCCTCGGACCAGCGGGCGAGTGAGCGAAGCTTCATCTGCCGCTCGCCATTGCTCTTATTACCGCCTGAACCATCCCCCCGCAACCATCCGAGGAAAAATTGTCTTTAATCCCTGGTGCCAAAAAGGTTGGGGGTCACTGTGTTAAAAGCACAGTTTCTGATTCAGAGCTGCAGAAGGCCCTAAGAATTTATGATTCCCAGGTGCTGGTCCAGGACCACACTTTGAGAACCACTAGATTTTTTTTTTTTTTAATTTATTTTTGGCTGCGTTGGGTCTTAAGTTTCTGTGCGAGGGCTTTCTCTAGTTGCGGCGAGCAGGGGCCACTCTTCATCGCGGTGCGCGGGCCTCTCACTGTCGCGGCCTCTATTGTTGCGGAGCACAGGCTCCAGACGCACAGGCTCAGTAGTTGTGGCTCACGGGCCCAGTTGCTCCGCGGCATGTGGGATCTTCCCAGACCAGGGCTTGAACCCGTGTCCCCTGCATCCAGATGCGCAGGCTCAGTAGTTGTGGCTCACGGGCCTAGTTGCTCCGCGGCATGTGGGATCTTCCCAGACCAGGGCTCGAACCCGTGTCCCCTGCATTGGCAGGCAGACTCTCAACCACTGCGCCACCAGGGAAGCCCGAGAACCACTAGATTTTAAGCTAAAAGTTTAGATGGAGAACCGGAGGCACATAGAGGTGACTTGTTAAGTCAGCAACATAGCTAGTCAAGGGAGAGCTAGGACAGGTGTGTCGGGTGTGTGGCTCCCAGCAAGTGTTGGTTCTACGCGGCCGGAGAAGTGAGGGGCTCTTGGTCCATTCCTCAGTGAGTGTGGTAATGGCAGCTGACAGGCAGATGCTCTGGTGCCTGTGCTCTTAACCATTGCTTATTAACTGCATCTGAGAGTGGGTGACCAAAGTCATTGACTGTTCTTTCCCCAAACTCAAGCCATACCCTGACTTAGCCCAAGCAGCCCCTAAAACTGGGACCAAAACCTTTGAATTATGAAAAAGATAGATAAAAGGCTCATTTCCAAAGGACTCATACATAACAGGTGTGTACACAAACCTTTTTTGAATTTTATTTTTTTCCTTGGGTTGGAGATTCATCTTAACATGCATGCATCTTAAAACATTAACAGGGTCTCGAATTGTTCCGAGCAGACATTAGACAAGCACAGGGGGTTGAAAATACCTATTTTAAAAAAATGGAAATTGCAGTGGGAAATTGAGAAGTCACACACATATGGTGGGGTGGTAGTTTATCCTGCTCCCCCAAAAGCTGAATCTAAACTTCATTCACATTTTTTTATTACAATGACCTGACCTGATGCTTGGGTGTGCTGAGCCGCACCAGGCCTTCCCCCAAAGGTTGTTGGTTCCCACTTCCTCCCAAAATGGCTCTGAGTAAGGGGAAGGGGCTCCTCTGGAAATTTCCTCCCCAGCCTCCAAAGGATTGCCCGCCGGGGACAGCCGATTCTCCTCGTCCCTCTGGAGACACTCTTCCTAAGTGGCACGTTTCAGAAGAAGGCTAGGGCTGTGTCACAAAGCCGCCTGCAGATGGCTGGTAGATTTGGGGGGAGTTTGAATGTTTTCCCTTTGATTCCTGTGCTCAGGCTGGAGCCTCCTCCCCACATTTCTGCCAGAAAAAAGTGAGGTCTCTGGAACTGGGGGAGCCACAGGTCTAAGGCCAGAGCTTTCTAAAAGTTGTTTTAAACACACTGTCCCTTCTGGCCCCTAACACTTGAGTAGCTCAAATGCTGGGGATTGCTGAAATTTCTTCTCTCTCCCAACCTGAATTGGTAAAAAGACAATTAGGAGGGTGGGACTGGCTACTGAGAAAAGTCCTGGTCTTTGATCCACCTCCCTGGGGCAGGCCCTGGCTGACCGTGAAGAGGGGAGTCAGTAGGGCACCAGGGTACCTGTTTGAGGCCTAAAGCACAGGCAACAGAGACAGAAGTAGGAAGAGGGAGAAGGGATGACGAGCTGCCTGTGGAGGGAACCTAGGGAGTGCCACTGAGAGCAGCCACAGGGGCGACTCATAGCACGTCCCACAGACCAGTAACCCCTGAGCTAGATGAGGAGACATCGAGCATTGCCTCAGGCTGTGCTTCTGGAACTGCTGGCTTCCTAGCCTGCTCCATAACCCCCAAACTGCAGGGCACAGGGAATGAGCTTGCACTAGGGGACAAAGACTCAATGGTTCATTAACAGGAACAAGGGCCAGAGGCCGCCTTCTAGTGGTCTAGGTGGAGTTTTCAGAGAACCCCTTACTTTGGTGGGGAGACCTGGGAGACTAGAGTTTTCTCAGCCATAGACTTTGAGAAGAGGGGCAGGACGGGAGAAGCTGTGACTGGTTAAATGGCAGAGGGAGAGAATGGAGAAAAATCCTGCCCTATCCCCATCCAGGCCTCACCCAGTCAGCCATGTTCTAGTCTTATGCCTTTGTTCTTGGGAGACCAAATTATTCTGGGATGCCGTAAGACCATTCAGCTTTTCTTCATGGCTCCAAAGAGTGAAGGTGAGGGTAGTCACTTCCCCTCAGACACCTGCCCAGAGAGGGCATGGTGGGACTTGGAGAAAAAAACACAAAGGTTTGGGGATCACTTCACTTTTTCTACATTCAGACTGCAAACCAAATTTAACATCTTCATCGTTACAAAAAGAAGAGAAAAAAATTGTATAAAACAAGATAAATAGCTTTTAAACATTTGAATGCCAAAGGAGTTAAAGGACCAAACCCAAGGTTTTGAAGATAGCACAGAGAATGAGCTTTAAACAAAATTTAAAATCCACCAAACCACAGCTTAAATGTTTTGACCCAGTCAACAATACTGTCAGAAAAACAAAAAGAGCATTTTAAACAGAATGCTACCTCTCAAAATGTAAACAATATACAAAACAAAAACAAAAGCCCACAAAAACTCAATGTTAAAGAAGTTAGATACCTGGTAGCTCACCTTCAACTGGTAACGACTGGTTACACTTTTCGTACACACGATGGCGACATGATCAGCAGACCAAACGCAGGAAGCCGAGGGAGCCCAAGGTTGTGGAGGCTGCGAGAGGACAGCCTGAAAAGCTTGGGAGATGCTGGGCTCGACTAGGAGCAGATCCAAATTTTCATTCTTGATTAGGAGGTGGGGAAATCAAGTTCAAACATTATTCCTACTAATCCCTTCCTAAGTCAAATTTGTTTTCTCCACAAGCCACCTGGTTCCAAGTTCTTCTCCAGGTCACTTCGCGGTCTTGCTGCTGACGTTCAGAGCTACCTACAGCCCCTTCCTGGGGCCAGGGCAGTTGTTTGGCCCCTGTCTGCCTCTTCCAGAAGGGTTCTGACAGCCCCAGTAGAGTCCAAGAATGCGGTCTCCATTCCTCCCTGACCTAAATACTGTGGGGTTGGGCACAGACATGGTGCTTGTTCCTGCTCCAGCAGCTGAGCTTGGCCAGGTTTGCAGGGAGCCAAGGAAACCAATCCATTCATTCAAAATGGTTCCACACACTTTCTTTCCATTTGCGGAGTTATCTACAAGTTTTACCGTGTCTCATCCCAAGACCCCAGTTCCTGGTGAGATGGTGAGAAGACGCCATCTCACCATGTACCTCCCCCAACACAGGGCTGTTTTCTCTCCTAGCCAGACCAGACTGCTCTGATGGCATCGCAGAAGGACACAATTCTGAGGCTTAGGTAGCCGGCTCAGAGGGCGGGTAGAGATCCTGAAGGAAGCTGCGGGATGCCACTCCTGAGGAGGCTTGTGGGTGGCAGATCTGCGAAAAGTCTAGAGGGGCCATCGAGGAAAAACAGATCCAAGGTTGGGGCCAGGTTGAATCGCACATCAAGCCTCCAAATTGGATTTCCCAGTCAGATCCTCAAGTGGCTCAGAAGCAACCTCAGGCTTGGGTGCCACGCTCCAAGGTGGGGGGCACCACTCCCTGCTGGCCACAACCATCCAGGTGACAAACCACAGGGAGTCAGATTACCTACATGGCAGCCCTGGGGGTTGAAGAGGTATCTCTGCAAGGAGCACCCCAGGCACATGGAGATCTGCCCCCAACTAAAAGCTCACCTACAAATGAGAGTGCCTGGGAGAAGGTCAGAAGGAAGTAAATGGATGGAGGGCACAAGACATCATTCGATACTCATCAGCTTTCCTGGGCTTTCCCAAGGGGAAATAACCATTTAAGCACGAGGGTCCTGTTATATCCAAAGGTGCTTTCTAGTTCCTCTTGACTCAGTGGGAGGCTTTATAAAGAAGACATCTGAACTCCAGGGGCCGAAAGAGCCCAGGAACTTGGGTGGTGATCATGGGGTTCTCTGAGAACCACCTGTCCGAGAGCCCAGCAGCCCCCGACCCCTTACCATCCCATGAGGATGAACTCACTCCCCTCTGAGATCTCTGATTCTGATCCAAGATGCCTGATGTTGATCTGGAGTGTTCCTTCGGGAAGAAGCATTTAGATGTAGGAATCATGTAACATTTCACTTGGAGCTGAGGCTGAAAAAGTGGAGGAAGCTGTGCACAATACTCCATGAAATTAAGTTAATCTAGACAAGATCAAATGCAGCAGGGAGGGCAGAGGTGTCTAACCTCCTCTCCTGTGGCACCAGAGCGCTTTGCTCTGAGAGGACCCTTCGCTGGGTCTACGGGTGCTTCTCTAATCGAAGGGAAGTGAGAGCAGGTCAGGGATGGGGAGGGTGGATAGGGTGATGACATACATCGTTATAAATAGCAAATCTGGAGCGAAGAAATTTCAGAAACAAAACCCAAATAAACCCACAAAGTCATCTCTAGCCCCAAGGTATCTTAAAAAGTTACAGGATAACAAAAAGGAAACCCCTTTTTAACCTGGGTCAAATGGGGGGGAAATCAAGGGTAAGCAGGTGAGGTTACATCCTGTGAGCACGCGCACACACAGCACATCCCCTCCTCTCCAGCTAGTCTCTTCCAGTGTCACAGGCTGCAGTCGCATTGCTAAAGCCCTCCCCTCCCCGCCACTCTGCTCCCCACCCTCCCATTCAGCCCAGATAACACCCTCTCCCTCTTCCAATCCCCGACCCCACATCAGCACTCTGGCTCTGGCTGAAGGTAGAGGGTAACTACGTCAGGATGTTGGACATGAACTCGTTGAAGCGTTTGGAGTACTGCTCAGGGTTCACAGTTGAGATCTCCGCTCCCGCCTGTAATACACAGAGGCCCTAATCAGGAGGCTGTACCTAGGACGGGCCTGGGTATTCAGGAGCCTCTGGCTCCACATTAGAGTTGAATACTACCCCCCACCCCCAACTGGGCAGGCCACCTTGAGAAATGGTTCCCATGTCTCAGAAGTGCCCTGACCCCGCTCCTCTGATTCACAATCCCAGGGCTGCTCCCACTGAAGCAGGAACAAGGCGATGGGGAGGCGGCAGAGGGGCCCTAGAGCTCTGGGGGGCCCCTGTTTAGAGAACAGTAGCTTGAAGCCCATGGGGAAACAGGCCTCTGGGGAGCAGTGTGGGCATGTAAACAAAGCTATTACTGGCAGTCAACAAGATGCATGACATGCCCAGCAGCCCTTGGGGGAAGGAGCCAGAGAACTAGGGGAAAAACAAGTTGGGCAGATCAGCCAGCTGCAGGGAGGGGATGGGACGCAGATGGCGGAGAAAGAACACAAGGCAACCAGGCAGGCTGCTCTTCCTGTTCCCTGTCCTGGGAGAAGGGGCCGGGAGAGCATCTCCTTAGAGCAGGAGGCCTCCCTGGGGGTCTGAGGCCCCACCGCCCCCGGCCTGGATGGAGACACGAAGAACTCACCCCATGTTTCACTGTTTTGGCAGCATGTGCAGCTTTCTTCTTAGCATCATATGGCGTGAGGATATCGATGATGGCCATGAAATAAACCTCCTTCTTGGGGGCACCTGAAGGGGGAGGGAAAGCAGGAAAGGAGGAAGAGGCAGGGAGAAGAGCAGAAAGCAGCTGGTCCATAACCCTTCAGATATGACATCCAAATTCATCCCTATCATTTTGAATGTGAGGAAAGGAATGACCCATGGAGTTCTTCTTAGAAGCTTTCACAGCTCTTATCTTATTCGGTCTTCACAGCCACCCTGTGGGGCTGACGTGACACTATTTAGGAGGTTTTGTCCATCCCATGAACCAGAGCCAAACCAGGCCTCAGCTATCCAGGACAAGCAAAGAGGTGAAGGAAGGCCTGACAGAGAAGGACCCCAGCACCCCAGAAGACAGAGTTACTGCTGGTGACCCAGGATGGAGGCAGAAAGGGGCCAAAGTCAGCAGTTAATAAGATGGAGGCCCACTGAAGTGGGGGAGGGCAGGGTAGGATGAGGGCTGGGGACGGGGCCGGCAGGCAGAGGCTCCTACTTACTTTCATGGCTTTTCATGGCATAGACATCAACAGAGGGATCAAATTCCCCAGGACCAAAGAACCGGGGAAAGCTGAGGAGGTTGCCAGGGCTGTCCGGAGGTGTGCCGTAGGAGCAGAGCAGGCTGCCACCCATCCCGTCGTTCTCACACTCCTCATCCTCTGCCCGCTCCTCCACCTCCATCTCCTCCTGCTCTGCCCGGTCCACGTCGTGGATGCCCACCAGCAGGCTGTAGTCCATGATCTTCAGCTGGGCCAGGAACTAGGGAGGTGGGGGAAGGAGAGATGGAAGGAAGAGGTTACATGGGACATCTGGAGAGGCAAAGTGGCATCTGGAAAGGGGAGAAAAGGCATTCCTTTCAACTTAATTCTCCCGTTCTGAAATACAGCAGAGAATAAGACATCAGAGCCTCTGCCCTCAACGGGCTCAACGTCTAATGGAGAAGACAGTCATTCCACAAGGGCGAGGAGCTGTGGGAGTCGACAGCAGCGGGGAGAGGGCCTCCCTGAGGAAAGGAGTTGAGCCTGACCCAATGAATGAAGAGAAGTCAGGCAGGCAGAGGCTGCGGAAGTAAAAGTAGAAGGAGCACTGCAGGAAGAGGGAGGAGCCAATGCTGTCTGGGATCAAGAGAGGCCATGGTGAGGTGGAGGAAAGAAGTAATGGAACGCTGCACTGCGTATTTCTCATCCATATAACGAGTGCTGGGAGCAGGATGGTATCCAAGTCTCCTGAGCTAGGACTCAATGACTTGGAGGAGAACAAAGAGCGTGGGAATGATACAGGATGGAAATGGCCAACTGACATTCCAGTTTAACTAATGTGAGGCCAGAGTCACTGGTCCAAGTCCTCTGTGAATTAGCCAGCAGCCACCATCAGCCATGTGCCAGGCATCCTGCCATGGTCACAAATGAACCTGCAGCACTGCAGGAAACTGTCTGATGGACTAGACGGAGAATCATAATAGGACAAGAGGGGCTCTATGCACAGGCCCAGAAGACAACTAAAAGCATAAGAAGCCCCAGTGGTAGGAGATCAGCAGAATCTCCTTAGGAAAGAAAGGTGAGGGGCACCATTGCAAGCACCTCTGGACAATGTCCTCTGAAGGCCGAAGGAAAAGGGACCAGGGTCCCAGAAAAGAGACACTCTGTGAGCCACACCCCCTCCCGTCCATCTGCAAACATTTATAAAGTAACATGCAAGTGAAAACAAATGAATTGTGTTAACTGCATTAAATTCTTCTTGAAGCCAGAGTAGGGAGAAAAGTAGGAAAAGGAGGAGAAAGACTCTGGACAAACCAAATGTCAGAATGAAAGCACAAACGTAGTAGGGGGTGGTTAAGGTAAAGCTTACTAACAAAAAGAAGTCTGTTAAACCCATGTTCGCAGGAGCATTATTCACAATGAAGCAATCCAAGTGTGAGGGTTGATTTTATGTGTCAACTTGACTGGGCTACTGGGTGCCCAGAAGTTGGGTTAAATATTATTCTGGATATGTCTGTGAGGGTGTTTATGGGTGAGCTTAACATTTGAATTGGTAAACTGAGTAAAGCAGACTGCTCTCCCTAAAGTAGACGGGCCTCGTCCAATCAGTCGAAGGGCTGAGAAGAACGAAAAGGCCGACTCTCCTGTGAGTAAAAGGGAACTCCTCCTGCCTAACTGCCTCTGAGCTGGGACATCAGTTTTTTCCTGCCTTCAGATGCAGACTGAAACATCAGTGCTTCCTGGGTCTCAAGCCTGCTGGCCTCTGGACTAAAACTACACCATCAGGTCTCCCGGGTCTCTAGCTGGTCAACTGCAGATCTTGGGACGTGTCAACCTTCATAATCATGTGAGCCAATTCCTTATAATAAACATCTATCTATCAATCTACACCCTATTCTGTTTCTCTGGAGACTAGAAACTAGATTAATTAATTAACCTTAACTAGTAACCAAGTGTCCATCAATGGATGAATAGGTAAACAAAATGTGGTATATACATGCAATGGAATATTACTCAGCCTCAAAAAGGAAGGACATTCTGACACGTAGCACAACATGGATGATCCTTGAAGACATTATGGTAAGTGAAAATAAGCCAGACACAAAGGACAAACACTGTATGATCTACTTATATGAGATTCCTAGAGCAGTCAATTTCACAGAGACACAAAGTCGAATGGTGGTTGCCAGGGGCAAGGGAGAAGGGGGAATGGGGAATTAGTGTTTCTTGGGTACAGAGTTTTCGTTTGAGAAGATGAAAAAGTTCTGGAGATGGATGATGGGGACGGTTGCACAACCATGTGAATATGCTTCATGCCACTCAACTTCAAAATGGTTAAGATAGTAAATTTTATGTTATGCATATTTTACCACAATAAAAAAAATAAAACATTTTCTAAAGTTTATAGAATTTGGATTTAATGAACAGGCTCCCAATTTATTAAAATAGGAGACACTGGGACTTCCCTGGCAGTCCAGTGGCTAAGACTCTGTGCTCCCAATGCAGGGGGCCCGGTTTCTATCCCTGGTCAGGGAACTAGATCCCACATGCTGCAACTAAAGATCCCGTAGGCAGCAATGAAGCTCCGCGTGCCGCAGCTAAGACCTGGCACAGCCAAATAAATATTTTTTAAAAAAATAGGAGACATTGAGTTATCAGATATCACATTCATTATTTACCACCTGTCCTCCCCAAAGGAACTTCTCCACAGGAAGTCCCATTCCAACCAGAATGCTGCTAGGTAAGCGGAGAATCAGAGCCAGAGAAAGGCACGGTTGGCGGATCTTAATAGCTGGTTTCCTGTCACTCTGACAGCTGGATGCCCCCTCCACTATGGGGACACCACCAGAAAGGAAGTTTGAAGCGGAGTCTGAAAAAGGGGTTGGAACAGACTAAAGAGATGAGGGAAAGCACTCCATACTGAGTTACACAGGTTCTACTGGCACAAATTGTGTCCCCCCAAATGGAATGTACATTTGCACTAGCTTTAGATGCAAATAACTACCTACATGGCTCAAATCACCACCCTTCCTCTTGTCCACACTCCTGGGAAGTGGTGAATTCAATTTTTCTTAAGATTAAAGAGGTTCCTGCTCTGGGGACAAGAGGAGGTCCTGCTCAACCAAAGTAAAAACGAGGGTAAATACATACCTCTACATCCCGTTTCAGTTTTTCCAGGAAGTTCTTTTTACTCTCTTCTCCCACGTGCAACTTCTGCCCTTCATTGAGGAAGTCATTGTCTTTGAAGGTTGGCAAGTCCTTGGCCTGGGAGAGCAATAGCAGTGTTAGGCTGGTGGCCTGATTTGTTCACCCCAAGGAGTCCTCTGCTGGGGGCAATGGTACAGGAAAGGAAAGGGTCCTCAGCACAAAGGTGGCCAAGCTGCCAAATCAATGGCTCAGTCCAGGAGTCTACAGTCCCAGCTTCAGGCAGGCAGGGATGGCAAATATGTAGCACGAGTCAGACAATGAGGACTGACCAAAGGACTTCCTGCTGAGCCCTGAGACTACCTCAGGGCTCAAGCAGCCAGCCACCCACGGATTCAGGCTGTACTGAGATAGAAACCGCCAGCCCTCCAGGACTATGAAGAACCCAGCAAGGGCAAAGGAAAAGGCTGGAGACCAAGGCCTAGGCCAAGGATGAGGACAGACACAAGCTTAGTGACACAGCGTTTCACATCAACAGACCGCACGTCTGGGAACTAGGCTGGGACGGCAGCAGAGGAAGGGACAGGATGGCCAACAGAAGGTGTTTTTGATTCCCAGCGACCCATTCCACAAGTGATCAACACAGGCCCCAGCATACCTTCTCCTTGTCACTCGCTTCTCTGGCAACAGTAGAACCCTGAAAGGATAAGAGCCGTCAGGAGAAGTCCAGCTGAGGCAAATTCCGTTGATCGAAAAAACATGCACCGGTCTTTAGGGAGAGGCAGCAGGTGAACTCAAGTAGGCTGGTTAGACTCCTAGAGGGGCCAGGAGGCAGCAACTTGTTCACTTCCTCTGTCACAGACCGCTTACAGAGATCTGACTGTATACCAGACACATGCTCAGGATATCGGGCTGAACGGAGAGACTCAGTCCCTGCCCTTAAGGAACTCTCCTTCTAACAGGGGAGAGAGACAGTAAGCAGGAGTTACACGATTAATTAATCCATTAATTACACTGGTGCTCAGGGGTACAGGGGAGAAGGCAGGACTCTCTGAGAGCATGTAGTACAGGGGCAGGGTCCAGACTGGGGAAGGGCAGTGGCCAAAGCCTGCTTCCTAGAAGAACTGATACTTGAGCCGAGCTTGGAAGGTTAAGTAGGAAGTAATTAGGTGGGGGAAAGTGGAGGTGGAGGAAAGGGCAGGGAGAGAAAAGATCACAGGCAGCCTATGTGAGATCTGGGGAGGCGGAGAGCACAGGCACTGCAGGAACGGAAAGGAAACCAGTGCAGCTGCAGCAGAGAGAGGGAGAGTGGTGTGAGGAGACAGGAGTCAGAAAGCCAGGTTCAAGAACAACGGGGTGCTGTGGTTCACGGGCACACATGTGTTTTTGTCCGTGTCTAGAAAGGTGCTTGTGCTGTCAGTCCATGGGGCCTGGACAGCTGCCAGGGTGCCTGCGTCAGCACAGCCTGTCCCCGCACTGCTGCCCTCTGTGTGCACATCCCCCTGACAGGAGTTGAAAAACACCAATTGTTACGTAAATATGGTACATTTGGGGCTTCAATAACCTCTTGTCACTGTCACCTGGACTTGAGACAGCCTTTGGCTCATAAGAATTAGGCATATTGGGCTTCCCTGGTGGCGCAGTGGTTGAGAGTCCGCCTGCCAATGCAGGGGACGCGGGTTTGTGCCCCGGTCCGGGAAGATCCCACATGCCACGGAGCGGCTGGGCCCGTGAGCCATGGCCGCTGAGCCTGCGCGTCCGGAACCTGTGCTCCGCAACGGGAGAGGCCACAACAGTGAGAGGCCCGCGTATCGCAAAAAAAAAAAAAAAAAAAAAAAAAAGAATTAGGCATATCGACTCCAGAGCCACTTACCCATGTGAAAACATACACTCCGGCTTTCCCATTATGTGGAAGCTGGAGTCGTGGCCCCTCTAAGCCTCAGGGAGAGGGAGGCCACAGAGCTGGGAAACACAGGGCCCCTTACCTTGAGGTCATACTTGCGGTGTACAGTGAGCCGATGGCTGAACACATTCCTGGTGACCACCATGTAGGTTTCCACGCCGTCCACAGTCAGGCGGTACATGCCCAGGAACTGTGGCAGAAGGGTATTGCCGTGACACTCCACTATGAACTAGAAAGGAAGGCAGGGAAGGAACAGGTGAAAGTGCCGGTATGGACGGGGCTCTTCCTGGGCTAACATGCTCCCTGGGATTCTAGCCTCTAGACCAGTGGTTTCCAATCTGGATTCTGTGAAGTCACGGGGGTTCCTCAGACTTACAACAGGTAACAGCCACCACCACCCCTAACTGGCAAGGCAGAGTGAGAGGCTGAGCAGGCAGTGCAGAGCCCCTTTGGTTTCATCTGATTGGGATTCTGCAGGAAAATCACTGATCTAGGACTTGCATCTTCTCTGCCAGCCTGAAATGGGAAAGCCAAAGGGCAGAGAGAGGATGCAGAGGCAGGGCTGTGATGCGGTCACCTGGGAAAACTGAACGGCTTCGTACCCAAAGCTCTCGCCCGTGCCAGGCCCCAGGGTTTTCTGCTGTAACTCCTGAAACACCAGAAGTCCCTTTCACCACCTCTCAGGTGGCCAGAGAGAAGGCAGCTTTCCCTGAAGACCCCGGCAGGCTTCGGACAGGCACTCCCTGCTTTTCTCATGGGCAAGTTCCAGATGAGAGGAGAATGGGAGCGGGAAAAGCAGCAGCCCTGCTGAGCCGACAGGACCTCTTTTAGAAGAAATGAGGCAGGTGCCAGAGTGTGAAAACTTTCCAACTCTGACGAGAAACAGCTGTTCAACTGGGACTGCATCCATAACATGCCTTCATTTCTTTTCTTTTTCTCAAGCAGGCATTTCACCTCACAGAAACACGGCCCTGGGGGAGGGCAAGTGCTTGGTTATCAGGAGGTACCTGCCATTACCAAAGAGGACCAAGCTCTCCCCAAGCAGCTCTACCGGGGGCTCCTCTCCCTCTTCCACCAACCCTTCCTCTGCTGTTGAGGCTCTTGACTCACCATACCTGGTGGTATTTCTTTAAGATGTTGTGCATCTCAGCCACATCCTCACTTGACACAGTCTTGATCACAAAGCGCCGGTCATAGGTAGTGAGAAAACGTGTGCCACATCGGCCCTGGCTGTCACTGTTGATGGGGGCACTGCGCGTCACTGAATTCTGATGGACCGAGACAAAAGGTGGTCTTGGGAGGGGAATGAAGACTCTTTTATTCTGAGTCTTCTCTTATGGGTCGGATTGCTCTAAGGCCAACAACACTGAGACAGATGGGACCTTATCCACCCCCTTTCTCATGGGAAATTCACATCTTTCCCAAAAAGTCTTCCATAAGAGAGACAAGAGTTGTTCCTTACCACCTGCTCCTAAACCTTGACTGGGATGGGAAGAGGACTGACTGTGAAATATTTCTTTTCATTCTGATCCTAGAGAGCTTGCTCTAGAAACTAAAACTTGGCCTCAGATGTTAGGGGCCTGGGTTCTAATCCTGATGCTCACGTG
The DNA here is from genome assembly GCF_002837175.3 of Physeter macrocephalus. Taxonomy (NCBI): domain Eukaryota; kingdom Metazoa; phylum Chordata; class Mammalia; order Artiodactyla; family Physeteridae; genus Physeter; species Physeter macrocephalus. The sequence goes on from NC_041227.1 coordinate 114,975,410, forward strand.
TAATATGACCTTGGGTGAGCCACGGAACTTCTCTACTCTTGAGTTTCCTCACCTGGAACATGAGATGATTTTCCCAGTCTCTTGGGGGTGATGAAGACAAAGCTTAGGAAATACTCAAGCAGTCAAGCATAAAGACGGAGTGGACACAGTCACCTTTATTTCCTGTATGTACCCTCATGCTGGAAAACCTCTCCCAAAGCAGGAAGCTGGTCCTCACCACTGCCCAACACCTCTCCCCTCACCTCAAACTCCTGTTTGTCTTTGCAGAGCTACGAGGCAGATCCGGGGAGCTTTTCTAGCTCTGTCCCCGCTCCTTCTCGGAGCCCCATTCCCATTAGGATCAGAAGGCAGGAGAAGCCTCAAGCGGGGAGGGAGTAGGGGAAGGTGTGAGTCAACCAAAGAGAGGTTTTCACCAAGCAGATGCTGGGAAAAGACCTTCGGGAGGTCACAAGACATAGGGCTGACAAGCATAATTCTACCCCTGCCTCATTTCCAGGCAGCATTTCCTGTCTCTCTAAGTCACTGGTAGTCTAAGAGCAGAGAGTCCCCTCCCTGAACACCATCTTCCCTGCCCCTATTTCAGTCTTGAGCACAATTATTTGCCCAAAAGTTTATTAGAGAAAAAATACAGGATGTGGCTAGATGGCCAACGGGAAGGGAAAGAGCCACCGTGGAAGGAAGATACCCGAGCAACCTTGCCAATAATGGCAAGAAGTTTTCCAAAAACCGCATGCTCCAATCAGGGCATGACTTAGTTCAGGGTTTGGTCCCAACAGGAGGGGCTGGAGGACCTCCCAGCACCTCTTGGACATGGCTGTTCCTGACTGTCCCTGGCATCTCTTCCTCCTCTCACGTTCCCTCACCCTCCTCTTCAGGAGGCCCCCTGGAGTGGAGGACAGAGGGGAGGGAGACCCTGCTTCTCATGATCTACTCTGTGAAAGACTTCCTGGGAGTGGGATGGGAGGAATGACAGTATCTTACAAGATGTGAGCATCCATTTTAGATTTCACTAGGCTGTACACTCCTTTTTTCCCCCCAACAGACAACTGAAAATCAGCTGTATTTCTTACTGCTGCACAAGTGAAGTGGAAAATTCTCCCACCTTCACCACCAGCCTGTCTGCCAGGGGAAGAAGTCCAAGGAAGGTGCTAGGTGGAGAAGTAACAGAAGCCCCAGACAATGAGTCAGACGAGAATGTCCCCGATATTGGGACTGATTCCTCCCAATAGGCCAAAGGCCTCTGTGACATGATCACCCCCTGAAGGGGGCAGCTGCCCTGCCATGCCTAGCCCCCCTCCCAACGTTAGGACAGGGGAGTTTAGGAGGTGGCACTCATACCTGGCAAGAAGTTACACTACCCTTGAAGTCTTCCTTTTATAATCTGTCTTATCAGCTTTAAGAGGCCTCATCTCCCGCTGGCAATAATTCTCTCTTTTAAGTCAAACTACGAAGGAGAAGGGATCTTCAGCCTAGACTGGGAATGTCAGACTAAAATGAAGCAGCTTCCGTAGACCCCTCTCCCTCCCACTGTGCTCCCTCCCAGGGAGAGGAGCCTGAGCCTGTGAGGCACCATGAGAAGCACTTCTAAGGCCCTCACCCCTCCAAGAGCCCACCAACACTGGAGAAAGACTGCCTGGGCTGGAGTAAGACATGACAGGAAGACTCAGCACAAGAACAGTAGACACGTTTGGTTCCCTACTTGTCCTGTGGCTTCCTGACCCCCCTCCACTCCCTAACCCCTCCGATTTTGCAAAGACACCCCATACCTGGTAATCCTGATCATCAATCCCAAACCTCTCCCGGAGATTTCGGAACACCATGGGGCAGTACTCCTTAAACTTAAAGCGGCTGGGGAGGTTCTCTCTGGGGAAAAGCAGAGACATGTTTTTGTGAACTTCTTATTTCTCTAACTCATACATCAGGACTTCTCAAAGTGTGGTCCACAGGTCACCTGGATCGGAATAATCTGCAGCACTTAAAATGTAGGCTGCTAAGCCCTCAACATTCCGGAGGTCAGTCTAGAAATCTGCATTTTTAACACACTCTCCAGGTCATTCTGAGCATGTAAAAGTTTAAAAACTTCACATTCCTTGCATATACTTTGTAAAAATTAATCTAGCTGTATTCTTATGATTTGTGTACTTTTTCTGAGTACATGCTATCTTTCAATAAAATTTACATTAAAGGGGAAAAAAAACCTTACCTGCAGAGAAGAGAGACTGAGTGTTGGCCCTACTTCACAAGTGCTGTACTTGCTGCAGGTAGGTGGCCGCATGTGAAGAGCTGCTGTGAGGTAAATGTCAGTCTGACTGCTAAAGGGAAAGGCTTTTCTCATCAAAGGGCCCGCCTCCTCTGGGGCTGCTCCTATCAATACATCCTGAAGATGGTTACACCCAGGAAGTCCTGCCCTTGGCTTCCACTGGGATGGAAGGAGAGGGTGCTTCAGATTGAAGAGGTCCTCAGTCAACTGACTGGGATCCCATCTTTTCATGAAGCCTCGTTTGCTGGCTGCTGGCACCAGTCTACGCCCTCCCCACTCCTTAGTCAATCCACAGACTCCCAGGAGGGAAGAGAATCACCTTGAAGGGATGCCTCCTCCAAATCCTCCATCTTGACAATAGTCAACCTGCTTGGGAACTCCCTTTCAGAAATATGGCCCTCTGTTCTCATCACAAGGAAAACAATTTTTTTTCTATTTCTTTAATTCTGTATCTATATGAGAGGATGGCTATTCACTAAACTTATTGTGACAATCATTTCATGATGTATGTTAGTCAAATCATTATGCTAGACACCTTACACTTACACAGTGCTGTATGTCAATTATATCTCAATAAAACTGAGGGGGAAAAAAAAAGAAATATGTCCCTCTGACTACTCCAGGATGGTAGACTTCAAGGAAATAAAACGCAGTGGCCTCTCATGAAAGCAGGTGCCTGATCTTCTAGTAAATAGCACTGCAGTCTAATAACTAGCACGTAAACAGTTGTTGAAAGGACAAAAGGAATCAAGAAAGATGAAAAAACAAATAAAGATACTGGATGTCCACTTTAGGCCAAGATGTCAATGTGGTGGACACCATGGACCCTGGTACAATGGCCACACCTGAGCCCTGACCTCTGGCACAGAACAATCCCCTTTCCTGCCTCACAGGGTAGCGCTGCCTCTCCTTCCTTAGGTGGTGTGATATTGGATATAATAACAAATATATATTTAGTCTTTGTCCTTGTTTCTGGTACAGAGCTCCTAAAATCTTTGGAATTACCTCAGTGGTAAGAGTAATAAAGGTGTCTTTTGTTATCTGTAACAAACCCCCTTCAATCACAGCTGAATTTACGTTAACGAGGTGACTTTTGTTACGCCTCTAAGGATGGGTGCTCTTTGCCAGGGGAACCAACCAGGACTAGAGGGTTGGAACTTTCAGTCCCATACCCCTGACTTCCAGGGAGGGGAGAGGGGCTAGAGGCTGAATCAATGCCAATGGCTTAATCAATCATGCTGTCATAAAAAAGTCCCCATAAAAATCCAAAAGGACAGGGTTTGAGAGCTTCCAGGTTGGTGAATACATGGAGGTTTGGGGCAGGTGGTGTGCCTGGAGAGGGCATGGAAGCTCCCTGCTCCTTCCCACATACCTTGCCCTATGCCTCTCTTCCATCTGGCTGTTCCTGAGTTGTATCCTTTTATAATAAACTGGTAATCTAGTACGTAAACTGTTTTCCTGAGTTCTGTGAGCTACTCAAGCAAATTAATCCAACCCAAGGGGGAGGGTCATGGGAACCTCTGATCTACAGTAAATTGGTCAGAAGCACAGGTGACAACCTGGACTTGAGACTGGCATCCGAAGCGGTGTGGAGGGGCAGTCCTGTGGGACTCAGCCCTTAACCTGTGAGACCTGACGCTAACTCCAGGTCGAGAGTGTCAGAAATGAACTGAATTGTAGGACACCTAGTTAGTGTCCTACAGAAGTGCTTGATGTGTGGGAAACACACACTTTTGGTATTAGAAGTGAGTAGTGATGTGAGAGTAGAGGAGAAACACAGTTTTTCTTCTATACAGGTGGCCACTTAGCAAGTAGCAGCTACGAAGACAGACAGCTTCTAGAATATGATGTTATTACTTACTATGGCAGAGAGAGGCCACTAATGGATGTTTTCAAATCAAGCTTCTCCTCTGGGCTAACAGTCTGGGAATGGTGGGGTGACAGAGCCCAGCTGGTGAGGTGGTGGAGACTGTGAGACAATGGAGAGTGGAACCAGGATTCAAATGCAGAAAGGAGGAGAGTGTGAGCAGCAAATATTTCCTTGGGTGACCCATAGGAGGATGAAAAAGCAAGGCCTCTAAAGGGCTTAGAGCAGGCCCCAAACTGTGCCAGGTGAGACGGCTGCTCCATCAAAGTCTGAGACAAAGACACCAGTGTTAATCCAAGAAGCCACAATGAGCAAAAATGGGAAGAATGATTTTAGATAGCGCCCCTGGGCACCATGCTCAGCCTGTTGTTCACACACTAGTTGGAAAGAGAGAAGCTTGGCTGCATCCCAGGCCAGGAACATGCCTGGCAGCTTCTTGCCTCAGACTAAGATCAAGATAGGGTCACTGCTGTCAGCCTCGTACTAGATACCTCAGCTCCCGAGCAGCTCACTGTTAACTAAACTGGCCCTAGATGAATCACCCTGGGCCGAGCCACAAGCCCTGAGGGACACTGGAGGTAGGCTGAAAAAGGACTGAGATGACAGGACGGCACAAGGCGGAGAGGCACATAATGAATGCATTTTCCCAGCCAGTTTTTCAGCTCTGTGAGCCAGGTGTTGCTGTCACACCCTGCTAGGTGCTTGCCTGTCCTCACCACAGCGAGGTTTGGGAAGCTCTCTGCCTCGAGGGAAAGAACTGCCCACAAAACCTGAGCCCACTCAGCAGGCAACTTACTTATTGAAGAGATGATTGTCCACCTTGATCTTGCTGTATGCTTTGAAGTCATCTGGCATTAGCATGACAGGGACAGGGACATTGCTCAGCTCATTGATCTGCAAAGCAAGGGGAAAGTGAGGTTCTCAGCCAAGCCACCTGCCTCAGAGAGACAATATGCTACACCGTGGATGCCACCATCTCACCAAACACGTCCATGGATTCCCTCCTTGTCTTTATTTCTGTTCTTTTCTACAAATAAGTTCCCAACTTCATCTCTACCTAATGAAATTCTCCCCACCTGATAAGGTCCAGCTCAAAAGGCACCTCCCCTATGAAGCTTTCCATGATTCTCTAGACCATAAATGTTCTTTCCTATCTCGGAATTCCTGAAGCATTGTTTGTATCCATCTTTTGGCCATCTCACAGCCTCCCTCACATTGCAGTTAATGCTTACTAACCTCACAAGCCTGCTTGACTATAAGCTAGGCAAGATCCTATCACTGATCTCTGTAAGCAAAGATCATCTAACTGACCTTGGAGGCTCCACACATGGTACTTGGCACCACAATTTGCAGATGGCAGGTACTATATATGTATTTATCAAATGCAATAATAAATAGACCAATGAATAAATATCACCCAACCTATGTGAGTATTAATTGAGGGCTTTCAACATCTTCATTACAATCGGGGGTCACTCAAGAAATCAGCCTGGGGCAAGAAAAAAGCTGGATGGGTTTAGGTGGGTATGTAACTCTTATCTCCAAAGTAAACGATCAAATTTAAAGTGAGCAGAAGAGGTAGACATCTGGCCACTGGCTCATTCTTACTTTCCTAATTAAAGCAGGGCCAGTCCGTCCCTAAAGCCATGTCCTCTCTTGTGCTGAACTGGGGGAGATGCGGGAGGGTGCCTTGCCCCCACTGCAAACAAACCTCATTGTCCTTCATCCCCCTTCAGGGAGCTGGAGGCTGCACAGGGAACTGGCTTCCCATTGGTGCAGAGCTGAGAGGGCAGCTCCTGCCCTTCCCCATCCCCAGTTTAGCCAATTAGTGGTCTAATTAGCCGCAGATGTCGTCTCCCATCACAGCAGAGTATTTGACATTTGACCCTCAACCCAGTTGCCACTAATGCATTCAGGATTTAGAGAGGAAACCTTAGTCCCGACTGAATGGATAGGGGGCAGGGGGAGCACAGTCTTGCATCTCCTGGATACTTTCCTTGCAAATCCTATTATCTCAATGAGGCCCCATGTGGCAGTGAGGGAATAACCTAGTCATTAGGACTCCTCCAGGAGCATAAATGGGGGGAAATACCATGTAATTTGCTGCTCCTTTCATGTTCCAAACCTTTTTTATTTAGAAATGTCAGAGGATGGCGGAAGTTCAAGTTAATGTAGTAACTGGGCTGGGGAAACCATACCTTCCTAGAACTGGTGAAAAACCCAATTTACTCACGGGGAAATGAAGGAAGGCATACGACTGTATGTGTATGGGGAGGGGCCGTAGGGTAGCAGTGTAAGTTGGCAGTGGGGCAGAGACAATAAACTGCTGGCATAACTGACTGGCATAAATGTAAAAGTACAGCCTGTATGATTCCATTTATATGAAATTCTAGAATCTATAGTGACAGAAATCCAGTAAGAGGCTGCCTGGGTTGTGGGGGGTGTGGATGATTATAAAGGGAGGTAAGAGGCGCAATTCTAGGCTATTAGAAACATTCTATATGTTGTTTAGGATGATGACTACATGAGTACATCATGTGTCGAAAGTCCTCAAATCATACACTTAAAATTCCCAGCATCCAGGTCTGAGATGCCCACCACTGGCTCAACAGCCACAGAAAAAAGTTCTGCCAGTTACCATTCCAGGGGGTGCTCACAAGGCAGGCTCATTGTTTAGTGAGTGCCTAGAGAGGAAAGCATTCCGCATCATTTTTCTGCCAATAGAAACAATTCATAGTAGCTGTCCCACTTCCTTTTTCCTGGCATATTAAGCCTGGCTCTGAGATTTTAAAAAAGTTAAGTTCTACCTTTTCTAGCTTATTCCACCATGCTAGAAAGAACATATCACTGGCTCAAAGAATATGGTTTTATACCAAAAGGTTCTAGTATCTGCTACTGATTGATTTGGGTTAGTCTAAAATCCAGACTCTATGCCATGGCCAGGGCTTGTTACTGGGAGAACTAGGAAAGACTAAAACACTTGCTTGCGAAGGGTCAATTGCCCCTTAGCCAGGATGAATCATTCTAACAAGAGCTATTCAGGGATGTTCCATTCGTTAATTCTCTGTGTAATTCTAAGTGCAGCATAGTTTGAATAGTTGTAAGTTGGTCAGTTTTTAGTTCTCAATTCATCTCTATTCTTGACTACACAATCCAACAGCAGGAAATTTCTAACAGATAATATATTGCTGAACAATCCATACAGCTGAACTACGTAGACTCACCCTCATTTCCACTGGGCCACATGTAGATGATTCACTCTAGGGATTAGCTGTACTATTTTTTTTTTTTTTTTTTTTAGTTGTGCTAAATTTTACATCCCCAGAGAGTTCTATTCAATTTCAGCTGAACAAGCACTTACTGAAATACCTACTACATGCTTCATTTTATGTTATAGGGAGAAGGGGGTGTGCAGCAAGGGAAGCGTGTGCACTGTGCCCACAAAAGTGGGAGGCTTATCCTCTTATCTGGGAGATGACACAAACCCATGATACAGTAAAGCTTGAAGTCAAGGAGCATTTAAGTGAGTGAGAACACAGGGACGGTGAACAGGACAGCCATGTCAGAGGAAGGTGAGGTTAATATGGTCAGAGTCAGACTCCCAGCCCTTACACATCAGGCTAGAAACGGAACCTAATGCCCCCCCTGGTATTGCCAAGAGCACTTGACACTGGAAGAACCCACAACAAGATCACGTTACACCCTGCTTAAAAATCTTCCATGGCTCCTCACCAACCTCAGGGTAAAGTTTTAACTCCTTCAGCCTAGCATTTAAGGTCTTTCCTGATCTGGCTCAGACTCTGCCAAACTTCTATTCAGTTAACTTCTACTCGATGTAGCCTTACTATGTGCCAGTACTGTGCCAGAAGCTGGGGATACAAAAATGGAAAGATATGGTCTCTGTTTACCTGGGAAGACAGATAACAAATACAACGTGATGAGTGCTATAGAGTTATGAATAAAGGTAGATGGAAAAGTAGCTTAAGAAATGATTGATTCTGCCTGGGCATGGGAGAGCTGGTGGCTAGAGGAAGCTATAGAGAAATACCTGTGAGAAAAGCCTAGGAGGGTAGTTCTCCAAAAAAAAAGGAACAAAACACAAAACCCGAGGAAGGGAATCCCAGCTGTGGGAACAGTCAGAAACAAGCCTCAGAGATGTAAAAGTATACTGCCCATTTTAGGCAGGGGGGCGGGAGGATAGTGGCAGGGTAGGACAGAGGTAATAAGTAGTGGAGGGAGACAGTACAGGAAAGACAGGTGAGCGGCCTCACATATTATTAATATTAGTAAATAACAGCTGCTTCCATTTATGGAATGTCTGTAAGTGGCCAGTGCTTTATATTATTATATATTATATATCATATATCTCACATATATTTTATATATATAATATATATATTATATATATCTCACAAATATATATATCCTATTCTATATTTCTAATATTTAATAGTCACATGAATTATTATTAATCTGATTTTGCCTTTTGCAAAAGGTTCAAGGCACCTCGCTCAAGGTCACACAGACAATACGTGTAGAGTCAGGATTTGCTCCCAGGTCTGCTGGTGCCAAAACCTGGGCTCTTTACGCTGTGCTGTGCAATCCTTCTTATGGGCAGCTACCTTGGCTAAGGTAGTGTTTACCATTCCTTTCCTCTGTCCTAATAATCTGCAAGGAAAGTGTTATGCTCATTTTATAGAAAAGGAAAATGAAGCTCAGAGAGAAAAATTACTACTCCAAAGCTATACTAAGGAACATAGCCTGAATTTGAACTTAGTTTGTCCACTATATGATAAATTTGGACTTAACTATGCAGGCAATGGGAAGTCCTCTCAGGTTTAAGTCTGGGAATTCACATGATCAGATGGGTGATATAGAAAGGTGATTCTGGAATCAAAATCAAGTAAGGATTGGACAGGGCAAAGATAAGAAGCAGCAAGACCATTTATGGTGCTATTACAATAGTTCAGGTAATAGACTATGGCAGCAAGAATAGAAGAAGGAATAAAGCTAAGAGAATCATCCAAGATCTGACTAAATATCACTTCTGTGAAAGCTTCCCTGTCTTCCCCAGGTTGAACTAGTTACTCATTCCCCTGTGCATCTTTATATCGTAAATATCACATTCGCTTGGGTAATTGTTTGCTTACATGTTTCATTTCTCCACTAGACTGTGAGCCCCTAGAAGGAAGAGACTACCTTACCCATTTTTATGGCCCTAGCGCAATGGCTGGCACACATTAGTTACATAATAAATGCTGGATGGAGGGATGGATGGCTAGAAAAGGGGGACTGAAAGATGGCTAACACTAGGATAAAGAGAAAAAGACATTGCAAAGCTGGTGTGACCATGCCTAAGGTTCATGGCCTGGAGGATGGGAAAGATGATTAAGGTTAGCTACTGAGGCTATGACCAGAATGTAAAGAGTCTTAAATGCCAGGGAGAGGAGAATAAAGGAGAGTGCCCAAAAGCTTTGAAGCATGAAAGGTTGTGACTAAAGCAATGTTTCAGGAGGACGTGCCTTTCCTTTACTATCTATAGCACATTTCTCCGCCAACCTCTTTCACCTTCAGCAGAAGTGCACTTGCGGAATGCAAACTCATTTGAGCAGCACGATAAACAGAACATATTAGGATGGTAAGTCTGTTGTATCTCACATCATGTAAGTGGTTTTTGGATTATCTACAAGATTAACTCTATGAGCCATCAGCATAAATAATGAGGAGGAGGCTAAACAAGCTGAGTGAGAAACAACTTAGAAGCAGAGTTTACTCTGTTGGTCCTACTGGACCTGAGAATTCAGTCACTAGTTCTAGTCTGGTGAACTTCTGATTCCAGAAGCCTCCACTTCCCTCTGTGACCTTCATAGGAATTGCTACCCAGGAGGCGTGCGTTGGGCATGCAGGCTTCCTGACATGTCCCAGGGTTCTGTGGGTGGCTCATCAATGGGCTGGCCACCACTGACAATCATTTGTTACCTGCCACCATCAGAAAACATGATGTGTTGGGGAACACATTCCCAAAACCAAGGAGGTCCAAGCGAGATGTGAAACTCCAGAAAGGAAAGGGGCAAGAACAGAGAGCCACAGGTGCCAACAAATCCACCCCTGGGTTTATTCCTCCTTTTTACACCTTGGTTTTTCTTTTCCTGTTTGAGTCCCAGTGTTATCTGTGAGGTGGGAAGGTGTGCTGAAGGACAAATTCATCCAAAGGCTTCACTAGAGCAGGAATATTTACTAAAGATTTTTTTTTTGGCCACGCTGCACGGCACATGGGATCTTAATTCCCAGGGATCAAACCCATGCCCCCTGCATTGGAAGCGCGGAGCCTTAACCACTGGACTGCTAGGGAAGTCCCTATTTACTAAAGATTTTTAAAGTAGCAGGAAAAGAGAAAAAGGCAGGGAAAGGAGGTTCTGGGTCTGCATTAGGCAAAGAAAATGTGTGGACAGAATGGGGGTAGAATGTGGGAGAGAACTGAGCAGACTTAAGAATAAATCTGTTCCTCACACCATTCACAAAAATTAACTCAAAATGGATTACAGATCTAAATGTAAGAGCTAAAACTAAAAGAGTTTTTCTTAGAAAACGCTGAGTTTTTCTTAGAAGAAAATATAGGAGTAAATCTTCACAATCTTGGGTTAAGCAAACCCTTCTTAGATATGACACCAAAAGTACAAACCACCAGAGGAAAATAGATAAATTGGACTTTATCAAAATTAAAAACTTGAGCTTCAAGAGATACCATCAAGAAAGTAAAGAAGGGCTTCCCTGGTGGCGCACTGGTTAAGAATCCGCCTGCCAATGCAGGCGACACAGGTTCGAGCCCTGGTCCGGAAAGATCCCACATGCCACGGAGCAACTAAGCCCGTGTGCCACAACTACTGAGCCTGTGCTCTAGAGCCCGCGAGCCACAACTACTGAGCCCTCACACCACAACTACTGAAGCCCACGTGCCTAGAGCCCGTGCTCCACAACAAGAGAAACCACCATGATGAGAAGCCCACGCACTGCAACAAAGAGTAGCCCCCGCACACCACAACTAGAGAAAGCCCACGCATATCAACGAAGACCCAACACAGCCAAAAATAAATAAATTAATAAATTAATTAATTTAAAAAGAAAGTAAAAAAGATAACCCAAAGAATGGGATAAAATATTTGCAAATCATGTATCTGATAAGGAACTTGTATCTACAATATATAAAGAACTCTTACAAGTTAATAATAAAAAGACAAATAGCCCAATTTAAAAATGGGCAAAAAGTAATTGGCAAAGGATCTTAATAGATACGTCTCCAGTGAAAATATACAACTGGCCAATAAGCACATGAAAAGATGTTCAACATTGTTAGCTATCTAGAAAATGCAAATCAAAATCACAATGAGATACCATTTCAAATCCACTAGGGTGGCTATAATAAAAAAGACAGACAATAACAAGTGTTGACAGGATGTGGAGAAATTGGAACCCACACACACTGCCGGTGGAAATGTAAAATGGTGCAGTCACTTTGAAGAACCAGTCAGGCAGCTTCCCAAATAGTTAAACATAGTTACCATCAACCTCCCCTATTCCTTCGGATCACTGGGGTGAGGCTTCATACATACCCGGTTCCTAAAATGGCCAACAGGTTATCAAGCCAGGTCTGCCTCCTCCGGTCTCCACACCCCTCTCCCAGGCCACCTCTTCCCTAACTCCAGACCCTCTGGGCTGTATTTCATTCACTAAAACTCTGGTTTTCTCTCTTTATTAGTTCTCCCGACAGATCCAAAGTCTTCTGATTTTTTTTTTTTCTCCGTTTCCTACACAGTCTTCCTCCGCAAAGTCCAGGGGCTGCATCTCTTGTCCACAAGAGGGGCTCCTGTTACAACACTGAGTTCAAAGGCCTCTTTTCCCACCCAGAAGTAAACCAACCACTTCATGAGAGAGTATGTAACTGACTTGTACTACAGATAAAGACATATCCATCCTTCATGTCTCATACACCATCAACCATAGACCATCACAGCCTAAACACTTAAATGGGTGAGAAACTAAAAAATCAAAGAAAAGATGGTATCTGAAAACTCAGACTGCAAAAAGTTGCAACGGTGGGCTTCTGAAGGAAGCTGACCTCCAAGAAAGGATATCAATCCACCAAAACAATGTGGTCCTGACCCCCTTGAGAACTGCAAGATGTTATAGTCTTCTGGGGAGATGCTCCACTTCCCATGGGGACCCACGAAGTCCTAGACCTTATTGCAGGCCAAGCGAAAGCAAGAAAACTTTTGACGAACTGAGCTCCAGAGCTCGGCCTGTCCAGGGCAGTGGTGCCCAGTGCATTTCCCCTGAGGTGTTCTCTCATTATGTCCAGAGGCTTGGGTCTTGCTTAAAGTCAATGCCTTCCCAGCTAGCTCTCAAACAAACTTTCTTAAAGTTAGCAAAAAAAGAGGGTGACTAGGAAGCACAGATGCCTCTTCATCTGCCAGAGACTCATTGCCTGCCTATCAGAAAACCAAGCACCACACACACTCCTGGGAACTGGCAGGCACAGGCACACACACCTGACCGTACATTCAGATTCTCTAACAAGACCATAATTCCCATCTGTCCTGGCACTTGGATGAGAGGCAGGACAAGGAAAAGGAGGCAAAGAAAACAAGACCTCCTATTCAAGCACCACCATCGGCCAACACAGCCCACAGTACTGGACAACGAGCTGCGTCTTTTGTTGTGACCACAGGCGACCTAATCCTCCATCCAGGGCCTCCATTTCTTCGGGTATAAAATAAGGGACCCAAAGTCCCTTACGACTAGCTGTAACATTCCTGACTCTCAGACCTCTACCAATTCTCCATACAGACAGGATGCTTTCTAGTGAGAAACAAGCTGCACAACAAAATCAAGCATTGGTTTCAAGGCAGGGACACAGGGTTCACATTTTGATGACCCAGTTTCCCTTGCAATGTTGTCAGATGACCCCTGAGGCAGCAGGAAGCAGTGGCAACAAATGCTGCTGGACTACTGAATCAAAGCAGCTCCCAGAGGTCTAGGCATTAAACCAGCAGTTCTCCCTACCCTGGCCAGGACATCCACCTCAGTGAGGTTACTGAAAACAGTAACCTGCCCAAGACGCACATGTGCACTTCTGTATTAGCGGTAAAGATCTAAAACCCCGGCTCAGACTATGGTTCATCAATCTCCAGCCAGAGGCTCGTCTAGAAAAGCAAAGCAAAAAGTCCTGCTGGCCCTGCGCCCCTTTGTCATCATTTGGTCTTGTGGGCAATTTCAAGTGCTCAGAAAAGTCAGGGAGCCTAAAGAACTGATATTCACGGGAAACTCAAGCCATTAGCTTCATTTTTCTCATTCCAAACTTTTAGTTGGTGAAGCTGGCATTTCAGGTCCTTTTACTTCCTCTTCTCATTTCCGGTGTAGGGACTCAATGAAATGGTCAGAATGCAAGGAGCAAGTGGCTGGAAGAGAAAGAAGACCCCAAACAAATAGGACACAAACGAAGTATCCAGCTCAAACACTGCGCGGGGCTCCAACTTCCTAACAGGAGCTGTTGGCCAATCTCAAAACACCCCAAGGATCCAGGGAACCTCTCTCTCATCTTAATCACTGTCCATTATCACATCCTCATGACCATACAATAGAAAGCTCAATAACTGAGAAGTCAACATCTTTGACATGAACACCACAGTATTCAGGAAGACACATCATTTCTACTATGAGTGATCCTCATAAGCAGGCCTCACCTTCTCTCAAATGGTTACATTCTCCCTTCTCCCTAACCCAGGAAGACCCTGGTAAGTGTCTGTGGTCCAAGGAAGCCTGTGCTTCTCCAGTTGATACATCTCGTTCAAGAAGAAAAAAAGGAAACCCAAGGAGGATTTCCAGTCAGTGGCCAGGAGGTCTGGAGGATGGGGAAACTCTGAGCAGCCACACCAACCAAACGACCAGAAATAGCGGAATACTCGGGAAGGCCAATGCCACTTGCTCTGTCAACTGGACAGCGAGCTAGGCAGCCAATTATAAGGAACATGGGGGAAAACAAATGCAACAAACGGGGTGAGGCGAGAAGCGAGGAAGAAGGGATGAAAGCCATTCCACCCCACCCAGGCCTTCCCTCTGCGCTCCAGGAGCTGCTCGAAGCCAGACGCAGGAAGCTTGAGGGACTGGAGAGAAGGGAAGGACGCGACGGCATACCACCGACGGTGACACCAGGCCTCGCGTGGCGCGCGGGGAGGCACACCCGGCCGGGACGGCGTGCAAGGGTGGGGTGGGCGTGCGACTGGCTTGGCAAGGGGTTGCAGGCGTCACTGGCGGGGCCCGCCGGGCAAAGGCCCGGGACTGCGGGGGGCGTGAGCACGCGCGGGGCCGCGCTCGGAGGGGCGCGCGCCGGGGAGCTGGTTACCGTGTGGTTCACCCCCCACATCAGGACGCTGAGGATCGGCTCGCTGGCCCGAAATAGCTTCACTTTCTGGCACACGAAATGCTTCTTCTTGGTCTTGGTCTTGCTGGCGCTGAGCGGCGCCACCGCCACCGCCGTGGTGCTGGTGCAGTTGGACGACATGCCCGGGGCGGCGGCGGCGGCAGCGAAAGGGGGGGCGTCCGAGACGGCGCACAAACCAGCGGTCCCAGGCTTCCCCCGGACCGATACCCACCCCCTCACCGCGCCATGGTCGCGCCCGTCCCGTTACCTCCCCACCCCGCCCCGGTGGTTCCGTCCGCCCCGCGCTCCGCCCTTCCCGCCCCGCCCAAGGGAGCCGGCAGGCCCGCTCCGCACCCCGCCCCCGGGCGGTGCAGCAGCCCCGCCGTCACCAGGCCCTTTCCTCCCCGCCTGGGTGGTATCGCCCGTTTTGGGGAGGCAGCGGCCGCCAGGCCCGCTCCTTCTCCCCGAGCCTGACAGGAACCGAGCCGGCCTCCGCGCGCCTCAGAGCCCCGCGGCCGAGCAGGGAGGGGAGGAGGGCTGGGTAGGTCTCGCTGTCTACCGCGGGAGGGTCTCCCTGTTCGGGGCCCCCAAATTTAGCTTTTGGCTCTTTCCTCAACCTGACGTGCCAAGATGGCGGCGGCGCCACTGCTCCGGAGGGGAGGAGGGGCGGAGGGGCGGAGGGGAGGGAATGCGAGGAGGGTGGGACGTACCATCCCCACCCCGGGGGAGGAGGACCAGTAAAGTCCTGCCGGGAAAGGAAAGAAACGCCCCCTCGCTGCACCCTGGCGTGGATCTTCCCACTCCCTTGGGCCCCGGGGCTCGCTCCACCCGCAGGACACGCCTCCTCCCCCCAGGGCCAATGAGAGGAGCCAGCCGGGAGCCCTGGGTTTTATGAATGGGTCCCGCTCCCACCCACTGGCTGCCGACCTCCTCCCGCCAAAGGGTCCTGTTAAGGGACAGGCCGTCACCGTAAGACACCTATCCTTCGGCAGAGAATTATGATCGTCTTACTCTCTGGCTCACTCGATGAAATCTTTGAGTAAACTGTCCACGCTTTGTTACATAATTCCTCTCAGACTAAGGCTCTCCATTTTATACCGGACACTAATTGCGGATCAATATTGTTCTGTATGGAAATTCGTTACTCAGCACAGGTGGCTTTTTGCAGTTACAAAAATAAATGTAGCCTTTATTACCAATTAATAAAATAAAAGACATAATTAACCCTAGTATAGGGAAGCAGGATAAGGTGATTAAATGCATAACAAATGTATGTTACTTTCTCTCTGGGGAAAGACTGGGTTTTAAGCATAACAGTGTCTGTCATCATAAGTGCTCAAAAATATAAATCCAAATTCATTTTAAGCAGAGTTAGGAATTAGCAGAACAAGGAACTGGCCCAGCTAATGTGTGGGTCAAGAGTGCCTAGGACTTCCTGGGTCAAATGAGGGCTTCTGATAAAAGAGAAGGGAAAGGGGTAAAGACAAGGAGATGGATCCCATGAGTCTGGGTTTTTTGTTTTGTTTTGTTTTGTTTAATACCTGACTAAAAAATAATAGCAAACAACTCCTGAAAATCTAGAATTGTAATAAGATTACTACATGATAAAAGGAAAGCCATGAAATAAACAGCTTCCATTATATTTTCTTTTAAGAGCCAGGGAGCATACTGGTAGTTTGGTCCTGACTACTAAAATCATTTAACTTCAACACTGCACTGCCCACATCAGAGACTGTAAGCAGTGTAAATGGATAGATACCCTAGATCCTATCAATAAACCCAGGCCCCTCCACAACTAGCCAGATTCCAAGAGGAAAGAAAAGCTGACCTGCCTTACTGTGTTACTGGATAACAAGATACAATGTGGTTCTATTACATAGTAAAGTCACTTACCAAACAAGATATTCTAACAAAGCTAACTACTTTTTTTAAAAGCATGTAAAAATTATACATTTGTACATATACACAATATACTTTACAGTTTGAAAGGTAGTCCAAATAGTTCAACACTTCATTTAGGGGGTTTTTTTGCATTGTTTTCCCTTCCAGATTCTTTGTCACTCACTTGGCTCTGCCCTAATCTGACATCATCTGTCACATTATCTACTAAATCAAGTAAATGTTCGTTTACCCTGGTAAGCACAAACTATCTGGGTGACTCTGGGGAGAGAGGTTTCTGAAAGGTCCAGTCTATTCTGAGGTGGTAGAATAGGTTTGTTCACACAGGTGGAGGGAAGAGGCATAAGGGAGCCTCCTTCCAGAGCAAGATGAGTGCTCACACCTTGATGTTCCAGTGCCCACCCATTTAAAAACAGTTAAGACCTGCTCTGCACCCAGCAAGTTACTGAGGGTCCCATAGAGCAAGTCACACTGGTTCTCAAAAGAAGTGGGCTGTTTTTGGAATCCATGGAGCAAAGTCACTTTGAACAGTGGTGGTTTGACATCTGTGGAAGAAGCCATTTGAACTCTTATAAAGAGAATTTTTAAGGGATCAGCAGCCTCCCTGGAAATTTCAGGAAAACCAGCAAGAGAGGGGATGGCTTTCATCTTTTCATAAAGTTCTTCTCCAGAGCTACTGAGGTTCTCTGTAGAGAGTAAATATTCCGCTTCACCCGATCTTCCAGAGAGGAAGTAGATGCACTCTCTAGCTTCATGCGGCTGGGAAGAGAAGACAGGTGAAAGTTAAGTAACAAGCATTTGTCAACTGGTCAACTATCTGGCAGAATACGAAGAAACAGGTTGCTAGCCATAAAGCAGCTGTAGAAGCACAAGCTCTCTTAAGCCCATGTAGATAGCTTTCAAGTGACTCCATCTGGAGCTCAGTGTTTTATAAATTTATAAGGGAAATGTATCTGTTTTGGAAAATAAGTCCAAGCTTCATTTGAAAAAGGCTTCCTGAGCCATGAATTCTTAGGAGAAGGCCAAGGAGATTCAGTGAAAATACCAATTCACTTCTCCCCTCAGATGAAAAACATCCCACTGTCTGGCCAGAAGCTGGGAGTAGTAACAATGGTGTCTGGGGGCTGAGCTCCGCACAGACACAGAAACACTGGGAACACAATGAATGAACCAGTTGCCCAACTGCCTCCTTGGGACCATCGCCATGAAAGCTGATAGGCAGGAAAATGATGCACTCACTGGATAAACTTCCCATCCCGGGAGTCTAGCTTCTCCAGCCTCTGCTCCCGTTCGTCGTCCTTAGCGTGCCTCTTGAGGATGTTCAGCCTCTCTTCCTCCCGCCACTTGGCGTTTTCCATCATCTCTTGCCGTTTTCGCTCTAGCTCCTCTGATGAGAGCTTTCTGTTGAACACAAAAATCACCCTAAGGTCTACTTCTCTCCCAGCAACAACAACAACAAAAAGAGAAACACCACAGGGAGAAGAGAAACCAGGTAGGACCCCAGGTTCTCCAGCCCATGGCTCTCTTCCCTCGGAAATGCCCAGCCCAGTGCCACACTCAGCATGAGTTTCCTTCCTTCCTAATATCTTATTCAGGTGGTTGCATTCAAATTTCAAAGACTTTTAGTGAAGGATGCCATACTTTCACTCAATAATCTCTGGAGTAATTACTCTGAAACAATAAATACAAAAAATAAATTGAGAACTAATCAGGAGCCTCAGGCTATGGCAATTATATTCCAGCTGTTTGCTCAACAATTTACAAAACAGGGGACTAAGTTCATCCATGTAACGGTTAACATCTACCACCTACCCACTAGAGGTGCTTAGAAATTCATGGACGTAGTGCATGAGTATACCACTTTAGGACTAAGCTAGAAGCAAGATGCCTGAAGAATTCAATTTAGCTTCAGACAGTAATAGGTAGGTCTTTCCTGGCACTCACTGCAAATGAAGAGCAAGAAGAGGAGGTGATGAACCAGCTCGATCACTATTTACCATATTTACCAATGTCAGACATCCAAATCCATTGCTTCTCAAATTGGTGTGATGTACAGATCCCCCTTTAAAAGGAAAAATAATTATCGGAGTCCCATAGGGGAGTAGGAGCCCAATTTTGAGAAAATTAAGATACTAAAATTTGACATTTAGTTATCTATAGAGAAATGAAAAGCCTCCCCTTCAAAAACCCCGCTAACTAAAATACATAAAAGCACAAGAAGACGGAAGAGGAAATAACACTAGATAAGAGATGTGAACAAACTGTCAGAAGATGGAAGTGGATGAAGGAGTAGTAACCACTTTAACAGACTAGGGGAAACTGAATGGTAAGTGCCTGATAACTGATCAGAAGCAAGATATTCACACTGCAAAACCCAGGAAAGGTTCAGGGACTGCAGGCACCAAGCACTTTGGAGGGTGGTGCACAGGGTTGAAAACAAAGGGACTAATTTAAGGTCTGTATAAGGAGCAATTAAGACATGCTGGGGTCCTCATGCCTGACTCGGGAAAGCCAGTGACTACTCTCCCAGACATCTACAGGAGACCCTCCAGAGGGTAGACCCTCCAGTAGTTTCTGAGAAATTGAACCACACAGGAGAATGACACCAGACAGCTACATGTAAAAGAATAAAATTAGAACATTTTCTCACATCACATACAAAAACAAACTCAAAATGGATTAAAGACCTAAATATAAGACCGGAAACCATAAAACTCCTAGAAGAAATATGGCAGAGAGATTTAAGATGGTGGAGAAGTAAGTGGACGTGTTCATCTCTGTCCACGGATGCATGAGGAATACATCTATAGATAACAACAATTCTCACAGAACACTGACTGAAAACTAGCAGAAGACCTTGGACACCAGAAAGGACTATAAAGATCCCTGCATAACTGGGTAGGATGGAAAAAAAAAGAAGGGAGGAGGAAAGGAAGTGGATGGGACCTGCACCCTGGGGCAGGGGAGCTGAAGCAGAGGAGAGAGTCCTGAATTCGGGGAAACCCCCTCTCCGATGGGGAAATCAATTGGGACAGAAGGGAAGCATTTGAGGCTGTTGGAAGAGGGTGAAGCGGCCGATCTGTGGCAGACGGGACAGAGTGAGAACTACACAGATGGTCCGTACCGCGGGCCTGTGTGCCCCGGACTGGGACGTGTGTTCACAGGTGTGCAAGGGGACTGGGAGCTGGTGCGTGGGGATTGGAGAATGGGCCCAGAGTGAGAACTGCTGTTGGATGTGGGAAGATGAACTGAGGGGACGAGAGGGAGGAAATCCGCAGCAGGGAATGCCTATGCAGGAAGAACGGACTGCCATGGAAGCAGGCGCTACTGCTGAGTCACACGCATGGGGAGGAGCCACTACTGTAACCTCTCTCTCCCCACTCGCCGGCGCCTGCCAAAGACAATAAAAGAAGCCCACTCAGGGCTGGCCCTCACACGCCTGCTGCCGGATGCCAGAAAAACCCTGGCCAGGGCTGGCCCTCACATGCCTTATGCCGGGCGCCAGAAAAGGCCCTCACTAGGGCCATATCTCTTGCGCCTGTGGCCACCGGCTTCCCTGCGCATTTGGCACGGCCCGGCCTCCCCTGATCTAAGCAGTCAGACCACCTCTGCACCCCATCCTCACAGGGGCAGACCCAAGAGCTCCAAGGCAGCCTCAGGACCAGACTCCTGTGGGTGGACCACACACAGAGGTGGGGATAAAACCAAAGCTGAACTCCAGGGATAGGGTAACTAAGGAAGAAGATTGAAAATCTTTCCATCAGCTATACAAGCTGCAGATTAAATCCCCAGGATCAGCTAGGTAGACCCTGCGTCTATGGAATATCTGAGTAGACAATGAGTGTTTCCCACAAATGAAAACGGTCTAGCTCTGGCAGCTGTGGACTTTGGGGGCAAGCACACACAGGAACTGGGCCAGATCAGAGTCTGAGTGGTGCTCACAGGGCCCACAGCAGGTCCAGAGACCAGCCCAGAGGCAGAGGAGCCTCTTGGGGAGGCAGAGGTGGGCTGTGACTCATGGCGTGTGCAAGGACACTTACAGCACAGACCCCAGGGAAACATAATTATTACTATTAATTTTATTATGTTTTGATTCATTCTGTTGTTGGTTCTAGCTTTTTTTTTGGTTTTTCTTTTCTTGTTTGTTGTTGCTTTATTTATTTATTTTTTCAGTCTTTTGGGATCTTCATGTTTTATTACATATTTTTATTGTTTATTTTTATTTTTTATACAATTCTATTTTTACTTTGCTCTTTTGTTGTTCTGTGTTCTTTTCCCTTATGTTTTTCTTCCTCATTTTCTTTATTTTTCTTTTTTTTTTTTTTTTTTTTTTGTGGTATGCGGGCCTCCCTCTGCTGGGGCCCCTCCCGTTGCAGGGGACAGGCTCCGGCTTTGTTTTTTCCCTTTTTATTTTCTTTCCTTATTATTATTTTTTTAATCATTTTTATCGGTTGTTTCCTTGCTTTACTCTTCAGTTGGCACACTGCTTTGGTTTTGTTTTTAGATTATGTGTTTTTGTTAGTTTTAATCCTAATTGTTTGATTTCATTTTTGAGTTCTTGTATTTGTCTGGTTCTCTCGCTTTTTGTTTTATTTGGCTCTGTTTTTGTTTCTTTTACATGAGTGTGTGTTTCCTTGTTTCTGCTTTTGTTTGTTTGATTTTGTTTTTACCATTTCTCCAGGGTTTTGTCTTTTTCTTTTTTTCCTTAATATATTTTCTGTTTTATTTTATTTTTATTTTTTTTAATTTTTTTTTTTTTTTTTTTTTTTAGTACGCGGGCCTCTCACTGTTGTGGCCTCTCCCGTTGCGGAGCA
Source organism: Physeter macrocephalus (assembly GCF_002837175.3). Taxonomy (NCBI): domain Eukaryota; kingdom Metazoa; phylum Chordata; class Mammalia; order Artiodactyla; family Physeteridae; genus Physeter; species Physeter macrocephalus. The sequence continues at coordinate 114,996,667 of NC_041227.1, forward strand.
CAGGCTCCGGAAGCGCAGGCTCAGCGGCCATGTCTCACGGGCCCAGCCACTCCGCGGCATGTGGGGTCTTCCCGGACCGGGGCACGAACCCGTGTCCCCTGCATCGGCGGGCGGACTCCCAACCACTGCGCCACCAGGGAAGCCGTTTTATTTTTTTATATTTCTGTTTCTACGTTGCTTTTCTGTTGTTCTGTCTTCTTTCCCCTTTCTCTCTCTTCTTTTTTTTATATCATTTTTTGTCGGTTTGTTTCGTTTCTTTGCTTCTTTCTTCAGTTGGTACTCTGCTTTAGTTTTGTTTTTTGGTTTGGGGTTTTTGTCAGCTTTCTTCTTAATTGTTTGATTTCATTCTTGGGTTCTTTTGTTTGTCTGGTTATTCCCTTGCTATTTGATTTATTTGGTTCTGTTCTTGTTTCTTTTGTGTGTGTGCATGTTTCCTTGTTTCTGTTTGTTTGATTTTACTGTTTACCATTTGTCTGGGGTTTTGTTAGTCTTTTTTTTTTTTAATCCCCTTTATTGCTGGGACGAGCGGCTTGTGGGGTCTTGGTCCCTCAACCACAAGTCGGGCCTGGGATTCTGGAGTGGGAGCACCAAGTCCAGGATGCTGGACCAATAGAGAATTCCTGGCCCCAGGGAAGATTAATCACCGAGAGCTCTCACGGAGGCCTCTATATGAATCCAAGACCCGGCTCCACCCAACTGCCAGCTGCTCCCAGTGCTGGATGCATCACAACAAACAACGAACAAGACAGGAACAAAAACCCACCCATTAGCACAGAGACTACCTAAAGTCATACTAAGCTCACAGACACCCCAAAACACACCACCTGACACAGCCCTGCTCAGCAGAGGGAAAAGAGCTCCACCCACCAGAACGCAGGCACCAGGCCCTCCCATCAGGAGGCCTACACAAGACACTGGACCAATCCCACCACCGGGGGCAGAGAACAGAAGCAAGAGGAACTACGACCCTGCAGCCTAGGGAAATGAGACCTCAAATACTGTAAATTGGACAAAATGAGAAGACAGAGAAATATCTTACAGACAAAGGAGCAAGATAAAAACCCACAAGACCAAATAAATGAAGAGGAAATAGGCAAACTACCTGAAAAAGAATTCAGAGTAATGATAGTAAAGATGATCCAAAATCTTGGAAATAGAATAGAGATAATATAAGAAACGTTTAACAAGGACCTAGAAGGACTAAAGAGCAAACAAACAGTCATGAACAACACAATAACTGAAATTAAAAATACTCTAGAAGGAATCAACAGCAGAATAACTGAGGCAGAAGAACAGATAAGTGAGCTGGAAGATAGAGTGGTAGAAATAACTGCTGCACAGCAGAATAAAGAAAGAAGAATGAAAAGAATGGAGGCCAGTCTTAGAGACCTCTGGGACAACATTAAGTGCACCAACATTTGAATTATAGGCATCCCAGAAAAAGAAGAAAAAAAGAAAGGGTCTGAGAAAATATTTTAAGAGATTATGGTTAAAAACTTCCCCAATATGGGAAAGGAAATAGTCAATCAAGTCCAGGAAGCACAGAGTCCCACACAGGATAAAGCCAAGGAGAAACATGCCAAGACACATATTAATCAAACTAACAAAAACTAAAAACACAAAGAAAAAATATTAAAAGCAGCAAGGGAAAAGCAACAAATAACATACAAGGGAATCCCCATAAGGTTAACAGCTGATCTTTCAGCAGAAACTCTACAGGCCAGAAGGGAGTGGCAAGATATATTTAAAGGGATGAAAGGGAAAAACCTACAACCAAGATTACTCTACCCAGCAAGGATCTCATTCAGATTTAATGGAAATCAAAAGCTTTACAGAGAAGCAAAAGTTGAGAGAATTCAGCACCACCAAACCAGCTTTACAACAAATGCTAAAGGAACTTCTCTAGGCAGGAAACGCAAGAGAAGGAAAAGACCTACAATAACAAACCCAAA
>NC_041227.1:114998764-115000832 GCF_002837175.3 Physeter macrocephalus
AGACTGGCTGAATGGATACAAAAACAAGACCCATATTTATGCTGTCTGCAAGAGACCCACTTCAGACCTAGGGACACATACAGACTGAAAGTGAGGGGATGGAGAAAGATATTGCATGCAAATGGAAATCAAAAGAAAGCTGGAGTAGCAATACTCATATAAGACAAAATAGACTTTAAAATAAAGACTATTACAAGAGACAAGGAAGGACACTATATAATCATCAAGGGATCATTCCAAAAAGAAGATATAACAATTGTAAATATCTATGGACCCAACATAGGAGCACGTCAATAAATAAGGCAAATGCTAACAGCCATAAAAGGGGAACTCAACAGCAGCACAATAATAGTAGGGGACTTTAACACCCCACTTACACCAAAGGACAGATAATCCAAACAGAAAATAAATAAGGAAACACAAGCTTTAAATGACACATTAGGGCTTCCCTGGTGGCGCAGTGGTTGCGCGTCCGCCTGCCGATGCGGGGGAACCGGGTTCGCGCCCCGGTCCGGGAAGATCCCATATGCCGCGGAGTGGCTAGGCCCGTGAGCCATGGCCGCTGAGCCTGCGCGTCTGGAGCCTGTGCTCCGCAAAGGGAGAGGCCACAACAGTGAGAGGCCCGCGTACCACAAAAAAAAAAAAAAAAAAAAAAAACACATTAGACCAGATGGACTTAATTGATATTTATAGGACATTCCATCTCCAAACAACAGAATACACTTTCTTCTCAAGGGCACACATAACATTCTCTAGGACAGATCACATCTTGGGTCACAAATAAAGCCTCGGTAAATTTAAGAAAACTGAAATCGTATCAAGCATTTCTTCTGACCACAATGCTATGAGACTAGATATCAATTACAGGAAAAAAAACTGTAAAAAATGCAAACACATGGAGGTTAAACAATATTCTACTAAGCAACCAAGAGATCACTGAAGAAATTAAAGAGGAAATAAAAAAATACCTACAAACAAATGACAATGAAAACAAAACAACCCAAAACCTATGGGCTGCAGCAAAAGCAGTTCTAAGAGGGAAGTTTATAGCAATACAATCCTACCGCAAGAAACAAGAAACATCTCAAATAAACAACCTAACCTTACACCTAAAGCAATTAGAGAAAGAAGAACAAAAAACCTCCCAAGTTAGCAGAAGGAAAAAAATCATAAAGGTCAGATAAGAAATAAATGAAAACGAAATGAAGGAAACAATAGCAAAGATCAATAAAACTAAAAGCTGGTTCTTTGAGAAGATAAACAAAATTGATAAACCATTAGCCAGACTCATCAGCAATACAATCCTACCGCAAGAAACAAGAAACATCTCAAATAAACAACCTAACCTTACACCTAAAGCAATTAGAGAAAGAAGAACAAAAAACCTCCCAAGTTAGCAGAAGGAAAAAAATCATAAAGGTCAGATAAGAAATAAATGAAAACGAAATGAAGGAAACAATAGCAAAGATCAATAAAACTAAAAGCTGGTTCTTTGAGAAGATAAACAAAATTGATAAACCATCAGCCAGACTCATAGGGAAAAAAAGGGAGAAGACTCAAATCAACAGAATTAGAAATGAAAAAGGAGAAATAACAACTGACACCGCAGAAATACAAAGGATCATGAGAGACTACTACAAGCAATTATATACCCATAAAATGGACAACCTGGAAGAAATGGACAAATTCTTAGAAAAGTACAACCTTCCAAGACTGAACCAGGAAGAAACAGAAAACATGAACAGGCCAATCACAAGCACTGAAATTGAGACTGTGATTAAAAACCTTCCAACAGGGGCTTCCCTGGTGGCACAGTGGATAAGAATCTGCCTGCCAATGCAGGGGACACGGGTTCAATCCCTGGTCTGGGAAGATCCCACATGCCGCGAAGCAACTAAGCCCGTGCGCCACAACTACTGAGCCTGCTCTCTAGAGCCCGCGAGCCACAACAACTGAGGCCGCATGCCTAGAGCTCGTGCTCTGCAACAAGAGAAGCCACAACAATAAGAAGCCCATGCACCGCAACGAAGAGTAGCCCCCGCTCGCTGCAGCTAGAGAAAGCCCATGC
>NC_041227.1:115000842-115018311 GCF_002837175.3 Physeter macrocephalus
CAATCACAAGCACTGAAATTGAGACTGTGATTAAAAACCTTCCAACAGGGGCTTCCCTGGTGGCACAGTGGATAAGAATCTGCCTGCCAATGCAGGGGACACGGGTTCAATCCCTGGTCTGGGAAGATCCCACATGCCGCGAAGCAACTAAGCCCGTGCGCCACAACTACTGAGCCTGCTCTCTAGAGCCCGCGAGCCACAACAACTGAGGCCGCATGCCTAGAGCTCGTGCTCTGCAACAAGAGAAGCCACAACAATAAGAAGCCCATGCACCGCAACGAAGAGTAGCCCCCGCTCGCTGCAGCTAGAGAAAGCCCATGCACAGCAGCGAAGACCCAACACAGCTACAAATAAAAAACAAATAAATAAATAAATTTATTTTTTTTTAAACCCAAAACCTTCCAACAAACAAAAGCCCCAGGACCAGATGGTTTCACAGGAGAATTCTATCAAACATTTACAGAAAAGCTAACACCTATCCTTCTCAAACTCTTCCAGAATATAGCAGAGGGAGGAACACTCCCAAACTCATTCTATGAGGCCACCATCACCCCGATACCAAAACCAAAGATGTCACAAAAAAAGAAAATTACAGGCCAATATCACTGATGAATATGGATGCAAAAATTCTCAACAAAATATTAGCAAACAGAATCCAATAGCACATTAAAAGGATTGTACCCCATGATCAAGTGGGGTTTATCCCAGGAATGCAAGGATTCTTCAATATATGCAAATCAATCAATGTGACATACCATATTAACAAACTGAAGGATAAAAACCATATGATCATCTCAGTAGATGCAGAGAAAGATCTGACAAAATTCAACACCCATTTATGATAAAAACTCCAGAAAGTGGGCATAGAGGGAACCTACCTCAACATAATAAAAGCCATATGTGACAAACCCACAGCCAAGATCATTCTCAATGGTGAAAAACTGAAAGCATTTCCTCTAAGATCAGGAGCAAGACAACGGTGCCCACTCACACCACTATTATTCAACATAGTTTTGGAAGTTTTAGCCACAACAATCAGAGAAGAAAAAGAAATAAAAGGAATCCAAATTGAAAAAGAAGAAGTAAAATATCACTGTTTGCAGATGACATGATACTACAGACAGAAAATCCTAAAGATGCCACCAGAAAACTACTAGAGCTAATCAATGAATCTGGTAAAGGAGCAGGATACAAAATTAATGCACAGCAATCTCTTGCATTCCTATACACTAGCAACAAAAAATCAGAAAGAGAAATCAAGGAAACACTCCCATTTACCACTGCAACAAAAAGAATAAAATACCTAGGAATAAACCTACCTAAGGAGGCAAAAGACCTGTATGCAGAAAACTATAAGACACTGATGAAAGAAATCAAAGATGATACCAACAGATGGAAAGATATACCATGTTCTCGGATTGGAAGAATCAACAATGTGAAAATAACTGTACTACCCAAAGCAATCTACAGATTCAGTGCAATCACATTACCAATGGCATTTTTCACAGAACTAGAACAAAAAATTTCACAGTTTGTATGGAAACACAAAATACCCTAATAGCCAAAGCAATCGTGAGAAAGAAAAATGAAGCTGGAGGAATCAGGCTCCCTGACTTCAGACTATACTACAAAGCTACAGTAATCAAGACAGTATGGTACTGGCACAAAAACAGAAATATAGCTCAATGGAACAGGATAGAAAGCCGAGAGATAAACCCACACACATATGGTCACCTTATCTTTGACAAAGGAGGCAAGAATATACAATGGAGAAAAGACAGCTTCTTCAATAAGTGCACCTGGGAAAACTGGACAGCTACATGTAAAAGAATGAAATTAGAACACTTCCTAAAACCATACACAAAAATAAACTCAAAATGGATTAAAGACCTAAATGTAAGGCCAGACACTTAGAGGAAAACATAGGCAGAACTCTCTTTGACATAAATCACAGCAAGATCTTCTCTGACCCACCTCCTACACTAAGGGAAATAAAATCAAAATAAAATCAAAAATAAACAAGTGGGACCTAATGATACTTAACAGCTTTTTCACAGCAAAGGAAACCATAAACAAGACAAAAAGCCCTCAGAATGGGAGAAAATATTTGCAAATGAAGCAACTGACAAAGGATTAATCTCCAAAATTTACAAGCAGCTCATGCAGCTCAACATAAAAAAAACAACCCGATCCAAAAATGGGCAGAAGACCTAAATAGACATTTCTCCAAAGAAGATAATAAACAGCACATGCATGCAGCTCAACATAAAAAAAACAACCCGATCCAAAAATGGGCAGAAGACCTAAATAGACATTTCTCCAAAGAAGATATACAGATTGCCAACAAACACATCAAAAGATGCTCAACATCACTAATCATTAGAGAAATGCAAATCAAAACCACTATGAGGTATCACCTCACACCAGTCAGAATGGCCATCATCAAAAAATCTACAAACAATAAATGCTGGAGAGGCTGTGGAGAAAAGGGAGCCCTCCTGTACTGTTGGTGGGAATGTAAATGGATACAGCCACTGTGGAGAACAGTATGGAGGTTTCTTAAAAAGCTAAAAATAGAACTACCATATGACCCAGCAATCCCACTCCTGGGCAAATACCCTGAGAAAACCATAATTCAAAAAGATACATGTACCACAATGTTCATTGCAGCACTATTTACAATTAGGACATGGAAGCAACCTAAACATCCATCAAAAGATGAATGGATAAAGAAGATGTGGCATTTATATACAATGGAATATTACTCAGCCATAAAAAGGAACGAAATTGAGTTATTTGTAATGAGGTGGATGGACCTCGAGTCTATCATACAGAGTGAGGTAAGTCAGAAGGAGAAAAACAAATACTGTATGCTAACGCACATATATGGAATCTAAAAAACTGGTACTGATGAACCTAGTGGCAGGGCAGGAGTAAAGACGCAGATGTAGAGAACAGACTTGAGGACACAGAGGGGGAAGGGGAAACTGGGACAAAGTGAGAGAGTAGCACTGACATATATACATTACCAAATGTAAAATGGATGGCTAGTGGGAAGCTGCTCCATAGCACAGGGAGATCAGTTCAATGCTTTGTGGTGACCTAGAGGGGTGGGATAGGGAGGATGGGAGGGAGGCTCAAGAGGGAGGGGATATGCGGATATATGTATACTTATAGCTGATTCACTTTGTTGTACAACAGAAACTAACACAACATTGGAAAGCAATTATAAGCCAATAAAGATATTTTTTAAAATAATATATTAAAAAGGAAACATAGGCAGAACATTCTTTGACATAAGTCACAGCAATTATTTTTTTAGATCTGTCTCCTTGGACAAAGGAAACAAAAGCCAAAATAAACAAATGGGACCTGATTAAGCTTGAAAGCTTCTGCACAGCAAAGGAAACTATCAACAAAACAAAAAAACCGGGACTTCCCTGGTAGCGCAGTGGTTAAGAATCCACCTGCCAATGCAGGGGACATGGGTTCGATCCCTGGTTCAGGAAGATCCCACATGCCGCAGAGCATCTAAGCCCGTGCGCCACAACTACTGAGCCTGCGCTCTAGAGCCCATGAGCCACAACTACTGAGCCCACACGCCTAGAGCCCATGCTCTGCAGCAAGAGAAGCCACTGCAGTCAGAAGCCCGCACACCGCAATGGAGAGTAGCCCCCGCTCGCTGCAACTAGAGAAAGCCCGTGCACAGCTACGAAGATCCAATGCAGCCAAAAATAAATAAATTAATTAAAAAAAAAAAAAAAGAAATACAACTGATTTTTTTAAAAAAACTTACTGAATGGGAAAAATATATTTGCAAATGATATGACTGACAAAGAGTTAATATCCAAATTACATAAGCAGCTCAAACAACTCAATATCAGAACAAACAACCCAATTAGAAAATGAGCAGGAGACCTGAATAGACATTTTTCCAAAGAATATAGTCTTCTGTATCTTCTTGTGCATGTTAGCTAGTCTTCTTATAGTCAACATGTACATGAAAAGATGCTCAACATTGCTAATCATCAGGGAAATGCAAACCAAAACCACAATAAGATATCACCTCACACCTGAAGAATGGCTGGCGTCAAAAAGACCACAAATAACAAAGGTCAGTGAGGATGTGGAGAAAAGGGAACCCTACTGACCCTGCTGGTGGGAATGTAAGTTAGTGCAGCCACTATGGAAAGCAGTATGGAGGTTCTTCAAAAAAGTAAATATAGGGCTTCCCTGGTGGCGCAGTGGTTGAGAATCCTCCTGCCGATGCAGGGGACACGGGTTCATGCCCCGGTCTGGGAGGATCCCACATGCTGCGGAGCAGCTGGGCCCGTGAGCCATGGCCGCTGAGCCTGCGTGTCCAGAACCTGTGCTCCACAACGGGAGAGGCCACAACAGTGAGAGGCCCGCATACCACAAAAAAAAAAAAAAAAAAAAAAAAAGTAAACATAGAACTACCATATGATCCAGCAATTCCACACTTTTTTTTTGGCCACGCCATGCAAGATCTTTGTTCCCTGACCAGGGATCGAACCCGTGTCCCCTGCAGTGGAAGCACAGAGTCCTAACCACTGGACTGCCAGGGAATTCCCAGCAATTCCACTCTTGAGTATATATCCGGAGAAAATAAAAACACTAATTTGAAAAGATACATGCACCCCAATGTTCATAGCAGCATTATTTATAATAGTCAAGATATGAAGCAACCTAAGTGTCCATCAACAGAAGACTGGATAAAGAAGATGTGGTATATAATGGAATATTACTCAGCCATAAAAAAAATGAAAATTTTGCCATTTGCAACAACATGGATGTACTTGGAGGATATTATACTTAGTAAAATAAGTCAGACAGAGAAAGACTGTATGTTATTACTTATACGTGGAACCTAAAAAATGAAACAAATGAATGACTATAACAAAACAGAAACAGACACACAGATGTAGAGAACAAACTAGTAGTTACCAGTGGGGAAGGGGATGGAGGAGGAGCAAGATAAGAGTAGGGGACTAAGAGGTACAAACTACTATGTATAAAATAAATATGATACAAGGATATATTATACAGCACAGGGAATATAGCCAATATTTTATAATAACTTTAAATGGAGTATAATCTATAAAAAGATTGAATGCTGTACACCTGAAACTGATATAATATTATAAATAAACTATACTTTAAAAAAAGGTGTCTATTATTTGATCAAAACAAAGAAATTGTGCCTTAATAATAGTAATTAATGCAAGAATAGTAACTCCATTTTCTATTTCCTATTGCCACCTTTGTTCTGGGCAATTTACAAGCCCAACAGAAGGAATTTTAGCCACTTCTGGGGTGTGACCTTATAGTAGGGATTTTTGTTAGTTTGTTTTGAGCATACACATTTTTTTAAATTATAAAAGTGTTGTGGGGCTTCCCTTGTGGTGCAGTGGTTGAGAATCCGCCTGCCAATGCAGGGAACGTGGGTTCGAGCCCTGGTCCAGGAAGATCCCACATGCCGCGGAGCAGCTAAGCCCGTGTACTACAACTAGTGAGCCTGTGCTCTAGAGCCTGAGAGCCACAACTACTGAGCCTGCATGCCACAATTACTGAAGCCCACGCACCTAGAGCCCATGCTCTGCAACAAGAGAGGTCACCATGATGAGAAGCCTGCACACCACAGTGAAGAGTGGCCCCCTCTCGCTGCAACTGGAGAAAGCCCACGCACAGCATGGAAGACTCAACGCAGCCAAAAATAAATAAATTAAATAAATTTTTTTTAAAAAGTGTGATATCTATCACATATAGAATGCATAAACAACAGGGTCCTACTGTATAGCACAGGGAACTGTATTCAATATTCTGTGATAAACCATAATGGAAAAGAATATGAAGAAGAATGTGTGTGTGTGTGTGTGTGTGTGTGTAACTGAATCACTTTGCTGTACAGCAGAAATTAATACAACATTGCAAATCAACTATACTTGAATAAATTTTTTTAAAGTGCTGTGTTGACTGTAAGAAATTTAGGAAGCACTGAAAGCAATGGAAAAAAAATGTGGAATCCCCCAGTCCCCCAGCAAAAACTTAAGAGAAAAAAAAAGTCTTAGTCTATAAAAATCACTTTAAATTGAGAACCTCACTGCTAAAGAAAAGCTTCATCCTTCAGCAGACAAGGAAGTTGTTTTAGATCACTAATTAAAACAAAACATACATACAAAAGAGAACTCAAAAAATTTTAAATTCTTACAGAACTCTCAGGCCCTTGAGGAAATATCCAGTGACTCTCAATATGAGAAACAGTGTAAACAGTGCTAAGATAGGTTTTACAGCCATAACTTTTTTGTCTTAATTCAGCACCATCTTGGTTACATCTTTGTTGTTCAACTACCTGGAACACCAAACCAAAACAAAGAGATATCACAGAATCCATGCTTTCAAGTTTCTGTGTTTTCATTCCTGGAAGACAGAAGTCTTGAGGGCTCTAACTCACTTTATTTATTTATTTTTTAAAATTTTACTGGGAATTCCCTGGTGGCACAGTGGTTAGGAATCTGCCTGCCAATGCAGGGAACACAGGTTCAAGCCTTGGTCCAGGAAGATCCCACATGCCGCGGAGCAACTAAGCCCATGAGCCACAACTACTGAGCCTGAGCTCTGGAGCCTGTGAGCCACAACTACTGAGCCCAAGTGCCACAACTACTGAAGCCCACATGCCTAAAGCCTGTGCTCCGCAACAAGAGAAGTCACCGCAATGAGAAGTCTGCACACCGCAGCAAAGAGTAGCCCCTGCTAGCTGCAACTAGAGAAAGCCTGCATGCAGCATCGAAGACCCAATGCAGCCAAAAATAATAAATATATATTAAAAAAAAAAACTCTGGGCTTCCCTGGTGGCGCAGTGGTTGGGAGTCCGCCTGCCGATGCAGGGGACGCGGGTTCGTGCCCCGGTCTGGGAAGATCCCACATGCCGCGGAGTGTCTAGGCCCGTGAGCCATGGCCGCTGAGCCTGCGCGTCCGGAGCCTGTGCTCCGCAACGGGAGAGGCCACAGCGGTGAGAGGCCCGCGTACCGCAAAAAAAAAAAAAAAAACTTTACTGAAGTATTGGTCTCTTGGTCCTATACAGTAGGACCTTGTTGTTTATTCTAACTCATTTTAAATCACAAAATTCAACAAAGATTCTAAGGGCGATAAGAAAGGCTGACAAAGTGAGACAAATTTAAGTGATGGCAGATGGCAAAAGAGACAGAAAAACAAAGCGGGATCTGAAAAAGCAGACCTTGCGCTGACCAAGAGCCTTAAAATACATTAAAAAAAATACACGCTCATGAGCATCCATCCCTAAGAACAGCATGAATTACAGCACAGCTGAAGAACTGACCCAGTGTCACCAATAAAAGATTAAATTATGCATAATATACCCACCCTCTCTGGGAAGGCAGGGAAATATGTACCTGGGTATTTTGGAAAGTTGCCGGTGAAAGTGAAACCTTAAACTTAGGGAATCAGGCAATTACAAGTTAAAAGGGACTTTAGGGTTTGCCTCTCTTCTAACAGCATAGTGAATAAAAGAGGTTGTTATGAACTCTCAGTGGTTCTCAGTGCTGGCTGTGCACTGGAACTACTGGGATGCTTTAAAAATACTGATGTCTGGGCCCATCCCCAGAGATTATGATGTAACAGGGCTGGGGTGCAGCAAGGGATTTATTGGGATTTTGGTTTTTCTTTAAGCTTTCCAGGTGATTCTAATGTGCAGCCAACTGGGGGAGGCAGTTAAAGGAAGTACACAAAAGTTGCCCAAGTCAACTAATCTTTTTTTTTTAATGGGATCTTCATTCCTTGACCAGGGATTGAACTGGAGCCCACGGCAGTGAAAGCGCCGAGTCCTAACCACTGGACTGCGAGGGAATTCCCTCATCTAAACTTCTAAGAGCAATCGAGACCCCTAGGGACAGCCTTTCATGGGCACAGCCAACTCCCCTCAGGTCCCATGACTGCTCACCCATGTTCTGTCTGACCCACACCACACCCAACTCAAACACAGAGTTTATCTTAGGTGTCTGCCCTCAAGGAGACCACCTTCCTGCTTCCCTTTCAGCTGATGCCTCAAGAAAGGAGCACACTCTTAAGAAAAGCTTCCTGTAGAAATCTCTGTGAGAATAACATGTTTACAGGTGTTGAGAGACAGTCACTTAGTGAATCGGTCATTAGTTCAATAGTACAAAACTATTTACTTTGTCCTTTCAATGTGACTCGCGTGGGGTGGGGGGCAGGGCAGATGGTTAAAAGTTGACCAAGATGAATAAAAGAGGGGTGGGCAAAAAAGGTGATATAGATTATCCACTTGCCCTGGTCTGAGCCATTCCAAGACTCAGGCCTGACAGTCTGAAGTTAACCTACTGGGCTCTTGACTCACCTGGTGTACCCATGAGCATGCCGCCTTTGGTAGATGTCTTTTTTAGGTGATAGGCTCTTACTTTGGCCTCTGTCTCTCCTATTTACCTTAGAGTTGTGCCTGTAACAGACACAGAGGGCAGAGAGGAGAAGAGCTTTTTCAATACAGTGGCTTTTACCATGTCCCTCAAATGATGGAAGAAAAGCTAACAGTTTTAGAACCATAATCCAAATTGAAGAAAATAGAGGGAAGAAGTGGAAGAAAAACAAAGGCATAAGGATACATAAGCTTTGATATTAATCTCACTCTAGAGATTCCACATATATAAATATGTAGTTCTAGGGGTATGAGCTTTACATTACAAAAAAAAAAAAAAGTAAAGATAATAACAAAGCAAAGACATTTGGAAGAGTTGATGAACAGACATCGCTAAAAGCAAATACCAGCTGTAACCAGGCCCCCATATTCACAGGTTATTTCCCGCTGAATTCCCATACTCACGGTTTGCTTGGCCTTGGGGACCGTGACCTTCTGCCCGGGGATCGAGACCTCCTGTCCCGAGACCCTGCTTCTCTGGTGCTCTTCTTGCTGGCATGTCTGGGAGGTGAGGGAGAGGAGCTTCTGGACCTGGAGTAATTCTTCAACCCACGCACTCGCTTTTGCTCAGCTGTCAGAGGACCCTGCAGTCCCTGGCTATGGTCAGAGTTCCTGACCTATATCATCAAGGAAAGGAAGAAAAGCTATTCATAGGGAAACCTAGCAGCTCAGGAGAAGATGCAGTGAAACAAGAAAATGAATAAGCACTGAGGTTCTGTAAGGAGCCAACTGGGTATACCAATCCCATCACACAGTTATCATCACTGAGAGCTGTATAAACTGAGGAAAGTTATCCTCAGAATGCCCTAAAAAGATGTATCACCCAGCCACCTAAATTGGCTTGGCTCTTTGCTACAGCCTAAGGAGGAGCAGGAGGCAGAATATGGAGGACAGGACCTCAGGTTAAACATACTCAGGGGAAAAAAGGAATCCAGAGGGATGTACATTTATCAAAAAGCCATCAACCCTTAAAATGTATGCATTTCATGTAAGTTATATGCAGAGGGATGGACGGAATGCCTAAAGTGCCCACTGGTAGTTTAGCCTCTCTGCTCAGAGGGCCCTCAGCCACAGTCAGAGGCTCAGGGATAAGGAATGGGCCTGTTCTCCAGTCTGTGCTGCCCAAACTCCCTTCTTTCCGCATGTGTGATTGGCTGCTAAATATGCTCTGTGTCCAAAAAGGCAGCCAGGTTGGCACGTTCCAGTCCCACAGTCACTCCCTTTGAGAAGCCCATATCCTTACCTGTAAGCCATATCCAGGGACTTTGGACAAAACAGGGGAAGAATTTGCCATCTTCTTTTGAGATCTAAGAGATTAAAACACATACTCATTGAAAAAGAAAATGCCTAAAGGTCCAGTTTACAGCTCTTGTGCTGAGACGTGCTTCCTGTTTCAAACGTGACCTTTCCCACCTCCCGGCTCTCACATGGGAGTGTGTTTCCCTATCTTTGCTGGAAGATGCATCAGCACAGTCATGTTTTTCCTGAGGAAAACCGTGGGCCTTGCTTTTCAGCCCCAGCGCCTGAGCACATTCTCCTCTCACCTCGTGCTGCTATTCTAGGGACTACGAGTGAGTCAGCAGAGACAGCACTGGCGGCTCCCGCAAAGAAGACACACAGAACAGGTCCAGATGGGCCCATTAATGCATTTGAAAAAAAAAAAAAAAAAAAAAGAAAAAAAAGCAGCCTCCATAAAACCCACTTAAGTCTTGCAGGAATCAAGAGCTGAGATGAAAGTCATATCCAGGACGTCTGACCTAAGAGTGACACAGCTACAGCCAGCTCCCCTGGGGGTTCCGCCAACTCCTCCGGGAACTCAAGTGCTAGCTGGCCAGCTCTGGGGGCAGAGGGCCGGTGTGCAAGTGTTCTCCACTGAACCCCCAGAACCTGGTGGCTCCTGGCCTGGAGCAGGTATTCAGTTCGTATCTGTGGAATGAATGAGTGAGTGAATCAACGGTGCAGGAGGCCGCTCCACACGCTCACCTCTCCCGGCCGTGCTCATCCTCGCTGCTGCAACGATCGCTGCCTGAGCTTCTGTGCTTATGTTTCTTGTGCTTCTTTCTCTTCTCCTTCTTTTTCTTCTTCTCCTTTTTTTCCAGACTCATTTGCAACTAGAAAATGCCCAGAACATAACCGCGCAAGATTACTGGGACCCCTGTCAGTTCCGCTGAGGGGACAGGGTCATGTGTAAACTACCTGCCTCCAGGCCTCAGGGTCTACAGGGGTCCAGGACATGATCAGACGTCCCCTGTCGACAAGAGTGGAGGGTCTGGACCCTGGTTGTGCACAAACGCCCCTAGACTACTGAATGGACTCTCTGGTGGGTGGGGCTGGGAATCCGTGTTTTGAAACAGTCCCCAGAACCACTGCCTAGGAATTCCCATTTGTCAAAAGACTGCAACTCCACTGACAGTAATCAGGGACCACAAGATCAATCTTTAAATTTTCCTTACCAACTAATCCAAGAAACAATCACATAATATGTTACATGAGTGATGAATGGGCGGGCCCTAAAGGCTTGATACCACCTGATCTCCTGAACACACTGCACAATCATGCTTTCCACAGGCATATCCCAATACCCCTCTTTTTCTGGAAGAATGACATAACATGCTGTTTTTCCAACCAAAAGACATAAAAGAGAAAATCAAGCATAATTAAGCTTTATATGTTAAGATTGCACAAAATCACCAGGAGAAGGTCTCTAAAAGACAAAAATGTTTAAAGCCATTCTGCTTTCCCTCTCGTAAGAGTAAATGGAGAGGAGTTTTCATGTTAAGTAGCTCTTGATGCTTATTTGATGTACTACTTACCAATTCTTTGATTTTCTTCATTTTCACAGGATTATTCAATACCTCTCTTTTTTTCTCTTCTTCTTTCTTCCTAAAGAGAAGTTACAAAAATCATGATTCTTTCTTTCAGAAAAGGGGATTAAATCATCCATTCTACACAGCAATCTTTTTCCTCAATGCAGGCAGAAAGGCCCCATGGTGCAATCTGCATGATTGTGTGGAAGCCAGAAATCTTTCGCAAATCTGCATAAGGGATTGAATATTGTGGGGAAAGTTCACACTGGTTCCCTGTTGTGCAAGAAAGTGAGTTTGGTCTGTTGCTTGTTAAGCTTCATGCTCAGGGCTTCCCAGTTCGTCAAGTAAATGTATGTCATCTTGTGTACCAAACGTATGCAACATCTCAATACCACCTCCACTGTTTAGCATGATAACCCCTGGGAAATAAACAGAATGGATTCCACTTTCAAGAAGTCTTACTCTCACATAGTGTTCATAGGAGGGTAAACTGGTCAACCTTCCCGGAGGACAATTCGGCAACATTTATCACAGCCTGTACCTACTCAAAAACTCTTTAATCTTACAAATGCTTCCTCAAGAATTTGTTACTGAAAGGATATAATCAAGGAAGGTCACTAAGAAGGTGTTCATGTTATAACAATGAAAACTTGGAAACAAGTTAGGGATCCAACAGGAGAATATTAATAAATTATGGTAGAGACTTTCCTGGTGGGCCAGTGGTTAAGAATCCGCCTTCCAAAGCAGGGGATGCAGGTTTAATCACTGGTCGGGGAACTAAGATCCCACATGCTGGGGCAACTAAGCCCACACACCACAGCTAGAGCCCGCACGCCACAACGAAAGATCCTGCGTGTCGCAACTAAGACCCAACACAACCAAAAATAAATAAATAAAAATTTAAAAAAACAAAACAAAAAAAAGAAAGGGAAGGTGTCAAAAAATGTTTAAAAATAAATAAATAAATTATGGCCTATCCATACAATATAGATATTAAAAATGATGTGATAGAAGCATAGTCAGCAACATAGAAAAATGTCCCATATATATGATTAGGTGATAAAAAGGAGTTTATAAAATAATATGTGCAATATTTGTACACCAATGTTCATAGTAGCATTATTCACAACAACCAAAAGGTGGAAATAACCCAAATGTGCACGACAGATGAATGGATTAAAAAATGTGGTATACACATGCAACAGAGTATGATTCAGCCTTAAAAAGGAAGGAAATTTTTATTTTTCTTTTTTTAAGACACCCATTGTGGGGCTGTGACGGGCTCTTTTTCGTTGTTGTTGTTGTTGTTTTTTCAATTTATTTACTTTATTTTTATTTATTTTTGTCTGCATTGGGTCTTGCATGCTGTGCGTGGGCTTTCTCTAGTTGTGGCTATCGGGGGCTACTCTTCATTGCAGTGTGCGGGCTTCTCATTGCAGTGGCTTCTCTTGTTGCAGAGCACGGGCTCTAGGCGTGCGGGCTCAGTAGTTGTGGCGCACGGGCTTAGCTGCTCTGCGGCATGTGGGATCTTCCCAGATCAGGGCTCGAACCCGTGTCCCCTGCATTGGCAGGTGGATTCTTAACCACTGCACCACCAGGGAAGCCCAAGGAAGGAAACTTTGATACATGCTACAACATGGATGAACCTTGAAGACATTATGCTACGTAAAATAAGCCAGTCACAAAAAAACAAATATTGAATGATTTCAACTTTTATGAGGTTCAGAATAGTCCAACTCATAGAAATGAAAAGTACAATAGTGGTTCCCAGGGCCTGGGGGGAAAAGGAAATGAAGAGTTGTTGCTTAATGGATACAGATTTTCAGTTATACAAGATGAAAAACTTCTGGAGATTGGTCGCACAACAATTTGGATACCCTAACTACTGAACTATATATATACTTAAAATGGTTAAAAAGGTAAATTTTGTGTCATGTGTATTTTACCACAATTTTTAAAAAGAAGGAAATTCTGACATGCTGTAACACAAATGAACCTTGATGACATTATGCTGCGTGAAATAGCTCAGTCACAAAAGGACAAATACCATATGATTCCGCTTATATGGGGAACTACAGTAGTTACATTCATAGGGACAGAAAGTAGAAGTGGTTGCCAGGAACTGGGAAGAGGAGAGAATGGGGACCTACAGTTTAATGAGTATAAGGTTTCAGTTGCGAAAATGAAAAAGTTCTGGAGAAGGATAGGTAGTGGTGATGGTTGCACAATGATGTGAATATACCTACTGCCACTGAAGTGTACATTTAAAAATAGTTAAGATGGGACTTGCGTGGTGGCGCAGTGGTTAAGAATCTGCCTGCCAATGCAGGTGACACGGGTTCAAGCCCTGGTCCAGGAAGATGCCACATGCCACGGAGCAACTAAGCCTGTGCACCACAACTACTGAGCCTGTGCTCTAGACCCCGCGAGCCACAACTACTGAAGCTCATGCGCTCTAGGGCCTGTGCTTTGAAACAAAAGAAGCCACCGCAATGAGAAGCACGCGCACCGCAATGAAGAGTAGCCCCTGCTCGCTACAACTAGAGAAAGCCCGTGTGCAGCAACGAAGACCCAATGCAGCCAAAAATAAATAAATTAAATAAATAAATTTATTTTAAAAAAAACAAACATGTACTCATGATACAATGTGAGTGTGGGAAGAGTGCCTGCTCACATTTGTATGCTGGTTGAGTTTAAGGAACTTAAAAAAAAAAAAAAAAAGGAAAAAAAAAGTTAAGATGGTAAATTTTATGTTATGTATATTTTACCACAATTAATTAATTAAGATGCTAAAAAAATGGGAGAAAATATTTACATATAAATATATATCTGTAATATATAGATAACTTTAAAAGAATTTTCAAAAGAAATGTAAATAAGAAATAAACATTTTTTTAATGTTCAACCTTACACACTTGAAATAAAATGATGAAAATTAAAAACAAAAACAAAAAAATACACCACATGATTTCATTTAACACCCAAAATGCAGCTCTACTTTGATCTGTTACATATTAGGGTTAAAAAAAATTCTAAAGTTTCTTTTCAAAGGGCCTGCTGCAAAAAACAAACAAAAGGGAGGGGTAGAGGGGAGGGGAAAAGGCCTATTCACACCCCCACCCCACCCCACCCCCACCCCCACCCCGCAGCCAACTCTACACATATCCCCCTATTTCTAAGAAGCTGCCGGTCTTTCTCACCTTGCTTCTACCTCTTATTTTTGTTTAAGGGCCAAAGGTAAGTGAATAAATTTGGTCTGGTCTGGTACATTTACCAATCTCTTCCCAAACAGCCTAGTTCAGGCACCCTTAATAGAGCCTCCTTCTCAACATCAGAAGCCCAAATGGAGACAAATCCTTTTACATGGCAGACAAAAGCCAACAGGAAACCAACTGCAAAGCAAGAGGTGAGATAACATCTCTGCTAAGCATCTCTGTAATAAAACCCCCTTCTCAGCCGCTCATCAGTACCTGATAATGAAGAGCGCTCATCAGTACCTGATAATGAAGAGCGGATCCTCCCGGATTTTGCTGGCCATGTCAAGAAGGGAATTGGCACCTGATGGGGCAAAGATAGAGCCTGGGAGGAGTCCTGTCTCAGAAGAACAGCCTGCCTCCTTCTCCTCCATCTTCTCAAAAACGTATTTGTCAATGGGACGCCCCAGCAAGTACTCATCACGGTTCACCATCCCACCAGGACCCTGGTACATCCAGTCCAATTTTTCTTCCTTTTTCCTAGTTCAAGAAAAAAAAAAAATACAGTCAAAGAAAATGTAGACTTCTCAAACCTACACACAAAACCTGAACATGAGGGATAGATAAGCACAGCTGGGGGAATCCCCTGGCGGCACAGTGGTTAGGACTCCACGCTCTCACTGCCAAGGGTGCAGGTTTGATCATCGCTGGTCAGGGAACAAGGATCCCGCAGGCCACAAGGCGTGGCCAAACTTAAAAAAAAAAAAAAAAAGGCACAGCTGGCCAGAACTGGACTCATTCTACAGGCTCCTTAGCAAGGGCTAAACACCACACTCTACGGGGCACTTGGGAAGAAACGGTACTTGCTGTCATGGAGTTTAAATTTTAGGAGAGAGATCATTTCCACATGCCTAAAGCAATTTATGAGGAAAAAAAAGTTCCTCAGCCTGGGGCATGGATCTTTTGCTCAGGGTTTCTCAAGTCTCCATTACAAAGTCTTTACGTTGTGCTTTCATTTCGAGGATAATCTGAAAGAGCTAACATGCATATTCTGGATCAGCTCATCACCAAAACAATTTCAGTGACCACATATGCAGTTGTGTTTATTGTGTGTTTTGGTGCTTACTGTCACCTTGGCGCCAGTGGTAATATACTACCAGGGAAGCCCCTGCATATATTTTTAATAAAAATAATTTAAACCAATAATAGAGGGTCTAGCCCTTTAGATTTCTTTTCCTATTATAAGGATTGGTTTGAGAAACACTATAGTCTATGATTAAGAATTGATTGTGGGGCTTCCCTGGTGATGTGGTTAAGAATCCGCCTGCCAATGCAGGGGACACGGGTTCGAGCCCTGGTCCGGGAAGATCCCACATGCCGTGGAGCAACTGAGCCCGTGTGCCAAACTGCTGAAGCCCGCATGCCTGGAGCCTGGAGCCTGTGCTCCCCAACGGGAGAAGCCTCCACAATGAGAGGCCCGTGCACCACAACGAAGAGTAACCCCTGCTCGACGCAACTGGAGAAAGCCTGAGTGCAGCAACAAAGACCCAATGCAGCTCTAAATAAATAAATAAATTTTTTTTTTAAAGAATTGATTGTGGGCCACTGGGGTCAGGCTCCACCCAGCTTACCCAACCTCACTCACACCACTGGGGTCAAGATGGAGGAGCAAGAGTGAGAGCCGTGCCCTGGAGAACTATGCGGAAGACTGTGGTGGGGCCTTTATGATGTGTACCAGAGGTAGTAGTGCCTTTTATGCAATTAAAGGTTTTCACCATTCTCCAGTGGGAGTAAACCAGAGACTACGTGGGAGTTTGACAGCTATTAAAACCAGGCCTCCACAGTTGGGAGGTGGCTTTGCAATTTCGGGAGGTCTGTTTTCCATGATTCTCTGCTGGATGGTGCATGTTAGAAAGACCTCTGGAATTCCGTCACAAGTGCAGCCTTCACAGGAGTCACACTGGCAGCCAAAAGGGACCAGTGGCCACAGTTGTTGGGTCAGCTGTGACTGGTGGCATTCTCCTAGGGTTAATTGGAGGAGCTGGTCTCTTACTGACAAGATCTGCCTCTGTGTAGTTTCCCAGTGGTCCTCGGTTTGCTGAAGATCCCTCCCGGGTGCCTTCAACTCAGTTACCACCCTCACCTTTTGGAGACTATCAACAATATCAATGACTTCTTTCCCAGAATTTCTTTAACAGAATAAGCTGTAATTCAAAAAGGATTTTGGAAAATCAAGATACAATGTATTTTAAAATCACAACCATGTGATTTAAAAGAGACAACCATGGCCCAATAGGCTATTAAGAGATATTGAGCACTTTTTTTCTATTAAAAGGAACATGGGGGATAGGTGTAAAAAGACAATACAGTTATTTATTCACAGTTGGACTGTATTTATAATCAAAATACATGTCTAACAGCATTAAAAGAAACTGTAATAAGTGCTTAGAAGATGAAGAACCAAGGGACAAATAACAGTGAAACACAACCATCATTTCCTTGGAGACTTCTCTGCCTGGTTTTGTGTGTTCTGTTATTCAAACAATAAAAAACTCCTGGGGGTTGGAGGAAATTGACTGTGAAAGGCAGACTACATAAGAGCTTAAAGAGGTCTGAGCAAGAAGATCGGTGGTGACTAGAATACTATGGCAAGCTCATTTTCCTGAAAGGCAGTATAACATAATGGTTAAGAGCACAAGCTCTGGAGCCAGGCAACATGGATTTGAATCCCGGCTCTAAAGCCAAGCAACTCATCTGAGCACTGGTGTCCTCACCTGTAAAATGGGGATAAAAGAGTACCTGCCTCATAGGGTTGTTGGGGATTAAATAAGTCAATGAATTTTTTTTTTTTTTTTTTTTTGTGGTACGCGGGCCTCTCACTGTTGTGGCCTCTCCCGTTGCGGAGCACAGGCTCCGGACGCACAGGCTCAGCGGCCACGGCTCACGGGCCCAGCCGCTCCGCGGCATGTGGGATCTTCCCGGACCGGGGCACGAACCCGTG
>NC_041227.1:115018334-115048103 GCF_002837175.3 Physeter macrocephalus
CGTGTCCCCTGCATCGGCAGGCGGACTCTCAACCACTGCGCCACCAGGGAAGCCCGTAACCTACCTTTTAGTTCTGTCATGTCTTCTTACCCTGGGGATAATCACTGATGTTCCCACTAGCTAGTCTTTTTATTCTCTATGTATGTGTTTTGTATCTCCCACCAGGTTTTTTTAAACTCCTGGATGGCTGGAATGAATCCAAGACAGTTGCCTAATATGTTCAGTGTTTGACAATTCATGGGCTATGGGTCTGGAGCTGGAAGTACTTTTTGAATGAAAAGCAGGTCTCAGTGATCGAGTATGGAGGGATCCTAAAAGGACTTGTCAAAGATGACTCAAGGGATCATGGCTATGCATGCCTGACACAAACGCAGATGGGGAAACTGGAAATAAATATTTGTTTATTCATTTGTAAACACTGACTCAGCACACTTCCTATGTGCCAGGCAGAAGGTCAAAAGATGACAAAGATTCAGGCAGCTGAGTTGCTCACAGGCTACCAGATGAGGCACAGAGGTCAACAAATTACTGAACAGCGCTGCTGAGAGCTAAGTATGTGATGGGTAACTGTGGGACGCTTGAAGCAGAACTGCCTGAAAAAAAAAAAAAAAAGAAAAACAACTGCCTGAATATACAGAGATACAAGAGTTTGTGTGGGATAAACGTGGGAGTCGTCAGCATGAAGCAGACACTGGTACCACAGGAATGAAGGGAGAAGAACAGTGAGCCTTGGGAAGCAGGAGCAGTTACTGGATGAGGGAAAAGAAGCTAAGCAAGTGAATAAAAGAGAAGAGACGGTATGAAGAGGTAGGAGGGCCAGGAATAGGCAGGCAAAGGAGCAAAACGTATCCAGAAGAAAGGATAGGAAAAATGAAGACAGATCCTTCTATAAAGTAGTATTTTCAGGGCTACAGCTAGTCTTAAAAGGACTCAACTAATATCAGTCCTGCTCAGGCCCTCCAGTAAGAGAACATGTTGTATCACTGAGATCCAGTGCCACTGGACTCGACCTGGTTGCGCCACTACCCAGCTGGGTAAACGTGCAAGTTACTTCTGTGCACTTCCATATCCTCACGTCTAAAATGGAGCTAGTGACTGCCATCTCTCATCATTTTTAAAGTGAGACCCTCTCTCTGAGTTTTTAAATGAGAGAAGATATGGGGTAAAAGTCATATAAAAACGAAATGATGTATAGATTTTTGCTGTTGCTACCACTAAGGATATAGAACAGGTTCTCAACTGAGGCTGCCCATGAGGATCACCCGGGGAGCTCTTAAGGTATCCAGATGCCCTTGCCCCAGACACCCCCTGCTATTCTTAGAGAGTCTGCTTGGGTGGGAATCACTCCCATCTTCGTTTATCTAATCTTCCAAGGACACCCTAAAGTGCAAGCGTTGAAAAATGCTGGTAAAGAAAACACAATTTTCTAATATTATCAGTAAATACTTAAACAACATTCTATTGCAAAGAGGGATTTGGATGGAGATCAAGGATAACGTGCATATTGAGGTTTTTTTCTTTGTTCTAAGACAGCTGTATGATAAACACAGAAAAGATTATCTGAACCATACAAGTGAATTGTTAAATAGCAAAGGGTTGTACTGGATCAATGAAAAGCACGACACTATGCAAAGAACTACACAAACCAGTCAGTTGGACAAGCAGATCGTCTAAACACATCTGCGAGTAAAGACCAAAAAAAGGGACCTACGTGCTAATCTTTGAGTTTCATAACATTGGAGAAAATGTGAGGGGGCAAAAAAATCAAAAGAATATAAAATCACCTTCCTCCCATTCACAACAGACAAGAAGGCATGAGGGTCAGCAACAGGATATACACTGACTCCCAGCTCTGAAACTGCTCATCTACACTCGGACCTCATTAATTAGACTCTGTAGAGCCCAAATTTCTGACATTATCAGGCACAGAATATGTAATGCTTGGCTGAAAAAAATTTCAAAATAATTTTTTACTTTTGGTTAGTGGGAAAGTAAAGTCTTATAACTAATGGGTATTCCGCCTAAAACTGACATTTGTTTTAAAATCAAGGGTTCACAACATCTCAAACTTCACGTATAAAAATGTCATATAAGCTGCCCAGGAATTAATTCAAATGTGTGAAATTTATTTAGTTTAAATTATAAAGAATATAATTTATACAAAGTGTATAAAGTAAAATAATTTAATGTGTATCTATGGTTAAAAAAAACATAAAATTTCATCCTTTTACCTCATTTTATATATTAATGCCCTAAATACATTGTGCTGTACTTTAAAAACTCCAAGACTCCATTTATTTTAAAACATTTCAAATTTTATACTTAAGTCAGAATGGCCTTCTGCCAATCCTGAAAGGATGTATAAATATATACAATGGAATATTACTCAGCCATAAAAACGAATGAAAATGGGTCATTTGTAGAGATGTGGATGGATCTAGAGACTGTCATACAGAGTGAAGTAAAAGTAAGTCAGAAAGAGAAAAACAAATATCGTATATTAACACATATATATGGAATCTCGAAAAATGGTACAGATGAACCGGTTTGCAAGGCAGAAATAGAGACACAGATGTAGAGAACAAACGTATGGACACCAAGTGGGGGAAGTGTGGCGGCGGTGAACTGGGAGATCAGGATTGACATGTATACACTAATATGTGTAAAATAGATAACTAATAAGAACCTGCTGTATAAAAAATAAATAAAATAAACAATCAAACAGAAAAAAAAAACAAAGAAAGAACGTAATTATTATCCTGCCTAAATTCCATAATGCCATTTCCACGAACTGAAACTAAGTCTCTCTCTCTCACACATACACACGCCTCTGAATGTCACAAATCCCCCTGTCATGAAATTACTAAGGAAAAGCCCTGTATATCCAACAGGGGAAGTATGTCACATGTCACCCTGGAGACTTGCCCACTAGGATGTGAACAAGGGATAGTACAGATAAGTCAATTTTAGTCTATCTGGAGTTTTTATTCAATTCTGATTTAGGAATGCACTGCATATATATTTTTTTAATTTAAAAATACCGATTTATTGGTGACCGTTCCGGTGAAGAAGTGGGTTTTCTCCGATTTGTTTTTTTCATACAGAATACAGTTTGTTGTTATTATATGCACATTTTACTGAAACTTAATCAGGAAGTCAAACAAGAAAGCAATAGCTCTTACCAGAAACAAAATTCCAAGTATATTAAAATAAGTCAGAGATTATAAATATCTTTAGTATATTCACTACTCATTGCTTTTCACTGTTTTAAAAAAACAAATTCCCAAAGAATAATTTTACATTTGATGTTAAAGCAGGTGATTTTTAACTATATTTTCTTACATTTAAGATTTACGAAAAATATGTACGTACAGATTGTTTTATGTTCTTGGGATTAAAAAAAAAACATATTGATGACTCCCAATTTCCACTGAATACTACCTGCACTCTCAAACATGACATTTGAAGACCTTCACTTTCCATTAGCTGCAGAAAAAGTACACTGAATATTTAGAAACAAGAAAGAGTAAAGAAAATAGAGATGGAAATTCGGATCGGCTTTAAAAAAAAAAAAAAAAAATTGGGGCGCTCTCAGAACACCTAGCTTCTATCCAGTGCTAACTCCATTAACGCCACCATGGACCACCTCCCCGGCTCTAGAAACCTCCCTCTGAGAACAAGTTAGAGACTTTGCTTTTGCCCTCCCTGGGCCGCGGAACCTCCGCTTTGAGAGCGCCCTCCCCACTGCCAGGCAGCTCGGTGCGCGGCCACTTCCCGGCCAAGAGCCCCGGCTGGACCCGGAGTTGATCTCGCCTCATTAAATTACAGAAATCGGCAAAGAAGAACATTCCCACTGTCTATCCTCACACCCCAGATTAGAATCCCAGGTTCCGGGAAACGTGCACTGCATATTTTATGCTTTTAATTTTTCTCAGAACACATTTATTCCCATCTCCTTTTATGAGATGGGTAGAGTAAATTATTGTCTGTTACTCCTATCCTACATTATACAAGAGGAAACCGAAGTCAGGGAAAATCGAATGAGACCGTCCACATTCACACAGCTTTTACTGACAGACACACCATCTACCTCCTTCCGTGGGACCTCTCTGCCTCCCTAAAATGAGCCTGCAATACCATAAATAAACAAAAGCAGGACTGAGGCCTCAACACATACTGAGAAGCAGGGTATAGGCAATCACCCTCAGCCACAGTTGTCTGGCAATCATCTTCCATGAACTTGGTCTACACTAAGCCCTGTATATGGCATCTCATTTGATCCTCAACAAACCTTAGGAGTTGGGTACTCTCATTCCCCCGGCTCTACGGAGGTAACCAAGGCTCCCAAACTTGCTCCCAGTTACACGGCTAGGCTAGTCCATGCCATGCCAGCCTCGGAACCCAGGCCAGTCTGATTCCAAACTCACGCTCTTAACCAGCTATTATGCAACAACCGGACGATGCACCTGCAGGCAGTTCTGCAATTCCCCACACACCAAGACTCCCCCAGGCCGAATCGCCCCAGCTCCTCACGTACTTGACAGCTCCAACGTCCTCCGCGTAGCGCTGCATCTCCTCCCGGGCCCTCTCCTCCCGCAGCTCGCGCTGAAGCTCCTCAATCTTTTTCCGCTCAGCCTCATGCTTCTGCTCAGCTTTCCACACTTTCTCCACATTGCGGAGGGTCTGCGGGTGCCAGCTCTTCTTCAGGTTCTGTGGTAAATGAAAGGAGGGAGAAAACAATGCGGGCAGTGGGTGGGTGGTGAGTATAACTGGCCCTCCCTTTCCCGCCCCTACATTCATGCCAAGGCAGGCATGTAAGGGCAAGACGTCTTTAACAATGGCAAGGTTGGCACCCGAAAATCTCACACGTGGGGGGGCGGGAGAGAGGCTGTTCAAGTACATAAAGCTTCAGGATAAAACAGGCCCCTCCGAGATTCCCTTCAAATACTTCTATCCTGAAACGTGTGAGCCTGACTTCCACTGGCCATGCCTGAAGTGAGGGTTGGTGACGACAACACAGGAGGAATGGGGTAAAGAAGCAGGAAAGTATAGACTCTGAAAGGCAAAAGAATTCAAGTGCCTTTGGCACTGGACGTTCATTCTTAGAACACAGCCTTCTTTTCCTTGGGTCCACTTAACGTGCCTTAAACTTGCATGGTTTACAACCCCACCTAGTACCTCTTTCAACCTTCCTTCCCAAGAATCTCCCCCTGGTTCTGGTCTTCCTCCTCACCCTCAAGGAATGCTTCTCCTCTCCCTCCTCCCCATGAGCCACTGCTTTGGTTCAGCTTCCCAACCAGGGAAGGTTTCCTGGAGGAAGTGACATCTAAGGATAATTATAAATTAGCCCAGTGATGTAGGAAGCGGGAAGGAGTGGGGTAGATTTCCACACAGAGGTAACAGCACACACAACTGCAGGCCCAGTGGTGAGAAAGAACAAATAATTCAGCATGGCTGGAGATAGGAGAGCAAGCTGATAGGAAGGGGCTCAAGATGAAGCCAACTAAGAAAGCAACAGATTAAGGGCCTTATAAGCCATGTTAAGCAATTGGATTTTATCCTGTTAACAGTAGAAAACACTAAGCATTCATATGCAGGTGGGAGGCATGACCAGCCTAGCATGTAAAGAATGGATTGGAGAGGATCAGGATTGAAAACCTGGAGACCAGTTAAGAAACCTAAATGAGGGAATTGCCTGGCTGTCCAGTGGTTAGGACTCCGTGCTCCCACTGTAGGTGGCGGGGTTCAATGCCTGGTCAGGGAATATTTTTTTTTTTTGCGGTACGTGGGCCTCTCACTGCTGTGGCCTCTCCCGCTGCGGGGCACAGGCTCCAGACGCGCAGGCTCAGCGGCCATGGCTCATGGGCCCAGCCGCTCCGCCGCATGTGGGATCCTCCCGGGCCGGGGCACCGACCCGCGTCCCCTGCATTGGCAGGCGGACTCTCAACCACGGCGCCACCAGGGAAGCCCTCTCTCTCTTCTTGTACTCCCTTTCCCCTCATCAGGTTGTTCGGTCCTTCCTCCCTTCCTCCCCAACCCTCCACCTTGTCCTAATGGTCCTCCTCTCTCGCCTTCAATATGGGTGATTGTGCCTCCCAGGGAACATTTGGCAATGTCTGTAGACAGTTTTGGTTGTCACAACTGAAGGAGAAAGGTGCTACTGGCCAGAGGCCAGGGATGCTGCTACATGCACAGGACCACACACACAACAAAGAATTATCCAGCCCAAAATGTCAATAGCACTGAGGCTGAGAAACTCTGGATTAGAGCTCTCCTGTCACTAAATGCAGCTACTTGAAGACACTAAGTCAGAAGAACCTTGATGGTATCTTGGAACTCATTCTAACTGGTAACACCTGACAAACTCTAATATAGCTACTGGACAGTTGGCTAAACGAATCTATTTGCTGATTCAATTAGCTACACTTTCAGGAGATTAGCATTTTTCTGATCTTGCACAATGCTCTTATGGGTACATTTGCCCAATTCGGAGGTTTAGCCCCCTACAAATGAACTATACAGTTTAAGAGAAATAGCCACATAACTTATATTAAGTGCTATGAATTCAGGAGAAAGCTCTGCCACTACAGATCAGAATGCAGCACTGAAGGAGTGGAAGTCAGAAAGGTGAACATGAGAAAGATCTTCCGTGACCCCAGGACATGGCTCAGGGACGAGGAGAACGCGGGCACAAATCACTGTAGCCCAGGACATGACTGAACTCCTAGCTGAGGAAAGGAGATGTATCCCAAGACAAGATATACAAAACAAAGTGACACGTCCTCCATACCTGCCTCCTTTCCTAGCCACGGTTCCAACCACCCCCGAGGCTTCCCAGAATTTCCAGCCAGAAGGGCTCCCTGTCAACAAACACCACCTGCCTTCCTTGGCGACCCACCTCACATATCTTCCCAAGTCTCCACCCAGTCCCTCATGGCCTTAGTTATCCGTCCCCTGTCCAGGGCTACAGCTCCCTGTCCCCAACGGCTGCGTTGCCAAGAATACCCACTGCCACCCCCGCCAATTTCCGTCCCCAGCCTCAGTCGGTCTCCGGCCTCAGTCTTCCCCCAGCCCTGGGCTCCCTCACTTACCAGGTCTCCGCCCCCCATGATGGTGGAAACGTTTCCTCACTACGCGGACCTGGAAGACTCAGGAAAGATCGAGGAGAAACGCAGAGAAAGAGTTCAGCTGCGACCTCCGGAGATCTGATCCCGGGTACAACTGGCTACCGCTTTCACTGCCCGATCCAGAGACCACTTCCGGGAGAGCGTTGTATTACAGCGACAGCGTCGCGGTACCATGACGTTTAATACTCGCTGTCGCGCTGCGTGGCGGTAGCGTCACGTGCAGTTTCGCAGGTTGCGGCCGTAATATCGCGGGATATGTGGTTTCACTTTGGTCGCCTCGGGTTGGCTCCTCTCCTGATTTCTGGAGCAGTGAGTTAAAACGCTGCGGCTGTTTCGGGTTACAATTGGTCCTGGGCCTAGCCCGGCGGTTCGGTTGCCATGGCGACGCACCGCGGCGTCCCCCCTCGGAGCTCCACTCCGGGCCTCCCTCGCGAGGCCATCCTAGGCCGCCCGGAATTTCTAAACGGCTTTTCAAATCCGCAGTCTCCTCAAACCTCGACTCACAGCCAACCCCCTTACTCTAGGCGTATTTTACGGAGTTAAATAGAAACAATCGAACCGAAATTCCATCAGCTTCCCTGCACCAAACCTTTAGAATCTGCCAGCTTTCCCCTTTCCTTTCCCTTAGTTTACGATGGAAGAAGAATCCCTCCTAATCTAAGGCACGGCGGTTCATCTGCTCGGATCCCACCCCTCGCATCTGGTATTACTCAATTCCTTCCTCCCTCCTCTATCTCCCTAAGTATTGGTTCTTTGTCATCATCATTTTAGATACGCTCAGTTGACCCTTAAAAAAGAAAAAAGCTCGTGTCTTTCTCCCGGCTGCTGCACTCTCCTCTCCGTCTTTAGCGAACTTGAAACAAGTTGTCTCCACTTCGGAGACAAGATGCTTGCACTTCGGGGACAAGATGCTTCCGCTTCATCTTCTGCTTAACCTAAACCCTCCGCTCAACTATTCTTCCTGTGATCTTCAGTAATACCCCTGTATTTAAATCAAATAACACATTTCATCCTCATCTGGACTACCCCTAGCCTTTGGTATTGAGGACCACTCTATCCTTATCGAAACACTTTTCACTTGACTTCTTCCCATCACTCTCCAAATTTTCCTTCTCTAGATCCTTCTCAGGGAACATTTTCTTTTTTCCTCCCTCATCCGTTCTGTCTTAGGTCCTTTCACAGTAGGTGCTCTCCTTGGGTGATCTCATCTACTTACAGGGTTTCAGTTACCATCTGTATGCTAGTGAATCCCAAATTCATTATCTCCAGTCATAGCCCTCTTTCAAGCTCCAGGGTTTTAAGCCTGGCTCTTAGGCATTTCCAATTGGACATCTGGAAGTCACTTAAACTAAATGTGTTATCTCACCTATACCTACTCCCCCAATCCCCTACTACCACCACTTCTCCATCCGGACGTCATTCTAGATGTCTCCCTCATCTCCAACATCCAATCAACAAGATTCTAACTGCTCAACATCTCTCAAATCTGTCCACCTCACCATGACATTCACCACCTGCCTGGTTCAGGCCATCATCCCTCACCCGGTAGAAGTCCACTTGCCCGTTTTCAGTTTTATCCCTTATAGATCTATGCACTCTTTTTATAGCTAAGAGTGATCTCTCTAAAATGCAGACATGATTGTTTCAACCCACCGCTTTAAAACGTTTCATAGCTCCCCATTATTCATACTATAGAGCCCGCGTTTAAGAACTGTGAAGTCCTGGGAATTCCCTGGCAGTCCAGTGGTTAGGACTCTGCACTTTCACTGCTGAGGACCCGGGTTCAATCCCTGGTTGGGGAACTAGTATCCCATAAGCTGGGCTGCGCGGCCATGTCGAGTTCTTTCATGATCTGACTCTTCTTACCTCTCCAGCTTCATAAGACTCCCTACCTCTCACTCACTATGCTAGAGCTAAACTTTTATTTCCATAGCCAAACACTCTTAACAACAACAAAAAAACATTTTTTAGTGGGTAATACATTGTAAATATGTTTTAAAAGATACAAAAGTCAACACAGTAGGGAGTTCCCTGGCGGTCCAGTGGTTAAGAATCCACGCTTCCGGGCTTCCCTGGTGGCGCAGTGGTTGAGAGTCCGCCTGCCAATGCAGGGGACACGGGTTCGTGCCCCGGTCCGGGAAGACCCCACATGCCGCGGAGCGGCTGGGCCCGTGAGCCATGGCCGCTGAGCCTGCGCGTCCGGAGCCTGTGCTCCGCAACGGGAGAGGCCACAACAGTGAGAGGCCCGCGAACCGCAAAAAAAACAAAAACAAACAAACAAAAAAAGAATCTACGCTTCCACTGCAGGGGTCCTTGGTTTGATACCCGATCAGGAAACTAAGATCCTGCTGCTGTGTGGTGAGGCCAAAAAACAGTCAATGCAGTAGAAGCCTCCCACCATCCTTATACCCTCCTCAATCAGCGTTCATTTTTCCCATGTTTCCTTTATGTACCTTTATAATTTTATATTACATATTTAAGTCTTTGATCCATTTGGAATTTTTTTTTTTTTTTTGGTCTTTCTAGTTGATACACATTCACCTCAACACCTTTACAGAATAATTTATATTTTCCCTACTGGTGTGAAATACATACATATATACATATACTATATTCCCATTTGTATCTGAGTCTGTTTCTGGATTCTCTATTCCATTCCATTAATCCATCTATTCATGTGGTCTTATCAAACTGCCCTAATAGCTTTATTTTAATGATGTAGGCCTACTTCTCCCTCTCTACTCTTCTTTTTCTGGAGTTTCCTGGTTCTGTTTACAATTTTATTTTTCCAAATGAACTTTCAGGTCAGCTTGTCCAGTTCCAGAAACAGTGTTTTTTATGTTATTATTGAGAGATATATTAAATTTGTAGATTAATTAGGTGAATTATATTATAGCACTTACTCTGTATTATAATTGCCTATGTACTTGTCTGTATCCATGTAAGTTCCATAATGCTAGAGACCTCCACCTTTGTGTCCCTTGTGCTTGGCACAGTTTCTGGCACATAGTAGTGCTTAATTATTGTTAAATGAATACATGAATGGATGGATGAGCCTTAAAGGCCCTGTGTTCTGAAGTCACCATTAACCAAAGTGTTTTGCTTAGGGCATGACTGCATAGAAATAATAAATCATTAATATTAATAATTTCATACAATAATAATGGGGGTTATATGTTTGAAAAAGCAATGGCTTTGACTTGCATTTGAATCACAAGTCTGTCAGCTATGTTATGTGACCTTGGACAAGTTACATAACCTCTCTGAGAGTTTTTCCTCATCTGTAAAATAAGAGCAATACCACCTACCCTGCAATGCTGTTGTAAGAATTAGATGCAATTACATTTGTAAAGCATTTCACATGTCTCTGGTAGATAGTAGATGCTCAATAAATGATAACAATTCTATCCACAAAGTTACCAATATCCATAGTAACTTCTCTTCTAGGGCTGATTGACACCAAAGGTTAGGAGGAAGAAGATGGTTCTAAAAGTCAGTGGTGCCATAGTTTTGTGGTGGAAAGTACTTGAAAACAAGACAGGGCTATTTTTGAGGCAGAGATAACTGAAATTGCAGAAACTACATGAACCAATTTCTTTTCACCAGTGTTTCTTAAAGTGTGACCTGGGGACTACCTATAATAGAATACCTTGAAGGTCTTCTTAAACATGACATGTTCCTGGACCCTACCCTTGAACCACTGAATAGACTTTCCAGGGGTGAGATTCTCAGATTCTAGAAAGTTCTTCATGTGATTCATATGCACACTAGAGTTTGAAAACTACTGCTTTAGAATAAAGTTAGTTTTCAAAGATAAATAAATAAATGAAATAGTCTTGTCTTAAGCCAGGAAACCTAAAGGTTATTTACAAACACTGTAATACAGAGCTGTTTTCCCAGTGAGGAGAGGGGCGTTATGAGAGGCAAATCAAAGAATTAATTGCCATGACTGATCTGTGTTGCCTTTCATCATCATTTATTCATTCATTTGTCCATTCAGTGGATGTCAGACTCTGGACAAATTGTACTATAGCCATAGTCTGTAAACTGATAAATGCTCTTCCCAAGGTAGAGTCAGGTCTTTGCTACTCCTCAGCTACTCCAGAGATGGTTGTCCCAAATTCTGCTGCTTTGGAGCTTGTACAAGCCAGCCCTATAGTCAGGTAACCATAAATAGCCCCACAGCTGTTAAGTCAGGTTAACAACTATAGGCCCTGATCAAATGGTCTGGTTAGGTATGAATCCTGCATAAAGTGGTGGAAGAGTGACCTGTTGAGATAGGTTAAGCCAGACAGCATCATCCAAGTTAGGGAGCATTCCTTTCTTCCTTCCTGCATCCATTCAGCAACCTAAGGGAAAGATTATTATGTGCTAATTAGCTCTATACTAAGAACAATGCTAAGTACGGAGGCTACAAAGATGGAAACTTGTGCCTGGCCTTTATACCCCTTTATGGTACAAAGGAGGAGGCAGATGCCTAAATACCTGACATCACTGTAGTGTAGCAAAGGCCATAATTGAGAAACATACAAAGTAATATATTAACCCAGGGAAATAAAGATTTTTTGCACAAACAGTGAAGCATAGTGTGTGCTGGAGTCAAAACATACCTGGGTTAAGATCCTGGCATGCCACATTGCAGGTCAGTTAATCTTTCTGAGCCTTAGTTCCCCCATTACTAAAACAATGATTTTATTAGTACCTAACCAACCTCATAAAGTTGCTGTGCAGATTCAATGAAGTAATGTTCTACTTCTCCACTTCAGTCATTCAAGTACCGCTCTCAAAATTTTTGTCACATTCATAAAGCAATGATATTTAATACTTTTACTTACATTGATTCACCTTTTTAAAAACGTCCCCAACATTTTATTAGGAAATTTTTCATTCAACACAGGTGAAAGAATTTTACATGACACACCCATATACCTACCAACTAGATTCTACAGTTAACATTTTATTCTACTTGCTTTATTACATTTCTATACATATATCTATCCCTCTCTCCATCCAGTAAGTCCTCCTATTTTTAGTACATTTTGAAGTAAGTTGCAGACAAACAGTACACTTCCTCCTAAATACTTCAGCATGCATATCATTAACTATAATTAGATATTCAGTTTTTACAGTGTTTATGTTACAGTTACATTAAATGAAATGCATAAATCTTAGGTGTATGTTCACTAACTTTGTGTAACCCAAACTTCCAGCAAGAAATGGAACACTGACATCATCCCTCATTCCCCTTCCCAGTTAATCTTTTTCCCTCCCCCCAACAGGCAACCACTTTAAAAATATATATATATATTTATTTATTTTGGCTGTGCCGGGTCTTAGTTGTGGCATGCGGGATCTTCAGTCGCGGCATGTGGACTCCTTAGTTGTGGCATGCATGAGGGATCTAGTTCCCCGACCAGGGATCAAACCCAGGCCCTTGGCAGTGAGAGTGCAGAGTTCTAACCACTGGACCACCAGGGAATTCCTGCTATGAATGTTTGTATATAGGTCTTTTGTGAGCATATGTTTTCATTTATCTTGAGTAAAATACTAACAATGGAATTGCTGAGAGGTAGGTCAATATATTTTACTTTTATACAAAATGCCAGACCTTTTCCCAAAATGGTATATACCATTTTACATTCCCACCAATTTGCTTGAGAGTTGGTATCTGGTGTTGTCAGTCTTTTTAATT
Source organism: Physeter macrocephalus (assembly GCF_002837175.3). NCBI lineage: Eukaryota > Metazoa > Chordata > Mammalia > Artiodactyla > Physeteridae > Physeter > Physeter macrocephalus. Next base: position 115,031,154 of record NC_041227.1, read on the forward strand.
TTAGACATTCTGCTACATGTGGAGTGTCACAATGTGATTTTAATTTGCATTTTTCTGATAACTAATGATATTAAATATTTTTTCATGGGTTTATTGGCCATTTATTTGTATCTCTTCCTTTGTGAAATGTCTCTTCAAATCTTTTCTCCATTTCTAATTGGATTGCTTACAATCTTTTTACTTTCAGGTAGTAAGAGTTCTTTACATATGCTGGATGCTAGTTCTTTGTCAGATATATATTTTGCAAATAATTTCTCCTAGTCTAGACTTGCCCATTCATTTTCTTAACAGTGTCTTTTGATAGGCAGACACTTTAAATTTTGGTGAAGTCTAATTTATCAATATTTTCTTTTATGCTTCTTGTGTCCTCTTGGTAAAGGAAAAATTATTCATGACAATTGTTAAAGAATAATGTTATTTAAGATTAGGGCCAATAGGGACCACTGCAATGGGGTCTTGTAGTGGGGGAAAGAGATTGGGCTCGACTCTGAATGAAACATGGGCAAGTGGGAATTTACAACCAAGCAGCAGCTCAGGGGTTAGCAGATGGAAAATTACTATGAAAAAATATCAGGGGCAGGGATAGAATTCTGGCTAAACCAAACTAAAGGCAGGCCAGAATGATCACACATCACCTGCAGGATGATGGGGGATGCGGGACCAGTTCAGATATGGCGGAGGGAGGATTCTGATCCTTACTAAACTGACTTCGCAAGATTCTTGCTAAAATTGGACAATGCAGAGAGGAACACGGAAGTCCAAAAGTCAAGTCTTAGTTGGAAGAGAACTCAGAAGAGCGTGCATGCCTAAGTTTGCTCATGGAGAGACTCCTAGTCATGCATTAAGAAACCTTTGCCAAGCCTAAAGTCAGAGAGATATTTTCCTATGTTTTCCTTTAACAGCTTTAGGTCTATGATCCTTCTAGAATTAATTTTTTTGGAGACAATCATTTATTGCACAGGACAAGGTCATTTAAACAGGGGGACATCATAAAAATGTGTTTAGCCTGGGGTCGCAAGCATAAATGCTCACAACTCCAATGGAAACAGGCCACATACAACTAGGAAGGTATTGACATGCCACTCAAAAACAAGCCACAAGGCTTAGGAAACAATTAGAGAGTGTTAAAAAAAATAAACAACAGGCCCCCAAATGGAGTCACTTGTGCTAAGTCTCACATCAGCAAACCAAGCCTTAATACCTAACGTAACTGCAGTTTCAGCTTCTCCCAGGAATGTGACCAATCTGGAATTACCTGGTCAACACTAGTGAGGTAATCTACTTGATAGACCCCCCCAACTATCCCCAAAGAAAGGTGACCTTGCCTGAAACAATCCATTCTTTGCTAGAATAACTTCCTTGCTCTGCCCCCTTCCGCCTATAAAAGTTTTCCATTTTTGTACAGCTCCTCAGAGCTCCTTATGAATTGTTATATAAGACCAATTCGATCTTCAAATTTACTCAGTTGAATTTTGCTTTTTAACAGGAGTCACAGAGCATAATAATAGTCTCCAGTTCACCAATCTGCATTTTCTGTGGCTGGGTCATTAGCCCATAGTATTTGCCTGGTTTTGTGGTTATTAAGAAGGAGACTTCCTGTATTCTAGAGAGCCTTGAAGAGTACACACTTCTGGATGTCACTGAAATCATAATCAACTCCAGGCTTAACTAGCTCACATCACTACATTTTGGGTCTACCCTAGGTAGTGATGAGCCATCTCTGGAATTTATTATTGTGTATGGTATGAGATTCATCTTCTTGCATATGGATATCCAGTTATTCTAGCACCGATTTTTGAAAAGACTTTCTCCCCATTGAATTATTTTGGTGCCTTGTTAAAAATCAAATGACCATATAAATGGGATCTATTTCTGGGCTCTCGATTCTCCACCACTGATCTATTTGTCGATCCTTATGCCAGTACCATCTGTCTTGATTACCATAGCTTTATATAAAGTATGGAGAGCAGGCAGTGTTAAGTCGCTCAATTTTGTTCCTTTCTTTGAAGATGACTTTGGATATTCTAGGACTTTTGTATTTCCGTATAAATTTCAGAATCAGCTTGACAACTTAAAAATGCTGGAATTTGATTGGGATTGTGCTGTTTCTATGGGTCTGGAGAACTGACATCCCCTATCATCGCTGAGTCTTCTATATGTGAACATGGTATATTCTTTTATTTATTTGAGTGTTCTTTAATTTCAGCAGTGTTTTGTAATTTTCAGAATAGAGGTCGTTAAGTTTATCCCTAAGTACTTTTAAAATATTTATTCATTTATTTGGTTGCGCCGGGTCTTGGTTGTGGCACGTGGGATCTTCACTGTGGCATGAGGGATCTTCTTTTTTAAATTTATTTAATTTATTTATTTTTGACTGCACTGGGTCTTCGTTGCTGCGCACAGGCTTTCTCTAGTACCGGCGAGCAGGGGCTACTCTTTGTTTTGGTGCACCGGCTCTAGGCACGCGGGCTTCAGTAATTGTGGCACTTGGGCTCAGTAGTTGTGGCTCGCGGGATCTAGTGCACAGGCTCAGTAGCTGTGGTGCACGGGCTTATTTGCTCTGCAGCATGTGGGATCTTGAGCCCGGACTAGGGCTCGAACCTGTGTGCCCTGCATTGGCCACCAGGGATGTCCATGAGGGATCTTTAGTTGCGGCATGCAGGCTCTTGGTTGCAGCATGCATGTGGGATCTAGTTCCCTGACCAGGGATCGAAACTGGGCCCCCTGCATTGGGAGCACGGAGTCTTTTTTTTTTTTTTTTTTTTTTTTGCGGTATGCGGGCCTCTCACTGTTGTGGCCTCTCCCGTTGCGGAGCACAGGCTCCGGACACGCAGGCTCAGTGGCCATGGCCCACAGGCCTAGCCGCTCCGCGGCATGTGGGATCTTCCCAGACCGGGGCACGAACCCGTGTCCCCTGCATCGGCAGGCGGACTCTCAACCACTGTGCCACCAGGGAAGCCCCAGAGCATGCAGTCTTAACCACTGGACCACCAGGGAAGTCCCAGTATTTGTGTATGTGTGTGTGATGCTATTTTATTTTTAATTTTTTTGATAGTGAGATTTTTTTCTTTCACTTTTATTCTTTTTTTAGCAAGAAAAAAATTTATTAAAAGAATAGTGAAGGAATTCCCTGGCGGTCCAGTGGTTAGGACTTGGCGTGGCTTGGCCGGAAAAAAAAAAAAAAAGAATAGTGGAAAACTTACAGATATTGAAAACAAACTTATGGTCACTAAAGGGGAAACGTTGGGGGAAGGGTTAAACTGGGAGATTGGGATTAACATATACACACTATTATATATAAAATAGATAACTAATAAGAACCTACTGTATAGCACAGGGAACTCTACTCAATATTCTGTGATAACCTATATGAGAAAAGAATCAAAAAAAGAATGTACATATATATATATAACTGAGTCACTTTGCTGTACACCTGAAACTAATACAACATTGTAAATCAACTATACTCCAATAAAATTTTAAGAGAGAGAGAATAGTGGAAATGACTCATATGTCCATCAATAGAATGGGTAAGTAAACTGTGAGAGTCAGACAATGAAAGATGACAATGAAAAAAACAAACCACTGATAGAGACAACAACATGAATATATCTCACAGACCTAATCTTGAGTAAAAGAACCAGAGAGTATGCACTGAGCATGTGCTGTTAATTCCACTTACATAAAGTTCAGAAACATGCAAAACAGATCTATGGTGTTCATGTCAAGACACTGGTAACTGTTAGTGGCAGAGGGACTGCAAGGGCACCTGGTGAGGGACGCTGCATACTGGTTACCCAGGTGTGCTTGGGGTGGGATGTTCATTGAGCTGCACTCTTTTGATATGTGCTCTTTTCTGTGTATGCGTCAACGAAAGTCACACAGAAAGAAATCAACACAGAGCTACTGGGTAAGGCAAAATGTCACCCATAAGTGCTGAAGAAGCAGGGTTGGGGCTGTAGGTCCAAGCATGCTTCCCAAACCTGGCACAGAACTTGAATGAGCACCTCTCTGTTGCTGTGGCTGAGCACTGAATGCAGCTGTTTGCTTGGGGATGCCTCTGCCTGGGTTATGCCTATATCAGGACCTGACATTGGATTATTTATGTATTTGTTTATTTTCTGTCTCCCCACTAGGGTGTGATCTCACTGCAGGCACGTAGTAAACACACAACAAATATTTATTGGATGTATTTGCCTCTATATCCTTCCTTCACTGAGCAGAATTTGCCTTCTCATGGATGTATTCTTTCACCTATATTCTTTTTTTGCAAACATCCATCGTCTTATATAGATACAAAATAAAAGAAATAGAAGAAGAATTTTTCCCTATGAAGAGAACTCTTAGGATTTACACTCTTTTTTTTTTTTTTTTTTTTTTTTTTTTTGCGTTACGCGGGCCTCTTACTGTTGTGGCCTCTCCCGTTGCAGAGCACAGGCTCTCAACCACAGGCAGACTCTCAACCACTGTGCCACCAGGGAAGCCCCAGGATTTACACTCTTAACCAATTTCATATACAATATACAACAGTGTTAATTATATTAAGCATGTTGTACATTACATCCCTAGGACTTATTTATCTTATAACTGGAAGATTGTACCTTTGACTACCTTCGTCCTATTCTCCCCACACCCCGCCTGTGGTAACCAAAAATTTGATCTCCTTCTTTAAGAGTTTGTTTGTTTTGTTTTGTTTGTTTGTTTTTGTTTTTTGCGGTACGCGGGCCTCTCACTGTTGTGGCCTCTCCCGTTGCGGAGCTCAGGCTCCGGACGCGCAGGCTCAGCGGCCATGGCTCACGGGCCCAGCCGCTCCGCGGCATGTGGGATCTTCCCGAACCGGGGCACGAACCCGTGTCCCCTGCATCGGCAGGCGGACTCTCAGGGAAGAGAGGAAGCCCTGTTTGTTTGTTTTTAATAACTACATTATTTTTCAGAATCCAGCAGTTTTTTAAAAAAATTTATTTATTTATTTTTGGCTGCATTGGGTCTTTGTTGCTGCGCGCGGGCTTTCTCTAGCTGCGGCGAGCGGGGGCTACTCTTCGTTGTAATGCGCAGTCTTCTCATTGCAGTGGCTTCTCTTGTTGCAGAGCACGGGCTTCAGTAGTTGTGGCACACGGGCTCAGTAGTTGTGGCTTGTGGGCTCTAGAGCGCAGGCTCAGTAGTTGTGGCGCATGGACTTAGTTGCTCCGCGGCATGTGGGATCTTCCCAGACCAGGGCTCAAACCCGCGTCTCCTGCATTGGCAGGTGGATTCTTAACCACTGCACCACCAGGGAAGTCCCTGTCTGTTTGTGAAGAAAAATTGACCTATAATACTGTGTAAGTTGCTGGTGCACAATATAGTGATTCAGTATTTCTATACATTTCAAAATGATCACCACTGTGAAGCTATTTTATTATTATTTCTTTTGTCCGCACCGCACGCTCGTGGAATTTAATTCCCCCACCAGGGATCAAACCTGGGCCCTGGTAGTGAAAGTGCCAAGTCCTAACCACTGGACCGCCAGGGAATTCCCCACTTATTAGTTTTTGTAGCTGTTGTATACGGAGTCGATATTTACTTAAATTTATTTGAAAAAGAAACTTTAACAGAAAATCAACCCTTTGGAAAACAGTCTAGCAGTTCCTCAAAAGGTTAAACATAATTACTGAAACAGAGCAGGACCCTATGGTCCGCCATATCCTCCGCCTGCCTTTTGTCTGTGAAAAAACTTTACCCAAAGAATAAGTTTAATCAGAGAAATAAGATAGTTTAGTCATTAAGCATAGTCAAGGACCTTTAGTTCCTTCTCAAGGGCTATAGATAATATTCTGAGCCATGTCCTGTGAGCTGTCTTGTAGATACTGAAACCACCCCAGAAGTTAACTACGTGATGACCAGACTGTAGCTGTGACATAAGCTGCTACAATTCCGAGAACTGGCCTCAAGGAAATGGGAACAAACTGACCCTGGAACTGAAGATTAACTGTACTTAAAACAATCAAGATGATGCCGGTCAGACCACCGCATGACCAATTCTAAGATGACTGTCAGAATGTAGCCCCCTCCCTCCATCTATAAAAGCTCTTGCCCACTGATTGTCAGTGGCGGGGAGTCAGCCTTTGGACAGGAGTCTGCCCTCCCCCCGGTTGCCAGCATCCAAAATAAAGCAAATTTTCCATTCCACCAACCTTGCCTCTTTATTGGCTTTTGAGTGGTGAGCAGGCAGACCCCACTTTCAGTAACATTACCAAATGACCCAGCAAGTCCACTCCTCAGTATATATGTAGGTTAAATGATAACATATATCCATACAAAAACTTGTACATGAATATTCATAGTGATGAAATAAAACTCATATTTTATAGCAAGAAAAATTTAAACAGAAAATTTGTCTTTGCCCATTTGAGCCTCCTCCCCCTCCCCTTTAGTGTATATTGTACATCTGCATTAACCAGATGTCTTTAGAGATAACATTCCTTCTTAATCTCATCAAGGGTCACAACTCCTTAGGAGATAACCTTCTTAATCTTGTGACCCGTGACCCACCCACTACTTGCTTTGTACCTGTAGACCTGGACTGTGTAAACTGTCATTTAATGTACAGTCCTCAGTCTCAAAACCATATATAACTGTGCTTTGACCTCTAATGGGCAGAACAGTTATCAGAGCTTTCTGAGAGGCTGTTCCTGGGTTATAATTCTCGATTTGGCTTGCATAAAATTTTCCGTTTCTTTCTTAGATCAACTATTTTTTTTCTTTGACAGTAGCAGCATTATTCATAAGCGCCAACACATGGAAACAACCCAAATATCCATCGACTGATGAATGGCCAGATAAAAGTGGTGGGGCTTCCCTGGTGGCGCAGTGGTTGCACGTCCGCCTGCCGATGCAGGGGAACCGGGTTCGCGCCCTGGTCTGGGAGGATCCCACATGCCGCGGAGCGGCTGGGCCCGTGAGCCATGGCCGCTGAGCCTGCGCGTCCGGAGCCTGTGCTCCGCAACGGGAGAGGCCACAACAGAGGGAGGCCCGCATACCACAAAAAAAACAAAAAACCAGTATCACTTGCCATAAATAGAATGGAAAATCAAATACAAATTATTAAACACTAGCTAGGGAATTCCATGGCGGTCCAGTGGTTAGGAGGTCATGCTTTCACTGCCCAGGGCCCGCCGCGTGGCACAGCAAAAACAAACAAATAAAAAACACTAGCTAGATAGTTACATCTACTCTCTTTGATTAAAAAAAAGAGAGGATTCAGAAGTGTTATACAGTTGACACCAAGTAAAACTTTTCCCTTAAGTTACTCAGGAACAAAAAAGAATTGAAAAAGGAATAATTTTTCCATTCTGTGGTTCAGTGTTTTTTGTGACCTGTTGGCTAGCTGCTGTCAAATTGCATGTGCCTGTATACCCATCCCACCCTTGGGACAGACTGAGGTACAAGATGTGAAGCCAAAGTACAGCACCGAGTGTGTGGCATGTACTCCCTCCACTTAAGCAATTCTTACTAAGTGGCAAAGGAAGGGACATAAAAGCATTTCAGCTATCAATGTACAAACAGGCTTCTAAAAGTGATGCCAATTGGGTTTAAGCTGTCTCTTAGAAATAGAGGGGGGAATTTCTGGGGAAGAAAACTGAATTGAAATAGGGACCAGCTGCCTTGTGATGAACTATTCCACCACGGAGTTCTGACCCCCACCAGTGCATTGCCATCATCCAGTAATAGACATTCCTTCTGAATATTGTAAGGAAGTACTCTCTCCCCAGCTGGGGCCCTGTGAGAGCAAAAGGAAGGGACAGCAAGTCCCTTCTTCCACACTTTGATGATTAATTAATTAATTAAGGCAGTTTCAGCTGACCTTTCTCAAAAACTTCTTCAGCAACACTGGGTAGAATTGGACCCAAAGCCCCCAGGTTTCCTGGAAACTACTAAGAGACAGAAAAGGTGTAGTGATTGCATAGGGAACAGTAGGACTTGAGGTTGGGACTCCTGCTGGGTAATGAAAGATTCTAGTCCTGCTGTAATAAGTCCAAATTCTGTTAAGTGTTGCAACACTTAATCAAAAGGGTGGGGGACTCCCCTGGTGGCGCAGTGGTTAAGAATCCACCTGCCAATGCAGGGGACACAGGTTCGAGCCCTGGTCCGGGAAGATCCCACATGCCACGGAGCAACTAAGCCCATGCACCTAGAGCTTGTGCTCGGCAACAAGCCACCGAAATGAGAAGCCCGTACCCTGCAACTGATACAGCCCCGCTCGCCACAACTAGAGAAAGCCCGCGCACGGCAGCGAAGACCCAGTGCAACCAAAAAATAAATTAATTAATTAAAAATAAATAAGTAAAAAGGTGACCTTTTAATTACTAGGGTTAAAAGGTGGAGGTGGCTCAGTGTGTTAAAAGCAACTTCAAATATCATCCTGGCATGTGTCTATCAAAACAAAGACACGACAAAAAGGGCAAGGAACTGAAGACAGCTTTCATTTGACCAAATGTGTATATTGGTAGAGTTATATCTGTTGTTTGGCCAACAACTGCCATCCTATGTGGGGCATACGGTGTGCCCCCAGCACGTGGTAGGCGTTCTGTACTGTGGCTACATGAACAAATGAGTGAATGAATGAATGGGAGAATGCAAGAAAACTGTTTCCTGGCCACTGTAAAGAAAGAGCAAGCACAGCAAAGCAGTTGCTCCTAAGGAATTCCAACTCAAGAGATAGGCCACGTGTATGCACATTTTAAAATCCATATAAAATAATTATCATAGAGAAACAAGCATGGAACATGTGTATTTATCAATAGCTCCATTCCCTCCCAAAACTCTTCTAAAACAATAGCATATATAACTTGACAAGGACAAAGAGAACTGGAGAGGGAACAGAAGAGCTGTGTCAAACAGTTTCTGAAGATGGAAAGCAGTGTGTGGGGGGTGTGATTTAGCAGAGAAGAGGAAGCTGAAACCTAAGTATTGGCTCTGACAGTGGTTCTTCATCTTGAGTGCACATTAAAATGACCTGGGAGATAAAGAAACAAATCTGGAGACCTGGGTCCCACTAGGCATCAAATTTTAAAATATCTCTGGGTATATGGCAGTTCCTCAAAAAAATCAAACATAGAATTACCATATGATCCAACAGTTCTGCTTCTGAGTACATACTCCAAAGAATCTGAAGTAGGCACTCAAACAGATATTTGTATATTCTGTTCATAGTAGCATTATACACAGTAAGCAAAAGATGGAAACAATGCAAGTGTCCACTGATGAATGGATAAACAAAGTGTTTATATATATATATGTTTGTATATATATAAAATTCAGCCTTAGAAAGGAATGAAATTCTGACACCTGCTACAACATGGAGGAATCTTGAAGACTTTATGCTAAGTAAAATAAGCCAGACACAAAAGACAAACACGGTGTGATTGCACTTATATGAGGTACTACAGTAGTCAAATTCATACAGACAGAAAATGGAATGGTGGTTTCCAAGAGTGAGAACTGTGGAGAGGAACAGAGAAGAGAACTGACTGATACTTGAGGAATCCCAGAAAAGCTGGGAACTTGGCACCACCAGGTGGGCTGCAAATAGGGTATTTTGGTGAGAGTCTATATAAGGAGCAGTTAAGATCCTTAATCTCTATCCCCAATCCCAAGGGTGAAAGATCTGTTGGGGAGACTGAACCTGTGAGACCCCTCCACTTCCAACTGGGTGGCCAAGTGCTTTCAGATGGCTGTAGGGATTAAGTGAAAGTCTGCTTATTAAAAAATGGCGTCACTAATTCCCTTCCTCCTCCTTGTTCTACTGCCCAGGCAGGATATCTCAGAATTTTTCTATGGAGAAACTAAATGACCCAAGGAATAGGGGCATGGTGATCCACAGATATAGACATTTGGAAGTTCCCAAATGAAAAGGCTGGCTCACCGTTGGACTCCCCACAAGGAAATCCATCAGTCAGCAAGCCCTACTGAAGAACACAGAGCTTCCAATGGCCTTAACCCTATGGAGTGCCAGTCATTTGGTGAATGCTCTCAACACAAGAATCTAAAACCAAAGGAAACAGCAGCAAAAAGGACACTGAGGAAAAATAGACAATACTTGGAGAAGAATACTTCAGAAACAACCATAATTTTAAAGAAACCAGAGAATAACCTGTATCCATAAAACTAGAACAGAATGTAATAGCAAAGGAGCAGTTGGAACTATGAGAAAACTGAAATCAAAAAGCTAACAAAAAAGTCGGAAGATCAAATGAGCAAATCTCCTAGAAAGTACAACAAAAAGACAAATGAAGAGTAGGGGGGAAGAAAAAGACAAAGGAACAGTAGGAGAGAAAAGATAAGTCCCCAGATGAGCAAACAATGGAGAACAAAGTATAAAAGAAAAATAAAACTTAAGATAGGATTTGAATCTCTAGATTGAAAGGGATCACCATGCACATCATTGAAAAACTTCAGAACATCAGGAACAAAGATTCTAAGATTTTACAGAGAGAAGCAAGTCACATATGGAAATAAGAATGACATCAAACCTACCAAGAGAAGCTAGAAGACAATGATTTTCAAACTTCTGAAAAAAAAAATTCTCAACAATAATTTTATTCCCAGACAAACTATCTCTCAAGTGTTTGGGTAAAATAAAAATATTTTCAGACATGCCAGGACTCAAGAATTTTGCCTCCCATATATTCTTTCTCAAGAAGCTCCTGCGGATTATTCTCCACCATATAAAGAAGGAAACTAAGAAAAAGGAAGACATTGCCCGGGAAACAGAGAGAATCCAACACAGAGGAGACAGAATGGGAATTCCCAAGGCACCCCAAACTGGGTGGCAGGTCTAAACAGCCTGAAACAGAAGGATGGAGGGTGTCAGGAGGACTGCCTTGAAAAATTAATTTGTTAGGTTTGGAGCAGGTGAATAATTGTACTGTGAGGCTGTTGAAGTTCAAATTACCAATAGGCACAAAGAAAAATACACAAATGAGAAAATGAGGTAATTTTCTTCAGAAAAGTTTTCAAGAAAGGAAATACTATCACAGTATATATGGATAGACTCAATAATAAACAGTATTTACATGATCACCATAAAATGTGAACACGATTTAATACGAAATTTTGATTTACTTAATTTTAGCAAATGGGAAATAAAGGGGTGTGAGAAAGCAAACCTTTGACTGCCAGGACTCAAATTTATAACTTATCATGCTCTCTCCTTACAGTAGTTTCTTCAAGGAGGAAAAAAGGTGCAGTGGTGATGCATTCATTTTTACATCCAAACACCCACCCCTCCAATTCTGGGGTAATATCTTGTGTTGTCAAACCTGGTGAGGCAAGACCACGTTGTCCCTTTCCTGGAGGAAAACGACATGCATGTCTGACCACGGCTCGGCCAATCGAATGCTTCCACTTCAGGGCTTCCAATCAAATGCTTCCATTTTCAAACTTGAGGAATTGTCCTGAAGATGTGCCCAGTGTTCTTGGCACAAGCAGTGGACACTTCCAGGGACAAGACTGAGCTGGATTTCTAAATTATATCTAGAAAAAGTGGGTAGGTCTTTTTAAAAGTTTCTTAGCCACACAGCACCTGTGGGATCTTAGTTCCCCGACTAGAGATTGAACACACACTCCCTGCGTTGGAAGCACTGAGCCTTAACCACTGAACCTCCAGGAGAGTCCCTGAATGGGTCTTTGCGGTAAGCGGACCTCTCACTGTTGTGGCCTCTCCCGTTGCGGAGCACAGGCTCCGGACGCCCAGGCTCAGCGGCCATGGCTCACGGGCCCAGCCGCTCTGCGACATCTTCCCGGACCGGGGCACGAACCCATGTCCCCTGCATCGGCAGGCAGACTCTCAACCACTGCACCCCCAGGGAAGCCCCTGGATAGGTCTTTTTAAAAGGTATCTCTTTCTTGAGCTACAGAGTGCTCTTCCTCTGACAGCTGTGTGTGAATGTGTCAACTTCCACTAGACTGAAAGCTCCCTGAGGACAGCTGCCCTCTTTCACCTTTTAATTCACGGCAGCCTTGCGTGTACTAAGCTCTCAGCAATACATGTTGTACGAATGTCTTTATCTTTACCCTGTCATACATCATATTGCTAAATTGTGTTCACAGTGCTCAGATCTAATCTTAGACTAAGAATTTCCCCATGGACTTTGTCTTAATTGAAGCCCAACGGAGTCCTCCAGGGATCTGTTCTCAGTGGTCATTTAGAATGTGAGAGTAACTAGTACTTCTGAACAAGAATCCGTTGAGAATTCTTGTCTTCCTCCTCTAGTGACCCTGGGGCTGGGAGTGAAGAAATATTTACTCACTTCCACTTAATGGAAGTAAAAGGATAAAGAAGGAAGGGGGCAACCAGGATTGAACCTGAGACCTCTTGACTTGCAGTCAAATGCTCTACCTCTGAGCTACAACCCCATAACCTACTGGGACTCTCTTCCTTGTCCACTTATGGTGATTCAATACGAACAGGTTCCACCCACTCCGGAATTCCGGCAAGCTTTGTATTCTAAAGCTCCACCTCCTTTTCTATCCATCATCTGCTCTGGTTTTCCTCTTGGCCACCAATAAACTGGGTGGGGCACTTGAAAAATGACATGCTGGAAACTAGCTGAAAAGGAAGCTGACATAGCATTAGTAGAGAAAGCTTCCATATACACGGTATTACTGTGTCAGAAACCTCGGCTCCAGATACACTCTGTTCGTCCCCTGCCTCCTGATGAGTTGAGGGTGGGAAGGAGAAGGAAGATGTCAGTTCTTTTGGATGGGATGGCTCAGGAAAATCAGGAGCTCCTTCTCAGGGCAACCAACGCCAATCCCTGTGGCCGCACTGCCTGCTCCGTTCTTGATGGAAACAGTAGCCAGCTTCTGACCTGGGCCTTCCCGATGCCTGGGGAAGAGCTTAGATGAGGGCTTAAGTCGTGTGGTTCCTCCTTATCACAGCGGCAGGGGAGACCTGAGGCCTCTCCTTTCAAGCCTGGCACTCCGTTTGCATGGAGTTTAAGGGCACAGCCTGAGATGCCCTTTCTCCTCCCACCTCCTCCATACGGTAGGGAAGCCGAGGATGGAGAAACTAGCTTGCCCCCTCCACCAGCCTCAAAGAAGAAACAGCACACTTGGAGACACACACACAAAAGTTTTAATAGAAAATAACACTGTGAGTTCATATACACATCTTAGAAATTCAGGTCGAGGAGTGTGAAGAGAAGAGCTGCTGTTAGAAGAGAGGGAATTGGGTGACCTCTCCAAAGACAGATGGGCGCTGGCGGAGGGCTGGGGTGTTCCGGCGATAGCCAAACCGACCATTGAACCCCTGGGTCACTTTCAGATTGGCATTATAGTGGTCATGTCCAGTCACCTGCTGGAGGGAATGCCCTTGTGGGACAGAGAGAGAGGCCTGAGCCTGTATTCAGCCCCTTCTTGCTTTCCCCGCTCCCACTGGGCTGGTATAGGAGGCCAATCCAGGTATATAGTCACTGGGCTGCCATGTCCCAGCTGAACCCTCAATCCTGAAAAGCCAAGGGTTGGTGAGGTGGAGGAGGCAGATGGCATTCTGGAAACCAAACCTCATACTAGGAATAGCATGCAGGAGGAGCGTGAATGGTACATGCTGGGACGGGAAGGGCCAGAAATTTCTGGCCTTGGCTGAACTTGCTTTGCTGCCAGGAGAACTGAGAAAATTTCACCCTTGCATCTGATCCAGCTGGAGAAAATGGATGAGCTCAATTTGGCCAATGGTGCCAGGGGACATGTGACTAGAATGTGGCCAAAGGGTGGTGGACTTGGGGTGGGAGGAGGGTTCAACCTGCCAGAAAAACAGGTCTCAACTCTCCCTTTTCCTGTTGCTGCTAAATGGGGCCTAGAGAGTGAGCAGGACACAGCCTGCTCTGGGAGCAGTGAGAAGAAGGCAGGCTTTCGTTGGAAAGAGTAGAATTCCAACCCCAGCTCAGCCCTTCTTAGCAAATCATTTTAACTCCCTAAACCTCAATTTCCCTGACTGTAACCTGAGGATACTCTGAGGGTAAAAAGCACCTGACATACAGAGGACGCTCAATAACTATTAGAGAGCACTGTGACACCATCTGCTCATGTATGAGAAGAGCTGGAGGATGCAGTCAGACCCTGGGTCTCTTCCCCCAACCAGGTCTCTTTATGGCCCAGTTTCTCTCTCTGTGGAATGCACACCACTCTTCCTAGGTGGGACCATGGTGAGACTGGAAAGGGAGGTGGCACTTGCCTGCCCCTGCCCAGTTTCTCCTGTTGAGGTATCTCTGCTCTTGCCCGAAGATATGGAAATAATCCACTATCCAGCCATCCCTTCCTGTACCGCCATGATCCTGAGAATGAGGGAGAAAATGCAGAAGACTGTCAGTCATGATGCAGAGAGATGCACGGTCCAAGCCCTGCCTCCGGGCTTGTTGGAGGGAGGGAGAGGTCACAGCCAGGGGTAACAGGGCCAGACAGATTAAATATACTTAGTGACTTATTGCCTTTCAGGGAGAGGCAGTGTAGCTTGGCAGTTAAGGGCTCAATGTCTAACGCCAGAGAGACTGGTTCTAATTCCAGCTCTACCCCTAACAAGCTGTGTGACCTTAGGACAATGACACAGCTTTTTTGGACCTCAATTTCCTCATCAGTAAAATGGGGGGGTTGCTTTGAAATTTAAGTGAGATATCAAAGGCCTTCAAATAAAGGGCCTGGCATACTAAAGTTTCAGTAAACATGATCTTCATTTCAATGAAAATAATACCTACCACAAATGGTGTCTGTGACGATTAAAGAATACTTACAAAATGGAACATAGAAAATTTCAAAAGTGTGTACACCATATTATTTTTCAAGCTTTTAAACTCTCGAGTTTTCCCCCAGATTCTGGCTCCTTCTGCTATAAAAATTACATGAGTAGACAGCAAACACACACAAACATGGCACACACAGATGTGTGTGTCCATATGCATGTACTGAACACACAGGCGCACACAAGAACACCCGGGACCACAAAAACTCCCAAGATTTGTTCACAGAATAACCCGCATTAAGTCCTCCTCTCCCTAAGTCACTGACATGTATTATAGACACAAATATTGGAAGTAAAAGTGTTGAAAAAAATTGGAGCTGAGCCTATAATAGCCTCAGAATCTTTGATCCCGGGGAAGTACTCTGCGGGGGAGGGGCAACATCCACGAGGGAAAAGGCCTGGGGAGAAGCGAGGGCTGCAGATCTTTGGGAGGTTTCCTTCCAGTCGAGCGAGCCCTCTTGAACTATGGCGTCACCGGACCGAGGGCACCTCACCTAGGCAGTTCTTTGTCTTTTTACCGATTGTCGGGCTTTTTGAGAATTTGCGGCGGGAGGTCCCCCCAAAGGGTGGATCCGTGATGCCAAAAAGGACAACGAAACCCATTTGTTTGCCAGAGGCTTGCAGAAACCCAAAATGAGATCATTCTCAAGTTCAGGCGTGGAAGGTGGTTCTCTGAGCTCAGTGAGCTTGCGCTCAACACCTGCCTCCCGCCTCCGCCAGTTCCCGGGTTTCATTAAGAAAACTGAGAGGGTGCGAGTCGGGGAGCCTCCCTGGTGGTGAGGGCGCTGCCATGAGACGCCCGGATCTGGGAAGTCGGCCCCGCCACGAGGGCCAAGCTCTGCGGGAACAAACGGCGGGGTCCTCCACGGCTTTCGTGTACCTGATCAGTTTTCCGCAAGATGGGCGGAACCACGCGGCTCCGGAAGTACCGGCGGGCGTGGTAGTCCTGCTGAGCGTTGTAGGGTGGAATCGCCGACCAGAGCTTGGGCCTCACGTGCTCATAGGTGCGGGCCATGGTGCTCACGGCCACTCCATCCAAGATGAAGCTCTTCTCCAGCCACAGGGGACACGCGCAAAAGTGCGCCATCCTAACCACCGCAGCCTCCGGGGGCTTTTCTAGCGGGAGCGGAGGGTCCTAGGTGGGGGCTCCCCTGCGCATTGTTACGTGATGTCAAAGACCTCTGTGACACAAACCCTACTGTCCCCATCCTACGAGGTAGGCTCTCGGGGCTGCGGGGGAAGTTGCTTAAATGGTCCAGAGGTGAGGGATGTCTAGGAGGCGGACCATGCAAGAGGAATCAGAGATTGAAGAGAAGGGGGATTACTGAATGTGGGTAGTGTTAACGCAGTCGGGCCCAGCTCCCTGTTTTCCTTTTAAGAGCAAGGTTCTCTGCTCCCACTTTATTTTTTTTTATTTTTTATTTTTTTGCGGTACGCGGACCTCTCACTGTTGTGGCCTCTCCCGTTGCGGAGCACAGGCTCCGGACGCGCAGGCTCAGTGGCCATGGCTCACGGGCCCAGCCGCTCCGCGGCATGTGGGATCCTCCCGGACCGGGGCACGAACCCGTGTCCCCTGCATCGGCAGGCGGACTCCCAACCACTGCGCCACCAGGGAAGCCCTGCTCCCACTTTATTATATATATTTCCCAAACCCAGTTCCCTTGAAAAGCTTGTACCCAGAAAGGATAAGAAAGAGCTCAGAGAGCATCTACGTCCAACTCTCGCTGTACAGAACTGGAAGTTGAAGCTCAGAAATGTTGGAATATTCCCTAAATCCATTTAGTGGCAGATCCAGAACCAGAATTCAGATCTCCTGATTTCCAGTAAACCCACTTAAAGCACTTCTCCCCTCCCCACCCAATTCTTTTCATCAGCTGTTCCTCCTCCCGTTAAATTTTAAAAAACCAACAGTAAAATTGTATGCTTATCAATAAATCAGTAAGGGGCTTCCCCCGTGGCGCAGTGGTTGAGAATCCGCCTGCCGATGCAGGGGACACGGGTTCGTGCCCCAGTCCGGGAAGATCCCACATGCCGCTAATATTATGTATATATGATAGGATACAGCAAAACATGAACAGTGATTTTCCCTAGTTATTGTTGTTACAAGTGATTTTTCCTTCCTTTTTTTTTTTTTTTTTGGGCGGTACGCGGGCCTTTCACTGTTGTGGCCTTTCCCG
>NC_041227.1:115048257-115049123 GCF_002837175.3 Physeter macrocephalus
CCGGACGCGCAGGCTCAGCGGCCATGGCTCATGGGCCCAGCCGCTCCGCGGAATGTGGGATCTTCCCAGACCGGGGCACGAACCCGTGTCCCTTGCATCGGCAGGCGGACTCTCAACCACTGCGCCACCAGGGAAGCCCCCTTTATATTTTTTACTTCCCCAATTTCCCCCTTGAATAAACTCAAATAGATGCTTTACATATCAAAGTGGCTTATACAAATTCCTCTGCTCCTCGCACCAACTCTGAGGTGCTATTATCATTTTACAGATGAGGCAATAAATCCAGGAATTCTTTTATGTTACTATCATAATACTAGCAACATAAGCATATTATATGTAATAATATAATACAAAGGCACATGTATTAATTAGAAAAAGGTTGCATTACACCTACACATAATCACCAATCCCAGCATCTCAATACTCAGCATATTTAATCTTTCTACACTATGACAGGCAAGCTCCTAGCAATCAAATTTGAAATTATAGGAAGTCTATAATTTGAGCCCATTGTATTAAAACGTGAAAAGAACCTGGAAAGAACATTAGAGGACTTGAGAGGACGAGGGGAAAAAATGACAGGCCCAGCTCTCACCTCACATTTAAGGAAGGCAGCTGAGAAATTTCATATTATGCAATGGGATAAAAAAAAGATTCATTTTAAATGGAGTACCTGGGGGCTTCACGTCACATTAAAGACTTGAAATTCACCAGCCTGGAGGATGGGGTAGCGGAGGAAGACCGGTCTATTTTAGACTTTGGGATTTAATATTCCTAAAACCAAGACCGACTCAGTCTAGACAGAGGACTGGTCCTCAATCTTGGCTGCACTTCAGAATCTCTTACGGAGCTTTAAAAAGTCCTGA
>NC_041227.1:115049623-115097496 GCF_002837175.3 Physeter macrocephalus
TTCTGGGTCCCTGGGCTTCACTGGAGTCTTCCCTGCCACGCGTTCTCACTCACACGCGTTGTAGCTGTGGTTGGGCACGGCAGAGCCCCACCTGCACCCCAAGACACACCCACCTCCAGCCAAGCCGCCGAGCCCCCTCGGCTGAGGGTCATCTCTGCGGCGCCCAGCACCTGACACTCGAGTATGTAGGGGTGCCAGGTGCTATGCTGAGGGCTTTGTAGGTGATTTCTCATTTAAACCTCAACAATCCCAAGAGAGATGGGTATTATGATTTCTATTCTACAGACGCAGAAATGGCTCAGAGGCGTAGGTCCTGACCAAGGTCACACAGCTAGTCAGGGTGGGGCTTTGATGTCCACTCTTGGGGGGGGGGGTCCACCTCCAAGCAGAGGAGGGCGGTGCCTCAGGAAGACCAGCTGAGGGATGGGGGAAGGGTGTGGGTGTGGTGGCTAGAACCTGGGGCACCCACCCCCAGTCTGGGCAGGGGTCGCTCAGGAAGGGGAGGCATTGGGGCTGGCGCATTGCCCAGGTCCAGGCGTGTCTGGAGGCCCAGGTGTGTCTGGAGGCCCTGGTGTGGGAGCTAGGAGGGACTGGGTGCATGGGGGCTGGGTCCTCCTCCTCTGTCAAGGCTGAGGAGCTGCCCCTCACGTTCAGCACCGGCTTCTTAGCAACTTTGGCGCAGCTTTGCATAAGCAATGAGGCTTTTCCTGCTCGGTCAGAGGGAGTGAAGTGGAGCAGACCTTCTGGGGGCTGCTCGCTACTATTATAACTGGCTTCTTCCCCACTCAACCGTGTGTCTGCCCTTCTACCTCTCTGGATAGCTCCAATGGGACAGGGGAGGGTGGTGTCATCAGCTGCCAGAGCCTGTGACCTGAGATGGCGCCGGCTCACCTGGGGTGTGGCTGTGTTCCAGTCCCCGGATGGAGTGCTCCTTCCTGGGGCCTGAGCCCCCTTCCTGAATGCTGGTGTCTGACGGGTGTCCTCCCTCTGCCTCTGTCCCCAGTTCTGGCATAAAGCATGCTTCCACTGCGAGACCTGCAAGATGACACTCAACATGAAGAACTACAAGGGCTATGAGAAGAAGCCCTACTGCAACGCGTGAGTCCTGCCTTGGGCAGGGGCTGGGCGGGCATTGGGCTCCCTCCTAGTGCTTCCTTCCATTCTGATACCCACAAGATGACATGGCCCAGCATTTCCACACTCTGCTCCATATGTTTTAACCATGTTGAGTCGTCCTCACCACAGCTGGATGAAGTCAGGGCTGTTAATATGCCCATTTTACAGCGAAGGAAACTGAAGCTTGAGGAAGGGAAGGGGCTTTCCCAAGATGAATGACTAGTGACAGGCCAGTTCAAACCCCGTAGAGCAAGCTTGTTCTTTCCACCGCACTCTGCTGTGAGAGAGGGATCCAGCGTGGTCTTTCAAGAAAAAGTCCTGTTTCTGCCCAGGTGTGTTCTCCACTTCGCCTTCCACATTTCTTTCCCCATGACAGCACCTGACTGTTTCCTCTCCCCTGCCCCCTACCAGCCGGTCTGGGCACTAGGCCTGGGGGCTCCTGGCTACGGCCCTTCCCAGTAGTCATTTCTTGAGAAGTAGGGGCAGCATGAAGGGAGTGGCCTGGCCCCAGGCAGCAGGCAGATCTATTCCCTGCCTGGTGGGAGGTGGAGACCTTCATGTCTTTTCCAGTGGAGTTTGCTCTGGTCTACTGTGGGGAGGTGGGTAGAGGCGGGGTCCCCCATTCCAGGGGGATACCCCCATCCCATCCCATGCAGTTTCAGGTTGATTGCATTCAGGTCAGGGCTCATGTAGGACCTCACAGCCACGCTACTAGGTGGGGCTTCAGAAGGTCAAGTCACTGCAAGTAGGCGGCAAGATCAGTGTTCAAAAAAATTCAGGATCTGACTTGAGTCCTTTTTTTTTTTTTTCTTTTTAAATTCTCAGTCAGGAGGCTTTCTGCAGCTGCAGTTCACCTGGGAGGGGAACTTTGGGACCTGTCTAAAAGGAGTTTGGGGCCTTAAACCCCTGTGAAAGGCTGTCTTCCCCCTTACTGCCCTCCCCTCCCCTGCACATATCACAGCCTCATCTCCTTGGGGCTGGAGCATTCATCGGGCGCTTACTGCCTGCCCTGCAGGCTGCTAGATGCCAACCTGTGCCAGGTGCTGGGAAAGCAGATTTTCCGATAAAATCTCAAGCCCAAGAAGCACCATGAATCATCACCTCCCTTCTGGGACGGATTGGGGCACTGGGAAGAGTGCCTGGGGTGGAGGGAGGGTCACAGCTCTGTCCTGGCTCCTTCTTCAGCTGCCCCTTCTCCTCTATTAGCTTCCACTGGTCTTCTTCCCTCTACCGACCCCTCCCATCCCCCCCAAGGGAAATGGGACATTCTTCAAATTCTTAAAGGCTCACACAAGCCCTGATTCTCTGCAACTTCCTCCCTCTGTTGGGGAGTAGGGTGGGGTTCAGCAAAGCCAGAGGCTGGGGCAGTTAACCCCTTGATTGCTGGCCCACTTCAGGCTAGATTCTGGACACCTAGGCTCCTTTGGGGGCAGCTTCTGCGCCTCGGCCCCCTCCAGGCAGAAGTCTGGCTGAGCCCGGAGCCCAGTGGATGGCAGGGACTAAGGCTTCTTCATGTCTCTTCCTAAGACTCCGGTAGCCTAGAATGCAGCAAGCACTGGGAGTTGGAGAAAGAAATCGGAGGCTTGTTCTTTTTTTCCCAGCCTGTTCTCAGTCTAGTGCCAAAGTCCCAGCTTACTTGTCTCACCCTCTTCTAGGGATGCTGCAGCAAGTAGGGGTGGGTAGCTCCTGCAGGGGTTGGGGGTGCTCCAGGGAAGGCAGAAGATGAAACACCCCTCCTGGGATGCTGCTTCCAACCTGCCGAGGGGGACCCCGTCTCTCTCCTGGCCTCCAGCCAGAGAAGCAGGTTGACCCCTCTCCGTTCCCTGAGCCTTTACAGTCCTTATTCTTCCACGCCCAGCTGACCTTTGGCTCAGCTGGGATGTTACCTGGGAAGGACCCTGGATGAGGGGCCAAACACTTGGGGGATTTGCGGCCCAGCCGTGTTTCACTCGCGCTGTGGTAGCACCTGGCCCGAGACAGCCACGCTCGCCCAGCTGGCGGGGGCGTCTGCTGAGCTGCAGGTCCTTGGACGTGGGGATTCCGGGATAACCCAGAGGCAGGCCCGGCTTGCTCGGGGCGCCCTCCGGACCTGTCTGGGCCTCAGTCTTCCCGTGGTTAAAAATTCCTACCCAGGGATGCTGGAGCCTAGACCAAAAAGTTTTGTGCACCTGCGATGTGCCGGGCACGGGTATTGAGTGTTCACTCTCATCCCTTCCTGTTTTCTTCCTGCCTTTGGCTCCATCCCCCAGTGACATCCCAGTTCCTGAATCCTGGAGTTTGCAGGATAAGGCCAGCCTGGCCTTGCTTTGTGAAGCTCAGGCCTGGCTTTTCAGCACGTCCCGCTCAGGCCCCAGAGGGACAGGTGATCGCTCCCGGCCCCGGCCCCCGGCCCTTTGCCAGGGAGTTGAGCCCACCCAGGGAGGGAGTGTGCACGTTTGGTGTGCAGGGGGGCCCCTACGTTCTGCCGATCTCTGGTTAGTCCCTGAGCCAGTCTTGCAGGAAGGGTGGGCAAGAGAAAGAAGAAACCTGTCTCTCTCCAGTGGCTTCTCAAGATTGAGATTTAAGTTCTGGAAAGTGACCGAAAGCAGCAAAAAAGCCTCTTCTATTTCTCTCTTTGCACCAGACTTATCTGGGGTGAGGCCGGGGAGAGAACATAGGCCAGAGCTCACAGCCGGCCTTCTGGGTGGTAGTGGACCGCCAAGGACATGCATTTACACACGTGCCTGTGCATATCCAGACACACACGCTGCCGCCAGCTGTGGGGCCAGGGAGAAACGCCAGGGTGTC
The DNA here is from genome assembly GCF_002837175.3 of Physeter macrocephalus. Taxonomy (NCBI): domain Eukaryota; kingdom Metazoa; phylum Chordata; class Mammalia; order Artiodactyla; family Physeteridae; genus Physeter; species Physeter macrocephalus. The sequence goes on from NC_041227.1 coordinate 115,053,527, forward strand.
GGACTGTATAGGCTGCGTTTGTGTTCACACTTCCCAGGCCATAGGCACTCAGCCTTGCTATGACAAGGTAGAGGGGAGCATGCCTGCTTTTGCATAATAGCCAGCGGCCGGAAGAACCCACTGTTAATCGAATTCTCTCTTGAAGCTTCTGGGTAGGTGGGGTGAGCCTATTCCAGTGGTTATAGGAATATTTATGCCCTCGATGATTTGTTTTGTAAACTATTCTTTCTGAAAGTGGGGCAGATGGGTCCACGTACAAGCCTGGTCCTTTGTCTCCATGCAAATAGTTGAGGAGCCCGGAGGACAGGGTGGTGGGGGGGTGGCGGGGGTGGGTCAGGGGGATACGTGCCTGTTCCTTTCTCCTTGGGGGCCGTGAGTCTGTGGAGGCTGCAGACCTGAGGCAGAATTGCAGGCCAGGAGAACCAGCTTTTGGGGTGTCAAGTAGGGGGTGGACATGGTCTGGGGAAGAAAGCGGGGGATGCTCGATTGTACCTTTCCCCTCCTCACTGACTGCAGTGGTAGGGGTCTGTCCTTCAGCTGCCTTGAGCTGTGGGCTGAGGGGCTGAGGAGGGTGGAGGTGTCCCTGGTTCTGGGGAAGTTCCTTTCTCCTTGGGGGCCGTGAGTCTGTAGAGGCTGCAGACCTGAGGCAGAATTGCAGGCCAGGAGAACCAGCTTTTGGGGTGTCAAGTAGGGGGTGGACATGGTCTGGGGAAGAAAGCGGGGGATGCTCGATTGTACCTTTCCCCTCCTCACTGACTGCAGTGGTAGGGGTCTGTCCTTCAGCTGCCTTGAGCTGTGGGCTGAGGGGCTGAGGAGGGTGGAGGTGTCCCTGGTTCTGGGGAACCAAGGGACTGTGGTCCTACTCCTTCCCCAGGCCTCAGAGAGTGGGGTGGGGCCTGTGCTGGTGGGGCTTGAAGTATCTCTGTGTTCTAGCAAACTGTCTTGAAAGCCCAGCTGCTCTTAGGGGATGGGGCAGCAGTGGGCAAATCCAGGAATAGGGACTGGGGCTTTCCCACCTCCCCAGACAGAGTTCTCTGCCTCTGACTGGGAAAAACGGGATCAGATGTCTTGGGGAGCTGGGGGTAGCACCAGGAGAGGGAGTGGGATGGGTGTGTGTGCTGTGTTTGGGAGCGGGGAGTCCAAAGGGGTATCCACAGCGAGCAGTGTGGCCTCTAGGCAGCCCCTACCTCTCTCTCACCCCCAAACCCTTATACTCAGATGTCAGGGCCTCAAGGAACCTCAGGGATCACTTTGCTTCCTAACAGCCCATTTTATAGATGAGGAAACTGAGGTGCAGTGTTTCCATGCCTTTCCTGACTTGGCAGAATCATTTCTCTTTGTGTATTGCCATTTTTCATTTTGTCTACGACCGCTCAGGGCTGGTAAGTTCTTCTTCATGTCTAGCCTTGATCTTTTTGGCTGCTCATTTTTTTCCCTCTGGTCAAACAATGCCTCCTTGTTGCTTCCTATCCCCACCGTTTCAGCCCCTTTGGCCTGGGGAACTGGTGAGAAACTGGGTAAGAAGGGAGCCCTCCCTGCCCGCCTGCCCGTGGGCAGTGTTCCCAGCAGGGGAATCAGCAGCTCCTTCCAGAGGCAGGATGTAGGGGCTGTGGGTTCCCCACCCCCACCCCCACCCCTTTTGGTGAAACCAAAGGCTCCTTGTTGCTTTTGTTGATGTATTTTTGTTCCTCCTTGAACAAAAAGCTGTGGTTTTTGAAGCGATTCAAGGCTGGAAGAGGCGAGGTTGCCTGTAGAAAGGGGGAGCTGGGCTTCCAGGATATCTGGTCTGTTCTTGTTCTGCCTCTGGAATACAGCTGATGGCGGGACTGGGAGTGGGGCTTCCTACAACCGATCTCTGTCCCCAGTAAGCCCATAGCAGGAGCCCTGCAGCTTCTCAGCATCCTCCCTGTCCTCATCGTGCCTCCAAGCAGGAAGGTGACTCAGAGGTCCTCTGGGGCAAGCCCCCCTTCTCTTGCATTCCCACAGGTCATGTCTGGACTCTTGAGACACCTGCTTTAGAAGTGTCTTAAGGAGTAGGTGGCTTTTGACTGGGGGTGGCTGAGAGACCCCAGAGGGTTCTCTCATAATAGCCAAGCTTGGAAACTGGTTGGGTTTAGAAGAGGAAGTTCTCTACCCACCCAACCAAGCATATCTTTCCTCAGAGCTGGGAGTGGGCAGGCGTTCACCTTGGCGGGGAGGGATGTCAGCCTGCGCTTAGCTGGCTGGGCAGGTTTGGTATAGGGGAGAGTGCATTGGGCCAGATCTCTGTCCTTGACACTGAGCCTCAGTTTCTTTATCTGTAAAATGGACACAGTGATAACGCCTGCCTTTTTCAGCCCAAAGCCTTGTGGCAGGTTTCAGGAGAGAATGTGCACAGGATACAGTGTATCCAGAAGTCACTTTATGTGACTCTCAGTTTTCCTAGAGGCCTGGGCTGCTGCCAGCAGCTGCCTGATTGATTGTCCTGCCCCGCAGGCTTCCTGTCCTAGTGGGCTCTCTCCATGCCTCTCTCTTTCCCAGAGCAGCTGATACTGCCATCGAGGGTGGGGAGGGGCATCGGCAGAGGGCCCACCGCTTGGAATGATTAACAAGGGGCCGGGTGCAGGCTGGCCCACAGAAGGGACAAAGAACAGCTGTGCTCTGGACCCGGTTCCAGGCCAGGGTTGGGACACCCAGTTCTCCCCACCCTGGTCCCTCGTTCCCTCACCATGGCCCAGTCTGTTGGTGGGGCTGGGGTTCCAGTGGGGTCACTAGCTGTGGGGGGTGGGACCCCTCTTCTGCCTTTGCGCCTGCATTGGGATATGCGTGTATCCATTCATCTCAACTGGGATCTGAGGGTAACGGGTTGGGGGGGCACTTCGACCTGAGGATAGAGAGAGAGGGAAAAGGTAGAATTCCCAGCAGTTGTTTCTGGAAGGAGGTCAAATCGATTGTAGCCCTCTTGGAAAGCAGTCATGTGGATGGGGGAGGGGCACAGCACTGGCGTTCTGGCATATCCTCCCTTCTAAAAACAAACCCGTGGCACCAGTGTTCCTCACCTAAATTGTCTACAAGGATCCTGCAGACACAGCCTCCTAGTTTTGCCTTCGTGGGTTCCTCTGCAGTTGAGGACCCTGGCTGTCTGTGTCTCTTCCCCCACCCCCATAGACTTTCTCTGTCTGCCTGCTCTCACCGCTCTCCTGCCTTGAGCCGAGGATGAGGTTGCCATGGGAACCCGAAGCGCAGTGAGCAGGGGACGGGAAAGGCTGAGTTGTCTCGCCAGGGCTGGGGGCTGTGGGTAGGGGACAGGGTTGACCCAGCAGGAGGAATATAGCCCTTGCTCATGGCTGCCTGCCTTTTTTGGCCTGGGGTTTGGGGTTTAGGAGGCAAGGGTAAGAGACTGGAGGCTCCAGAGCCCCTCTTTAATCTATCTTAATCTGATGCAGGCTTAAAATCCCCCTCCTCCTCCCACCAGATTAAGCTGAGTCGACGACATCTAGGCTGGTTCCCCCCCTTCCCTTCTGATGGAATTAGTGTTCTGCCTGTGGTGGGCTGAGATCTGGGGGTCATGATGGCTCCAAAGAGAGGATGAAAGACCCGCCAGCCCCATCCAGAGGCACCCACTGCATGTTGTGGGGGTGGGGGGGCTCCTGAGACCCTTCTGGTGGCGTGTAGGAGGTATGTGAACGTGGACCTGCTGGCGTCAGTGTCTAGAAGAAGTGCATTGCTGCAGAGGGCTCGTCTAGATATTCATCGTGTGTGAGGAATAACGCAGAGTGCACTGGAGCCTCGGAATTGTGGAGTGGGGTTGCGTCTGGCTGACCTCGGTCCACGGGACCTGGCACTCCGTTTTAACCCTGTACATTCAGGCAAATGGGAAACCACGGGTTTGCAGACTGGCTCCTGTGCATATGTGTTTTCCGAGCCTGCCAGACACCCTTCCGCACCAAGTGCTAACCAGAGCCACCATCTCAGAACTGACCCTTCAGGCTCTGGGTCAGAGCTGCCCTGAAGGTCTTCTCCGTCCCCCTGCTTCAGGACCTAACCTCCCTCCCGTGCTCATGAGCCCCTACTTACAGACACTCTCCTCACCACACTGCCTTGACACCTTCATAATGGCTCTGATTTGGTGGGAGGGTCCTCTCCAAAGCCCTCCCTCCTAGGACCTCAGGGCCCGCCAGTTCTGCTAGAGATCTTACTTAGATCCCTCCTGCTGTTCTCTTTCTAGTCTCCAGGAACAGACTCCCAGTTGATCCTCCCTTTTCCTGGAACTGCTCAGGGATTTTGAATGGCGCACCTCAGCTGTAGGTGGCCCTGGCTTTGTGGAGCTGGGCCAAGCCTGGGACTGGACCCACAGCCTTAGCCCCACATTCATCTATGGGACATTTCTGTTGCCGGCTGCAGGCACCTGTATTTGCTTTTTAGTCTCTTGCCCTGCTCTTCCCTCTGCTTGGGGAGCCATGGGCCTGGGCTGATCTGGGAGGCAGGACTCAGGCGGGGCAGTGCAGGCTAGGAGTTGGGACGCAGCTAGAATCACCTTTTGCGCTTCTAGGTCCAAGATGATGAAGTTAGCTCAGAGGGAAAAATGATTTGCCAGTCACCCTGTGAGACAGTGGCAGGGCCAGCACCCAGCACTGTGCTCCTTCTAGCCACCCCCCACCCTCCCCCCCACCATTTAGTTGAGTTCTCCAGCCCCCGAGCCCTGCCCTTGACCCGAGGAAGTTTGTGTGTGATCACCAATAGCTCTCGCTCAGGATGGGCCGGGCAGCTGGAGAACATGCCAGGCTTCGTGAAACACACAGAGGTGGAGGGCTGCTGGTGTCCAGTTCCAGGGCACATCAGCCAACCTGGCTGGCTGGAAGATGGTGATCCATCTCTTACCTGGGGACAGCCTGTGAGTCTGGCATCGGCTAGTGGTCATAGTTGTGGTGGGGTGTGGCCAGCCCGAGGTAAGAACGGCCAGCCTTTGGCTTCTGCTCAGAGAAGCCACCTACCAGTCCCTGAAATCATTGGGGCCTATGTAGACCCCGAGCCCTTTCACATACCAGCATCTACACACAGACCACAGTGACTCAGGGCTGCCTCTCCTCTAGCTGCTTTGCTGGGGGACTTTGTGATGACCCAGGGGAATGGAGGAGACCCGAGTTCTGGTCCTGGCTCAGCTTCAACACCTGGTAGGACATTCGTTTATTCAACAAATATTTATTGAACACCAGGTACTATTTGGGGAGCTTGGAATAAACCAATGAAGAAAAGACCAAGAATCCCCTCACCTCATTGAGACCCAGTGGAGAGAGAAGACAGTAAACCGATGTGATAAATAATTATGAAGTCAGCTAAGTGCCTGGCACCAGCACGCGACTTCCTCCTCTGGGAGAAAGGAGGGGGTTGGACCGGATGGTCCTGGAGGTCCCCGCAGGCTTGGCTCTGAGGGCTGAACTGGTTCCTGCTACCTCCAAGCCAGCCCTCTTTCTGGGGGACAGGACCGTGGTCTGTCCTGTGTCTGGAGATTAGAGGGTTTGGTTCAGGGTGTTGGGTCCTGGGAGACCGTTTGGGTACAAATCTGGATGCCTCCAGTTACTGGCCCTGTGCCTTAGCCACATTGTTTAACCTTTCCAAGCCGCTGTTCTCCAGTCTGTCAAAGGGGGATAATAGGGCGGTTTTAAGAAGTTGATGAACTAAGGCGTGTACACCCTTAGCACAGGGAGACATCAACTGTTGTTACAGTGTTCTTATCTGTCACCCGTGGTGACCTCTTCTCGGCCTCAAGCTGATTTCTCATCTACCCTCCGATTATGTTGGACCTTGTTAGCTGTTTGAAACACCACTCTGGATGTGTGTGTTTTTTCTGTCTCACTGCCTTTTCCTGGAAGCCCCCCTGGATATGTGTATCCCTTTGCCCTTTACTTCTGTCTCTGTATCCCTCCCTCCCTTCCTCTGCTACATTGGTCTCCACTTCTGGTCTCAGCTGAAAGCTTTGTCCTAACCCCATGAGCATCTTCTTCCCAGCCTGGCTAGGCCCTCCTGGGTGCCTGGCCCCCTTGACCTTCCTGTGCAATAGACATGGATTACTTGGGTGATCTGAAACCCTTAGAGAGTGTCCCCATGTCCTCCCTTCGGAGTTCTTGGTGACCAGCTAGCCACTCAGGCCTGATGCGTCTTCCCAGTTCAGCCCAGGCTGACTCTGAGAAACGCTTGCTTCCCCTCGGCCATGGGCAATGGGCACTGTGGTTCTGATGCTGGGACAGGGGCAGGGGCCGCCCAAGGATATGAGAATGGAAGCCCAGAGTTTCCCGCCCCTTCCCCCAGAATGACCCCCACTCTTTTTTTTTCTGTCCTGCAGACACTACCCCAAGCAGTCCTTCACCATGGTGGCCGACACCCCGGAAAACCTCCGCCTCAAGCAACAGAGTGAGCTCCAGAGTCAGGTGAGGGGGCGGGGCCTGGCCCTTGGGGGCAGGGCAACCCCTGGATTTGGCAAGGGCTCCTTCCTTCTGTGGTTACTCAGCAAGGCCAAGGCGCTGAAATCCTAGCAGTTACCAATCATCTCCCTGCTCCCACCCCACCCCCAGTTACTTCACATTTCCTGACTTGATCAGAGAAGTGGGCGAGAGCATACCCCGCTTGCTACCTAAAGTGGGTGGGAGGGGTGTGGGCGTCGGATTTTTTTCTGCTTCAGGAATTTTGTGGGGAACCCCTAGAGCCCACCTCCTCCAGGAAGCTGGTCCCCTCCCCCTCCTCTCCACTCACACCCACCCTCAGAGGGCAGGCTGTGAAGGGGGCCTGTCCTGCCTGTGTCTGGGCTTCCTGCGCCAGGGAGAACTCGACTTTCAGGGGGCACTGAGGAATAAGCAAAAGGTCCAGAACCTTTAGGCCAGAACGACTAACCCTGCCTGGGGGTCTGGGAGGGCTTCTGGGACCAGCCTGGCCTGGACTGTGGGGTGGAGTGGGGCAGAGCGGGGCTTCATCAGAGACCTCTTGGGGAACGTAACCAAGTGGGCAGGGTGCGCAGGGCCAGGAAAATGTCTTGCAGGATCCACCAGGGCCTCAGAGGGGGATCTCTCCTGATCCCTCCAGAGTGGGGCTCCTGCTGCCAGATCTTGATGTGACTTCTCTGGTCACATGAAGGAGAATCAGCCCTGGGCCATCTACATGCATTCTCTTGTTGAATCCTCCGAGCAATCCTGCAAGGAAGGTGCTGTTTTTCCCATTGTACAGATGAGGAAACTGAGGCTCAGAGACAGTAAGGGACTCGCTAAGATCACATGTGTAGCAACAGAGGTAATAAATGTATTAGTAGTTAATGTATGGAGTGCTCAGTGCCCTGGGCGTATTAATGTTCAATCCTCACGACACCCCTGTGCAGTTGGCAGGATCGGTCTTACTTTGTGGGAGAGGTTCAGGCCTCCCGTGTGTCCCACAGTGATGGGGAGCAAGTAGGGGAAGCTGATGTCAGCAGCAGCTCACATCTGCCAGCCCAGACCCCGCCCCCGCTGTGGTGTGAAAGCCACAGTCACTGGGGGAGCTGGTGTGGATACCAGAGCCTTGCCAACTGAGGAGGGCTGTGTAGCCCAGCTGGCAGGAAGTAGGCTTGAGACAGCGCTGGGGCCTGGGCCTGATCTGCACAGGGAAGACCCTAGCCAGGCCCTGACCACCGCCCTGGACTCCCCATCCTGTCTGGAGCCTACAGGGGCCAGAGGTGGAAGGGGCTACGTGGGGCAGGCAGACCAGAGCACCATGGGGTGACCTGTAGTCACCCCACAGCTTGAGAGGAGTGTGGGAGTGTGTGTACACACTCAGGCCAGAAGCAAGGGACACACACACACACACACACACACACACACTCAGGCCAGAAGGAAGGGACACACACACACACACACACACACACACACACACACACACACACACACACCCGCGCCCCCCCCCCCACACACACACCCCTACTCTCAGGAGAAATTCAAACCCTGTTAATTCCCTCAGCCTTTGTTGGTCCCACAAAAGCTGGGCTGCAGCTCTTTTTGCCCCTGGAACTTGATCCCTGAGGGGCGGGGTCTGTAGGAGGAAGCAAGCCCTGCCCAGGTTCTGAAGGCTCTTCTGACCCACCTGTCCCCGCTGTTCCCCAGGAGCCTGGCCCACTGCTCGCCTCCTGGGTCCTGGGCTCCTGGCTCTGGGGCCGGCTGGGGAAATCATGAGAAAGGCAGTCGCTCTTCCTAGGTTCTCACTGCGTCCTTCATAGGACCTCATTTAATCCTCACAACCACCTGAGGATGAGGAACTCTTGTCCCTGTGGTGCAGATGGGGACACAGGTGAGAGAGGCCATGCCCCTTGCCAGAGCCCTGTGACGGAGGCAGAAGTCAAGCCCCTCTGCAGCCTGCTGTGGCACCTGTGCGCTAACGCCCAGGATGCACCAGTCACCAGCGGGGACAGCGGGGCTTTTAGAATGCAGGGTCCTAGGCCCCGCCCAAAGGGCTTCTGTCTGGTAGTTCTGGGAGGGTCCATGAATCTGCATTTTGGTGGCCCTGGTGATTCTGATGGGGGCTTTTGGTGCCACAGACATGCTCGGAGAGGCTTGGAGCCAGGCTGTGGGGTAGGGAGGGAGCTGAGGATCTGCCGTGAGGGGTGTGAGTTAGGGCTTTGCATTGAGGCCTCTGCTCCAATCTGCACTTGGGCTCCTGGGGGCTGGGGCTGGGATAGGCGGAGGGTGGAGACCCTGGTCCCGCCCTCTTTGCAAGCCTGGTTCTGTCTCCTACCTCCCCCCAGCTGTGTGGTCTGAGTCTGGCCCCTTGCCTCTCAGAGTTGTTTTTTTTTCCTGCCCGGTAAAATAGGGACAGCAAACCCAGTCACCTAGAGGTTGGGGGCTGGGCCCGATGCTCTGAGGCTTGAAGGGCTGGGCGGGCCTGGCTGGGGGCGGTGATGGGTTCTGGTTCCTTTGGCCACTGTGGAGGCAGGGCCTGCTGGCGTGGCCGTCGGATGGGACGGGAGGTGGGAGCCTCTTCTACCTCGTCTGCCCCGCCCACCGGGGTGTCAGCTGGTCTCTTTCCAGGCCCCTTCCTGGGCCTGCGTTGGTGTGTCTCTTCCCAGTCTCTGGGAAGTTGCCCATGCTATTTCAACTTTGTTTTCCTGTCTCTAGATTGGTTCCCAAAGTGGTACTTGGGGTGGCTGGGATACCTGGAGCCTCCCCTGTGGGGGCAGCAGCCACAGAGCTGACCAGAAATGACCCTCTGGGTGGTCCTGCCCAGGCCTGGCTGAGGCAGGGCACTGGTGGCTGGGCCTGGCAGCTCTCCCACCGCCAGCCCTGCGCTGAGGCTGAGCTGGGGCGGTGCAGGCCCCTGAGCCCAGGCAGAAGTGCAAGAAAAAGGTCTCTTTCATTTTTCCCTCATCATCCATGGTGCTGCACATGGGATATGCCACAGGGCACAGGGCACAGGGCACAGGAGAGTGTAGCACAGCCTCATGCTCCGCCCTGCTCTTGGCAGGGTTCCCACTCTCTTATCTTGAATCTTGTGACCAGCAAGGCAGGCAGCATACCTGTGTCACTCTTACTGGAGCTGGCTGAGGGTCAAATGCTGGATCTGCCATCACTAGCTGTGTGCCCTTGGGCAAGTTGTTTAACCTCTCTGAGCCTTAGTGCCTTCATCTGTAAAGTGTGGATTACCTCTCTCCAAAGGTTACTGTGAGGATGTTAGTATATATTAGGCATTTAAAACAGTTCCTGGCATACAGTCAGCACTCAATAAATGTTCACTGTTACTATTCTCCTGGAAAGGAGAGGAGATGGAACTTGGGTATGATAAAGCTGAGGAATACTAGACCTTCTGATGATTGCTTCCAGAACTGGCCTTTTTTGTTGGCTCTCCTCCCCCATCTGTGTGTGTCTAATTTTATTTTTATTTATTTATTTTTGATTTTTCGCTGGGAACATTTAATTTTTTTTTTCTATTTATGTTATGAACTCATCACAGTCCCTCTTTTTTTTAATGTTGAATATTTTATTTATTTATTTATTATCTTTTCTGGCTGCGTTGGGTCTTCGTTGCTGCGCACAGGCTTTCTCTAGTTGTGGCGGGCAGGGGCTGCTCTTCGTGGCAGCGCGTGGGCTTCTCACTGCGGTGGCTTCTCTTTTTGAGGAGCATGGGCCCTAGTGTGCGCAGGCTTCAGTAGTTGTGGCTTGTGGGCTCAGTAGTTGTGGCTCACGGGCTCAGTAGTTGTGCGCACGGGCTTAGTTGCTCCGTGGCATGTGGGATCTTCCCAGACCGGGGATCGAACCTGTGTCCCCTGCGCTGGCAGGTGGATTCTCAACCACTGCACCACCAGGGAAGTTCCTGTGTGTGTCTAATTTTAAAACGATTTCTTTTTTGTTAGAAGGGGGTGGGTTACACAGTATGTGGGTCCAGCTCATAGCAGGCACATAATAAGTGGAAATTGTTGGTATCATATTTTTTTCAATAAAATTTTTTAAAGTCGTGATCTTTTCTCTTATGTTGGGTCAGCAGGGCAGTTCTTTTTTTTTTTTTTTTTTTAACATCTTTTTTGGAGTATAATTGCTTTACAGTGGTGTGTTAGTTTCTGCTTTATTTTTCAAATTATGCTGCCTGTTTGGAGATCATATGTCTGCATTCAATTCATTCATCATTTACCCAACAACCACATGTTTATACCTACTGTTTGATACAGTAGTGATGAACAAGATAGATCCTGAGAGAATAATTAGTAAATGTACATATTAAAAAGTAGAGTTTCTTGGGGCCGTGGTTGTTCAGGCCTGAGGGGCCTCAGGCATCATTCCCAGCCCTGCCTTGGGAGTTTTCAGGATGGGAGGCCCAGGCAGCATCTAGGCTGCAGTTATCTAGCTGCAGTGCTCAGTTGTATCCTGAATCTACCAACAAAGCAGGTTGAGTGACCTTGGGCAGGTAACTTCCCTCCTAGAGCCCCCTGTCATGTCCTGGTGAGCCATGCCAGATGAGGGCAAACACTCCTGCTTGGGTGCTGAGCGAGGCTCTAGGCAGGGACCTCCCCAACGCTCTTGGTTCCCCACCTTTTACCTCTGCCACACACTCCAGCTCCAAACAGCCTCCTGGAAAATCTTCCCCACCTTGATTCTCCATAGTCAGGGCCTGCAGGTGCTTAATAAATACGGTCACAAACTCCAGAGCTGGGAGGGCTTTTAGAGATCAGCTGGCTAGCCCCTCTCAGGGGACCCAGAGAGGGGGACTGACTAGCCCAGGAACGTACAGCAAAGTAGTGCTGAGCCCAGTCCCCCATCCTTTCTTGCCCCCACTCCGCCCAGCCCTGCCCTCTCTGGGCCGCCTGTGCCAGGAGTGAAATGAATTACCCTCCCCAGCAGGGAGGGAGAGGCAGTTCCCGAGCCTGGGAACCAGCTGATGTCATTGTAGTGTTGCCATGACAATTATTCCCCTGGATTAGGGGACTGACGCTCCAGAGGCCAGGAAGTAGAGGAGGAGTGGGGGACTGGCATTTGTTCAGCACTTTAAGGTTGACAAAGCACTTTCACACCTACCCTTATCAGTATGCATTGAGCCCTGCTGTGTGCTCCACAGTGCTGGCTGCTTTAGAGCCACTGTCTGTAATCCGCACCGCACCGTTAATTGGAATGGGTCCATCATGATCCGCATTTTACAGATGTGGAAACTGAGGCCCGAGAAGTTAAGTCAGTTGCCCAAGATCACTCAGCAGGTGGGAGACAGCCTATGTCCATACCAGCTCCCTCTGGCTCTTTGCCTATGCTTGGTGATAGGAAGCCCGCTCCCCATATTTTAACTGATTCCTATGACGGTCCTCTTATAGGTGAGGAAACCAAGGCCAGAGGCCTTGGATCTGGGCTTCTGCATCTGGAGCTGCACATTTTTTTTGGAATTTTTGAATTTTATTTATTTTTTTATACAGCAGGTTCTTATTAGTTATCCATTTTATACATATTAGTGTATGGAGCTACACATTTTTGACTCTAAGTTTCTTACCTTTCCAGATGCCCCCTTCCCAGAGGGTTCTCTCCACCCCCCTACCCCCAACACTAAGAGTTGCTGTGCTGGCCCAGGCCTTCCTGGAGGAGCTGATGCTGGGCAATTCTGGGCCCTTGGGGTGGGTTGGTACCCGTACCCACTGTGTTAACTTCCAGTCTGATGGGAGCTAGCACATCCAGGCCTTTGTTTTTAGTCTGGATCAGAACAAAAGAGGTTCTGGAACCTTTTAGGCACAAGAACCCCATGGTTGGGTAAGCTGGGGCTCGGGGAACAAACAGGGACCCCAGCCCCTGGGGGATGTGCGGAGGAACTGACAGGGATGTATTGTCAGTCGGGTCATGGTGCAGCTTGGCCCTGTGGCCAGATGACTCCACGCCTGGGAGCCGCCTGGAGATTCCCAAGGTCCTGGGCCTCATGTCCTGGGCTGACCTGCCTCTAGGGCAGTACAACCCCCATGGAGGGAATCCAGGCAGCTGCTGGGGTTTGGAACAGCTGGCTGCCGAGGTGGACAGTGGAGACTCAGAAAGCCAAGGAACAGTTCTCTGCCCCAGGGGCATTTCCAGCCTCCATTCTGTTCCTCAAAACCCCCAGGGAAGGACAGGATAGTTTTCATATTTCAATTCTTTTACTGTTTGGGAAGTCCTTTCTGACGTCTGACTCAAGTCCCTCTGGTACTCAGGTTTCCATGGAATTCTCAGAAAAGAGGGGGGCAGTGGAGGTGTGGTAGGGGTCTTCCCCGGAGCTTGGACACCCGTTCTGAAGTGCTGTCTGTCCCCCGCCAGTTTCATCCCCTCCTGTGGCGTTGACCTCAGAAGCCAGCCTGGCAGCCGCCGGGGCCTGTCAAAGGCTCATTGATTGAGTTTTCCGAGCGGCTGTCTTACCTCCCCCCCTTTCTGGGCACCAACTTTGTCCCTTGGTACAGCCCTCACTCAGCTGGTCACTTAGAAACTCCCTCGGGCTTTTGGCGGGTAGAGCCACATCCTGACTAGGGTGAGGGCTGGGCCAGTCTTTGGAGCTCTGGAAAGAACCTTCTTCCTCTAGCTTTCAGGCAGGACGGGCCAGTGGTGAAGGGTCAGGAGCCAGGCAGATGAGGGTTTCATCCTGGTGGCTCTGGACATGTGCTGCTAAGCTGCGTGACCTTGGGCGTGGGACTTTGCCTCTCTGCGGCTCAGTTTCCTTGTCTGTAAAATGGAGCTAATGATAGTATACAGCAAGACTTAAATGAGATAGTTCATGTAAAGCGCTTGGCACTCAGGATACACTGAATACATATTAATGGTTTATTATCATAAGTCTAATAGTTTTTGGCCAAGGCTTGTGCTTTGAGTTGGGGCGTGGAGGTGGATGTCACTGCAGGGGGGTTTCTGGTCAGGGTCTCTCTCCTGGCTGGTTGCTGCCTTAGAGGTGGCTGCAGGCTGGGGCCCTCTCTGCTCCCCGTGCCTCGACTCCAATCCCTCTCCACCCTTTGGGTCCTCCAGGTGCGTTACAAGGAGGAGTTTGAGAAGAACAAGGGCAAAGGCTTCAGTGTGGTGGCAGACACACCCGAACTCCAGAGGATCAAGAAGACCCAGGACCAGATCAGTAACGTAAGCTCCCCTGCTCCCTGGGCTACCATACTGATGCCCTGCCCTCTCTTCTCGTTCCCTCCCCGCCCGTCTGGCAGACATGCATGAGGCCAATTCTCTGCTGCCCCTGCTTTCCTAGGCGGGCCTGGCTGGCGGCTGCTTGAGCGGAGGGAAGGGAAGGGTTTGGAGTTCCCAGATGCCTTTCCTCCGTGCACCTCCAGATTCCCCCTTTGATACCCTCTGCCCACATAGTATTTCCGCCTTAAAAGGACTGGACTTTTGGGTGGGGTGTACAGGGAGGGCCTTTATGCTAAATCACCCCCGTACCCCTTACTCTCTCTGAAAATCCCCCCCACCCCCCGGCTGTGGTGAGTGCCAGGGTCCAGACTGGCTGTTTTGTCTGAGCACAAAGGTCAAAACTGGGTGGCAGGGCTTCCCTGGTTGGCGCAGTGGTTGAGAGTCCACCTGCCGATTCAGGGGATGTGGGTTCGTGCCCCGGTCCGGGAAGATTCCACATGCCGCGGAGCGGCTGGGCCCGTGAGCCTGCGCGTCCGGAGCCTGTGCTCCGCAACGGGAGAGGCCACAACAGTGAGAGGCCCACGTACCGCAAAAAAAAAAAAAAAAAAAAACAAAAAAAAAAAAACCAAACTGGGTGGCAGAGGTGGGGAGAGGCTGGCCTCCCCCTTGTCTGCCTCTGGGTGCTGACACTGCAGTCATTTCCGCCCCTCCTCTGCCTCCTCCCCCACCTCGGCTTGCTCTTCCTTCCTGTGTAAAAACCCCAGCCGGTTTTGCCCGCTGGCCCTGCACCCCCTGGCCTGGCACTCCTGGGCCCAGGGCGGTGACCAGTGTCTGGCCATGGCAGGGCTGGGTGTGGAGAGTGGGCAGTGGATCGATGCGCCCCATGGCACCTGTGGCCAGGCGACAGGCCTCAGTTCCCTGCTTGGTGGAGCCACGGGCCAGCAGCCTGTGTGGCTCTGGGCTGTGGGAAGGCTGCCTAAGGGGCTTTGGGCAACGTGAGGGCGGGGGGCGGGGGGCGGGTGGAAACCACTGTGAGCCACAAGCACAGGACGTGGGCCGCAGACCCGTGCCACACAGGGTCCTACAAAGGACCGGGCAAGTGGTTGTCTTCATGTCTGGAACAGGAAGGGGTTGGCAAGTTGCCCGTGTCACTAGGCTGAGGGAATGGAGATAGAGGCTGCAGAGGGCCTGGGTGTTAGCTGGTCCACCCGGCCTCTAGCCCTCAGCCCTCCACCTGACCTCCTTTGTCGGGCACTCCTTCTAGAAGTTGGCTGGACCGTGCTTAGGGTGGACTCCGGCAGTGGCTCAGGTGGATGTCAGAAGCCAGGGCCCAAGCCTTCAGAACCTGCCATGCCCAAGACCATGGCTTTTAAGCTTTGACAGCAACCTTCAGCGTGAAATACATTTCACATCGTGACCCACCGAACAGGCCTGCTGATTTATTTAAGGGAAACAGAATCAAAACTTCCAGGAAAGAGTGCTTTTACCGCTTAAAGGGCATTCAGATATTTTCAGTTCTATTTTAGTTTGTGAAAGACGCTGGTTGCCGACTTAACTAAATGGGTTTCGCAACTAGGTTGTTGACCAGCAGCTTGAAATTCATGGCTTGAGGAAATGGAGTGCTTCCCTTGGGCTAGGACGCCTCTGAGAGCTGTAATCCCTACCTGCTCCCCTGCTCCTCTGCCCCCCATCCCCGCCGGGGAAAAAAAAACACGCCTGTCTCGGTTGCTTTATAAGCCAGGGCCTGACCTCACACCCTAGAGCTGCCCTGCCAGTCGGTGCCCGGACCTCCAAAGGGTAAAGCCAGAGGAAAGAAGGTGTGGGTCTCAGCTCTCCACATGGAAAATGGGAGGGAGGGGAAGCCACGGGTAGGAAGGAAGACCCAGTTGGCTCACAAAGCTGGCTGGAATCTTGAGTCTTCAGCCTCTGTGGCTTTTCATTGTGAAGACTGTCTTATCTTGGATACCTGTTCCCCGCCTACAACCCAACCCCCAGCACATTCACTCATTGCTTCTAGCCTGGGGCTTTTAGAAGGGAGACAAGCCCAGTCATCCCTGGCTCCCTTTCGGGAAGGCCTCCAGAATACTTCACACTCAGGCTATTGCACCTGCATGCACCCCCTCCACCCCTCCCCCTCCCCCTCCTCCCCCCAAACTAGTTATTGGAGGTGTTAATGTCTGAGGAGCCCTGGTAACAGAGCTGACTCTGGCCAAGACACTCACACCTGAGGAGATAACATCTTATCATTAACCACAGGGCTGCAATTAGCTGATTGTCCTCTGCTCTGAGGTGGGGGAGGTGACTTGAGCCTGACCTGGTTCTGCTTTTGCAGCTGTAGCTGGAACCTGTGACTTGTGGCCACGACGCTGGAAGACTCTTGGTTTTAGCAAGTACAGTTAGTCTGTCAACTGTGGGCCTCCAAACAGCTGGACGAGAATCACTTGCAAAGGTTGATTGAAAATGTAGGCTCACAGGCCTCCTCCCCAGGCCACCTGGGAGCAGAACCCAGGAACCAACATTTTCTCTCTCCCTTTTTTTAGGAACCAGCATTTTATTTTTAAAATTATTTTTGTTGTTCCTTTTTATTTTTATTGAGCTATAATTGGCATACTGCACTGTATACCTTTAAGCTTTCCAACATAATGATCTGCCTTACATACACCATGAAATGATTGTCACAGTAAGTTTAGGGAACAGCCATCATCTCATACATATACAAAATTAAAGAGATAGAAAATAAAATTTCGTTTTCAGGAACCAGCATTTTTAACACATTCCCTGGGTTACCTGAAGTTTGAGAATCGTCACCAAGAGCCTGAAAAAGCTTCACCAGAGGTGCCAGGCCTGGCCACATCCCAGAACCCCCTAGGGAACTTTAAACCATGTTGTTAACTTGTCCCTCCTCCAGAAGAGTTTTGGGAAAGATGGTGTTTAGAGCCACACCTTTTGTTTTGTGTCCACAATAGCGTTCCTGTATGTAGCTTGTCACTCACTTCCCAGGTTAACGTCAGATGACTCCTCATTTGCGAGGAAAATGTCAAGCACTTAGCATGCGATAAATATTGTCAATTGCTATTAATTTAAAGGCAGACTTGTCTGCTTTCTACACTGTGACTAAAGAAGGGACATGGACTAAAGTTTGGCTGAAAAGTTAGGCCATTGTCTAGTACTGAGAATGTCTGGAAAACTGAGGGGGCAAGGTGCTAGTTAGACATCTGTGGTGAGTATTTGTGTCTTTTTTTTTCTTTAATTGAAGTGTAGTTGATTTACAATGTTGTGTTAATTATTGCTGAACAGCAAAGTGATTCAGTTATACATATATATATATATATGTTCTTTTTTTAAATATTCTTTTCCATTATGGTTTATCATAGGGTATTGAATATAGTTCTCTATGCTATACAGTAGGACCTTGTTTAGTAATTGTGTCTTCATTAAAGGCACCTGAAGGGGTGAGAGGCCAGGACCGCAGGCTGTGAGCTGAAATTTATCCTGGCCTTTGGTCACCAGCTGTGATAGCTGTAATGGACAGGAGTCTTTAATTGCTGAGGTCCCTATATGGGAGCCACAGCCTTCAAGCAGAGAAGCTTTTATTTATCTACATATCTACTTATATACTGATTTTCTGTGTACAATTTTGGGTCTTTTAACTTTTCCTTTTTCTGTGAAGTGTAACACATAAACACCTGTGTGTGTACTCACCATGCAAGTCAAGAAGCAGAGCATGACAGCACCCCTGTCAAAATAGAGTTTTCAAAGTGTTAAAAAAAAAACAACAAAAAACGTAACTCTCATGCAGTGAGTATCTATCATATAATTGCCTTACTTATGAGGAACCAGCTGGAGCATCTGACAGGCAGAGGTGATGCCTAGTCTGTGAAACAAAGCACTGGATATAATTAGATACAGGACTAGTTAGTGTTCTGCCATTAGCTGCAGAACTAGTTAATGTCCTCCAGGACTATAAAACCATAAGCTTTGGGCTTTCCTGGTGGCGCAGTGGTTAAGAATCTGCCTGCCGATGCAAGGGACGCGGGTTCGAGCCCTGGCCCGGGAAGATCCCACATGCTGCGGAGCAACTAAGCCCACAAGCCACAACTACTGAGCCCACGTGCCACCGCTACTGAAGCCCGGGCACCTAGAACCTGTGCTCCGCAACAAGAGAAGCCTGTGCACTGCAACGAAGAGTAGCCCCTCGCTCCGCAACTAGAGAAAGCCCGTGCACAGCAACGAAGACCCAACACAGCCAAAACAAACAAATAAATTAATTTATTAAAAAACCCAAAACCATAAGCTTTGGAGATAGCCTTGCTACAGGCAGAAATCCTTTGCATTTCTTTCAGTCAGAAATAATTAGTAGCTTAGATTCCTTAAATAAGCTTCATTCTTTATAGTCCAGGCCTAATCAGTGGTAAATAGTAAAGTCAAAGAAAATTCTAGCCCCAGAGTCAAATGGCCCGGAGGTGGGCTTGTTGGACAGCCCTGTAGTTTAATTTTTGAAAACGTGTGCTGTTCTTTTCTTTACAATTTTAAAATGTAGCTATGCTTTCTTTTTTTAGTATGTAATTTTTTTTCTTCTTTTTAAATTGAAGTATACTTGGTTTACAATGTTGTGTTAGTTTCAGGTGTACAGAGAAGTGATTCAGTTTTATATATACATATTTTTTCCCCCCAGATTCTTTTCCCTTATAGTTTATTACAAGATATTGAGTATAGTTCCCTGTGCTATACAGTAGGTCCTTGTTGATTATCTCTTTTATATTTAGTAGTGTGTATATGTATCTCAAACTCTTAATTTATCCCTCCTCCCCCAACTATGCATTTCTGAATGCTATAGTTTTGTTTTTCCCAATTTTGAACATATCTATTCTTTTGTGTCTTGCCTCCTTTGGGCAACACTGGGTTTAAAGAATCATGTACATGTTTGCATGCAGTTGTAGTTTGTTCTTTTTTGTTGTTGTATAGCATTCCATTTAAAATGCTTATATTGATTCTGGTGTTGATGGTCATTTAGATTGCTTCTATGGCTGTGGACAGCTTCATACATATTTCCTAGTGTTAATGTGGAGTGGAATTGCCAGATCTCAGAGCGGATGTTCCTTCAGCCTTACCAGATAACGCTGAACTACTTTTCGAGCAGTGGTATTGATTTACCCTCTCGCCGGCAGTGATGAGAGTTTCCGTGGCTCTACATCCTTAGACTTGTTCATTTTAGCCATTTTGATTGTGTGTAGTGGTATCTCATGGTTTTAACTTGCATTTCTCTGATTACTAATGAAATCGAGCACAGATTTACATTTGTTTTAAAAACAAAATCGTGGGGCTTCCCTGGTGGCACAGTGGTTGGGAGTCCCCCTGCCAGTGCAGGGGACACGGGTTCGTGCCCCGGTCCGGGAAGATCCCACATGCCGCGGAGCGGCTGGGCCCGTGAGCCATGGCCACTGAGCCTGTGCTGCAACGGGAGAGGCCACAACAGTGAGAGGCTCGCGGACCACAAAAAAAAAAAAAATCGTGTTAGTCTCTCACAGGGAGCACAGCATAGCATGGTGGTTGAGAACAAGGAGCTGATGTTAGGACTCACCCACCCCTTACCTACCTCCTGAGCGTTGGTTTCCCCATCTGTAAAATGGGGATGACAGTGGTACATTGTTCTTGGGCTGGCTGAGAACAGGAAATGAGTTATACATATAAGGGCACCACAGAGGACTGCAACAAACGGAAACACTGTTAGAAAAAAACAGACCCTGGCTGGTGAGTTGACTATTCCATTCAAAGCCTGATGTTCCCTTCTTGGTCATGATGTAGAATCATGTGGAAGCAAGTGTGGAGTCAGACCTTTGTTTTCCACCACAATCAGGAGAGCAGGGGTTCAGAAAACGGAACATCAGCTAGCAGAAAAAATGCATTTTTCTTAGGTTTGGAATGGACCCTCAACTAGTCATCCTGCAGTCCTGGCTGGCAGGGCCCTTGGATGAGTGGTGGGGGGGTCCTTAGGCCTGGGTCCCTCCACCCATGTGCACTTGGATCTCATGGGCACAGTTACAACCTGGCCTCCTTCCACGGGATCCCAGGACAGTTTTTAGACCAGAGCTCTGCTGACATTTCTGAGCTTATGGTGACGCCTTTTCAGGGCATTTAGACGATTAGAACTTTGCTGAGCTTGGAACAGGGAGGGATCAGACAGGGCCTTGGCCTCTGAAAAATGTTCATTTCCCTTTTGAATGTGCTAACACCCTTTAAGGTGCCTCCTTGCTTCTCAAACCATTAGGTTGATCAGCAAAGTAATAACAGTTTCCTCGCTTTTTGGGCAGGGGAGGGAGAGGAAGTTGAGAGGATTGAAATTTTATCGGGTGGGGCTGGGCAGAAGGGAGCTGCAGCCTCACTTTTTGCAGTCCATTTCCCCTCTGTGCTTGCAACTCCTGACTTAAGTGCCAGGCACCCCTTCTCTCAAAGTTAGGGTGACCTTGTGATAATCATCCCTTTTGAGAGTGAAAGGCAGTGCTATTCCTATTTATTCCAGAACACATGAACTGGGACTAGGGGCAGACTTGGGCATGTGGTCACCCTGACCCAGGAAAGGGCCCATCCAGCTGTGGCTTTGTCCTTGTGTCACCAGCCTCAGCCCTGACTGAGTAATGAAAGTCATTTTACTTCTGAGCCTCATTTACTTCTGTAAATTAGGAATTAAAGTGTACCTATCCGACTTATTTTTTTAGGGTGATTATTGTCAGGGTCAACGGAGATTATGTGCAGAGAACTCAATGCGAAGAGCTGAGCAAAGGTCAAGGTTATTACTATTACGATTAACAGGTGCTTCCTGCATCGATGGTGGGGAGGCTGCCACTATTCTGTCCACCTAGATCAGCTGGCCCTAATTTTATAGATATTTACGCATGTGGGGTGGCTTTTTAAGGAGCAAGATGGATCCCATCAGCCACTTGTGGAAACGCACACATGTCCATACTTGCTTTCAGCTCTAGAGTTTGGGTAGGTTCCTAGAGGTAGTCGGGAGCCTCAAGACCACGTGGGAGCAGGTGGTGCCGTAACCTCTTTTTAAGATGAGGAAACTCAGGCCCAGAGGGGACGGGATTCTTCCAAGCTCACGTGAGCAAGTGAAGGGCTCATGACCCCAGGGCTGAGGCGTGGGAGGGACACTGCAGCTCTCGATGAAGGACTAAGTCTATAGGACACAAAAGGGGATGGCGCCAGGCCTGGGACCCAGACATGCCTTCTTCCTCAGAGAGTCACCCCTTCACTAATACAGACAGAGCCGTAGCCAGAGAAGTGGGCTGTCAGCCGGGGTAGCTGGGCCCCGGCACCAGGGACACACCTGCCCCTCAGCCCGCCTCCTGGCTCCCTCAGGGCCCGGTGCAGGCCTCTGTCGGCCTCCACATGTGCACTTTGCCTCCCCTAGTCATCGGCTCCCAGAGTCAGGCCTCTTTTCATTAACAGACAGTAAACAAGGGAAGCTGACCTTTCCCACCCCCCCACGACAAAAGTCAGAAGGCCAGTTGCCTTGGGAGCCTTAGAGGCCTCTCCTTGTCCCCACCCCCGACTGCTCACCAGAGGACGGGGTCACCAAGGGAGTGGGGCTAAGGGACACTCACCTTCTGCCCTTGTCTTAGGAATCTGAGAGCAGGGCACTGGCCCTGTGTCTTTGAACTTCACCCCTGGGTGTTCTTCCTCGTGGGAGTTCAGGGATTCGATGGGTTTTCAGTCTGACCAGGGCCAGCTGCCTCCCCTTCAGGAATGGGCTCAGTTTATTTCACCATTTTTGGGTGTGGGTCCCTACTTGGGCATGAAGGGGAAGGGGCAGGGGGAGGAGGGGGCTGGTCCTCCCTGCCTCCAGACAGGGCCCATCCTGGGCTTTACTGCTGCCCCATCTGTTCTCCCAGCCTGGGCTGCAGTGGGTCACCGTCCGTTAACAGCCGAGCGATGTGGGTGGTCCCAGCCGACCACCCCTGCAGACCTTTAGCCCAGCTACTCCTGTGTAAGGCCTGCCTGGCCGAGTGTTAACTCTTGCCCTCCTTGCAAAGCGGATGCCAGAAGGCAGCAAAGAAAGTGGGAGGGGGTGGCCCATGGGAGGTCCCGGGCTGGGACAGCCGGATCAGGCCTTGGCAGGGGCTTCCGGGGCACAGGATCGCTCGTTGTTGCTTCCGCTCCAGGAAACAGGGCAGGCTTTGCCCCCATCCGTTCCCTGTCCCCTCACCCCACCCCCTTCTTCACTGGGAGAAGCACAGGGCGGCGGGATCCTGGTGAACAGGAAGTGAGAACCGGCTTCTGGTCCGAGGCCTGGAGAGAATTCAGGCCTGGGTCTGCTCAGGACAGGACCAGTTTTCTGTGTCCTGCTTTCCAGGTTTCCTCTGGGGGGTGAGGGGGAGCTATTCTGTCACTCTCTGTCCCACTTCCTCCCCGAGCCCCGGCCCAGCCCAGTGATCGGGGAACACACAGACCATGGGCCTTCCACCTCT
This sequence comes from Physeter macrocephalus, assembly GCF_002837175.3. NCBI lineage: Eukaryota > Metazoa > Chordata > Mammalia > Artiodactyla > Physeteridae > Physeter > Physeter macrocephalus. The sequence goes on from NC_041227.1 coordinate 115,075,542, forward strand.
CCTTGGTTGCTTCCTCCCCACTAGGGATCCTCAAGGTGGGGTGTGGGCTACATGCCACTGGGAGTACAGGGAGAAAACCCTAGAACTCCTGGAGGTGGTTCTTTTTCATCTCATCCTTTGTTTTATTCATATTTTTGGTGTAAGTTTTACAGGAGATATTCCATATTTGTAAAGTGATGCTTGTGTTTAATTGATAAAATAGATGCAGTTTGGGAGGATTGCGCTCAAACAGATTTTACCAACAGGAATATGCAGTCAACATTTGGGCAAGCGGGGATCAGCAAACTTTTCCTGTAAAGAGCCAGATAGTAAATATTTTAGGCTTTATGGGCCGAAGGGCCTCTGTCGAAGCTTCTCAGCTCTGCAATGAAAGCAAACCATAGGTAATGGGGAAATGACTGGTGAGACTGTGTTCCAGTAAAACTTTATTTCTGGACACTGAAATTTGGTCATAGAAATTTCACATGTTACCAATCTTATTCCTCTTAATTCTCCCCCCAGTCCCCCATCCCCATCCTCCAAACATTACAAAATGTAGAAACCATTCTTAGCTCGCAGGCCGTGAGCAAACAGACTGCAGGCCCGTGGACCAGAGTTTGCCAACCTCTGCTCTAGATCACTGGTTCTCAAACTTGAGCCTGCTTCAGACTCACCTGGGGGAATCCAGGTGTCCCCCCCACAAAAAAAAAAAGAAAGAAAGAAGGAGAGAGAGAGAAAGAAAGAAAGAAAGAAAAAAAAAAAGTGCATATTCCAAAACCCCAGCCCTGATTTTGTAGATTCTATAGAAGGTCCTGGAACCTGCATTCTAACAAGCAGCTCAGGTGGGAGCAGACAGTCTGAAGACCAGATCTTAAGAACGCAGCTCTGGGTCCTGGTGTGTTCAGTTCAGCCAGCCCTTGCTGAGGACCCTGGGGTGTGTGGCTTCTCTAGGCCTCTTTTTGCCTATTTTTGGAACCTGAGGAGAGAAGGAACTCATCTTCTAGATACCAACCCACGCTCAAGGGAGGGCCTGGCATTTCTTTGCCCTGCAGGCTAGGGTCCTCAGCGGAACTCTGCGAGGTCATGCCCACAAGAGGCAGAGTCGCCTGCTGGTTAAGAGCACAGTCTCTGGAGTCTCCGTGAGCATGGGTAACTCATGCTGCTTGTCGGTGCCTTAGTTTCCTTCTTGTCTGTTAAATGGCGACTATACTGTACCCCCTTGTAAGTGCTGTCAAGGTAAAACGAGCGTGTGATGCAGAACACCTAGCACAGTACCTGGCACCTTGTAGGTGCTCAATTAAACAGGAGTTGCTGCTTTTGCTGCTGTGGACCAGTGTGAAAGCAGGGTAGCCCTAGCCCCTGCCACAGGCACAGAAAAATGACCATTTGTCTGGTGCTTTAGTTTACGTGGCCCTTTTACATCCATTATCTCATTGCATCCTTCAGCAACCCCTGTAAAGTGGAAATGGAGGTGTAGCAAGGTTAAGTGCTTGTTCAGGGGCACATAGCTGGTACACTCCCAACAAGAACCCAGCTCTCTTTGTCTGGAGACCTCCAGGAGTCTCTCCCGTCCCAGGATCTTGAGTGGCAGTGGAAGGGGAGCTTTGGTTGGTTTGCTGTGGGTCCTTCACCCAGCACTTTCTGCCCCCGCAGATAAAATACCACGAAGAGTTTGAGAAGAGCCGCATGGGCCCCAGTGGGGGTGAGGGCCTGGAGCAGGAGCGCCGGGATCCCCAGGACACTGGCTATCGGCGGCCCCAGGAACAGCAGCCTCACCACATCCCAACCAGCGCCCCAGGTGAGCGTGAGGCCTGTGCGGGCAGAGGACCTGAGGCCAGGCTGGCTACAGGGTGGGGAGGAGGTGAGAGGGAAGCCTCGTGTACACACACACACACACACCCAGGTCCCATCCCTCCCGAGGGCACAAGCACCAGGGTCAGGGCCCGTTCTGGGCTCCCAGCGCCATGGGGGGAGACGCAGCCCCTGCTGCAGAATTCGCGGCACCAGCAAATGTGCACACAGAGACAGAAGCCTTTGAGCAGCGTGGCGGTTGAGTGAGGTGATGGGCGGTGGAAATACATGGCATGGGCTTCGTGGAAGAAGGGAGCGGGCTGGCTTTGGCAAGACAGTTTCTGAGCCCGTCTCCTGCCGGCTTCCAGTTTACCAGCAGCCCCAGCAGCAGCAGGCAGCCCAGTCCTATGGTGGCTACAAGGAGCCTGCAGCCCCGGTCTCCATACAGCGCAGTGCCCCAGGCGGGGGCGGGGTGAGTAGCCCTGGCTGCGGGGAGAGGAGGTGTGGGAGGTGAGTGGGCCTAGGGGACACTTCCTGGACGTAATTCTTGGACTTTCCTTAGAAAACCCACCCAGGAGGCCTGGCCTCCCCTGACCTTTGACCCCAGCTCCCTTGCCATCTGCAGGTAATAGGGGTCTCAGGCCCTCGAGCAGAAAGGAAGTGTGGTGTAGGGGGCAGATTGGGACCCTGTGTTCCAGCCATAGCTGTACATTGGGCGAGTCTCGTCCACCCAGCTCCCGGCCCACGTTTCCTTACTCCAGCTCCCTGGGAGCACACAAAGCACCTTGCTGCTTGGGGCCTTCCAGACTGGGCCCTGCTCCCCAGTCTCCATGACGACGACCTGCCAGGTCCTTCAGATCTCAGCTTGCCCCTGCCTCTGAGGCACCCTCCCAAACCACCCCGTGTCGAGTGGGTCTCCCCTGACGTGTCTGTCCTTCCGCCCCACTGGTTTCCTTCAGAGCACTTGTTCCACCTTAAAACAGTTCTCTGGGTTTGTCATCTTCTGACTGTGACCCCCCCTGGACTTGACGCTTCATGTGGGCAGGGCAGCGTCGCTTTGGTTCACCTACTCTGAGCCAGGCACAAAGCGGTCAGTCATCAACTTAGTGAATAAATTAACGAGCAAAGTGGGAGGTGGGGTGGAATCAGGCTTACCAGCCCTCAGACTTGAAGTTCGGTCTGTAAGTCCTGCTACTTATCCCAGTGACGGTGCAGCCAAGCTCAGCTCCTCTGTGCCAGGTGCCTTGGACTTCAAAGTAGCTCCTGTAGAAGCAGGAGGGACAATACTCCGAGAAATAAAGTAGCTTGAGATAAGTGGCCTGCTCGGGCCTCAGGCTCTGACCACACAAACGAGGGAATGACTGTCAGTGCTATCTGGGGTGTCAGGTGGGCTGGAGAGGTCATGTGAAGGATAAAGTTCCAGATAGACCAGCCAGTCCTTCCAGTACTCACTGAGCCTGTTCTGGACTGAAGGGATTTGGCTCTGAATAAAAGTCCACCTTCCTGCCCTCTTGAAGTTTACATTCCAGTCGGGAGACAAACACGAAAGCCAACAGACAAGTAGGTATGTAACAAAAGGTCAGAGATAAGCTGTGAAGAAAAAGACAGCCGAATGAGGAGGGGAGAGAACAGCAAAGTTCTCAGTAAAGTAAAGGAACGAGTGGCGGAGGAGAACAGCAATTGCAAAGGTCCTGAGGCAGGAATGTTCTAGGAAAGTGCAAGGATCAGCAGGAAGGCCAAGGTGACCAGAGAGGGGAAGAGGGTAGGGAATGAGGTCTGATCATGCAGGGACTTGTAGGCCATAGGAAGGCCTTTGTGACTGGTGAGCTGGGCAGAGTAAGGGGTTTGACTTGTGTTTTTAAAAGATGGCTCTAGCAGCTGCGTTGAAAAGCAGCAATAGAAGGTTGAGGGCGGGAGCAGGGAGATGAGTTAGGCGGCTATTGCAGGATGCAGGCTTAGATGTGGTGACTTGGCCCAAGAGATTAAAGGCAGAGTTGGTGATAAGAGACCGAGGTCACTTCAGTCATTTCTTGAGGGTTATGATCTCTTATTCCATAGCCTTCGGGGCTGATGAAGCTGGTTTCTGCTGCAGGGGGTGGGGAGTTTGAAATTTCATGCTAAAGAGGATAGGGGGCCTCTGAAGGATTTAAAGCCAGGGAGTAACATCCTCAGGTTTGCATTTTGGAAAGTTCCCCCGAGATCACAATAGATGAACAGTTGGAGGAGGCAGACCAGAGGCTGGAAACAGAAGGTCTGAGCAGGGGTCCTGGTGGTGGGGCGGGGCAGTGGGGCCAGATCCCGGAGGTTTCCAATGGGCTTGTCGGACCCACACTGATCCCAGAGCCTGGCCTGGGGCCGTAAAGCCTGAGCTGACCCCCGAAGACAAGTCGATGTCAAGGGCAGTGAGGGTCAGAGGACGTTAGAATCTTGCCTACTTCCAAGGTCACAGCTAGAGTTCATGTGTTTTTACTGGACATTTCCTAGAGCTGGGGCTTAAGCACAAGACTTTGGCTGAGGTTGGAAGGTGGGACCTGACAGATATGTCTTGTGTCACCTGGAGGTTTTTCTCACAGGAATTGGTCTTTATTCTGAATTTGGGAACCAGATTCATCAACAGCTTCAAAAAAAGAAGTAAGGCTGGTGCTTATAATAACACAGATAGGGACTTCCCCGGCAGTCCAGTGGTTAAGATTCCGAGCTTCCACTGCAGGGGGCACGGGTTCGATCTCTAGTCGGGGAACTAAGATCCCGCATGCCACACGGGGCGGCCAAAAGAAAAAAAAAAAAAATGCAGATAATAGAGCACAGGACATCTCATATTTTTAACCTCTACCCGGCATGGTGTCCATTACTGCGTTCCTGTTCCGAGAGACAGGGCAGAACTATTGTAACCTCCATCCCTGTTTGTGCCTGGCCCTTAGTAGACGCCAGATGCATTATTAAAAAGGTGGTTGCTCTCAGAAAATGAGACACAGAGGTGAGAAAATTCATGGCAGAGCCCAGCCCTTCCGTGTCTCCCAGCTCCTGGTCCACTCTGCTCTGGGGTCCCAGACACTTAGGCACCCCTGACTAATCGCGCCCCGACCCCTGCAGAAGCGGTACCGCGCCGTGTACGACTACAGTGCCGCCGACGAGGACGAGGTCTCCTTCCAGGACGGGGACACCATCGTCAACGTGCAGCAGATCGACGACGGCTGGATGTACGGGACCGTGGAGCGCACCGGCGACACGGGGATGCTGCCGGCCAACTACGTGGAGGCCATCTGAGCCCGCCGGGCACCGCCCGCCCCTTCCGTCTTCAGTGCATTCCACAGCATCGCATCCGTCCTGGGCGTGACCTGTCCACCCTTTGGTGTCTCTGTTTTTTAAAATCTGCAACAGCTTGTTTATTCTCCCCCTCTTCCAGCTTCTTTTGCCAACCGAAGCCTTGTTCTGCCACTTTCGCGGCTCCTTCCTCTGGCAGGTTTTCCCCTTGACCAACTTCTTGAGTTTCTCTCTGGATGGAACAGGTGTGGACCGCTCTGGGGGAAGCCGAGGCCCGTGGGGCTGGTCGGGGGGGGCGACCCGTCAGCTCCCAGGCCTCTGCCTTCTCACTTTTCTGCCCCCTCAGCCCCTCCTGCCCACCTCCTCACACACCCAAACATTCCAGGCTGGGGTGAGCCCCAGACCCCCAGGACTCCCAGGGCGGCCGGGAGTTGCTTCACACACTCCCAGGAGTGGGACCCACCTCCCTTGGGACCCGTCCCCCCCACCCCGGGATGGGGACGGGAGTGGAGAGGTTGCTGCCGTCGTGCAGGGACCAGAGGGCTTTGCCTCTGCTTCTCAAAGATGGGGCTGCCAGCCCTCCAGGGGGGCTCCCTCACCCCCCTCTCCCCCCTCTCCCCAGCTCAAGGACAACAGAGGAGGGTGAAGTTCCTGCTTTGGGATTCATTCATCCCTCCCGACACGGTTCCTTTTCACACTGTGATTTTGCTCTGCTGCCCACCCGAGCCTGGTGTGGGCAAGCAGCTCCCCAGGAAGCTCGTCTTGGGTCCGGTTCTCGCCTTTCTTACTTTAGGGACAGCTGCAGGAAGGAGGGGAACGGGGTGTTCTCTCCGCAGCCCTTTTCCCTCACCCCCACCCGGGTCTCCAGGGTCCCTGGCTTGCCTCCTTGTGAAGGGTGGGGCAAGGAAGCCTCGGGCCTCTCGCCCGTGCAGCCCAGCCTCCCGCGAGATCTAGTTAGGCCGCTTCTCGCCACGCCTCCTGGCAAGGTGTCTGCAGGCCTTCCGTGGCCTCCCCGCCTCCCCGCTTCCCGCCCGACCCCAGCTGGACTGTGCGAAACCACAGGACCCTCTGTATCTCCAGGACTTTGTCGCGGGGGAAGGAGCGAGTGTCTGCAGGTGTCCGTGACAGGCGAGGGTGAGTGTGAGCGTGAGAGAAGCGGGCGGGGTGCGGGCTGTGTGTGTGGAGCTGTCCTCCCCGATATTTTCCTCAAAACCCACAGTGAGAGGGGAGGACGCTGGGGGAGAGAAATTCCTTATGTTTTCTTTGGAGTGAAAAAGCCCTCCTTCTATTCCCGAATGGAGGAGAAGCCCACCTACCCCCTTTCCAATGTGCCAGGCAGAAGTAAGGGGGGGGTTGCTTGGTGGGGGAGGGGTGGGGGGAAGGCTTTGTGGCTCCAGGCATATTCTCTCCCCCATCTCTGTGTCCTGGGCCGCAGAATAGGGGGTGTCCGTGACAGGCGAGGGTGAGTGTGAGCGTGAGAGAAGCGGGCGGGGTGCGGGCTGTGTGTGTGGAGCTGTCCTCCCCGATATTTTCCTCAAAACCCACAGTGAGAGGGGAGGACGCTGGGGGAGAGAAATTCCTTATGTTTTCTTTGGAGTGAAAAAGCCCTCCTTCTATTCCCGAATGGAGGAGAAGCCCACCTACCCCCTTTCCAATGTGCCAGGCAGAAGTAAGGGGGAGGGGGGTGTGTGCTTGGTGGGGGAGGGGGGGGAAGGCTTTGTGGCTCCAGGCATATTCTGTCCCCCATCTCTGTGTCCTGGGCCGCAGAATAGGGGGCCAGGGGACCCTGTGTCACCCGCACTGTCTCCCCGCTCCCCACCCCCCTGCCCAGGCTAGCTCCCCATTTACTTAAAGCCTCCTTGAAGCAGAGGGAGAGGGTCCCAGGGCTACAAAACTGGAAGTACAGACCCAGGATGAGGAAGGGAAAGATGGTGCTATCTCCAAGTCCCTTCTCTTGCTCGTTGGTGGCTGTGACGACCCTTACCTGGCTTTATTCATCTCTGGGCTTTCTTGTCACCCTTCTGGGTCTCCCCCTGCCATCTTCACCCCGCTGAGTCCGCTGACTCGGGCCCCACAGGTTGACATCTTTGCATCCTTGTGCCCTGCAGGCATATTTAGCATCAAGTCCTCACTGCTTGTGAGTTGACTTGGGAATATTTACCCCAAATCAGAGGCTTGAGCCCCTGCCTGACCAATCCCTTTCCCCGCTTGGCCAGAGCCAAGGTGAAGGCAGGTGGAGTGTCTTATATTGGACAATTTGGGGGATGAGGGAGGCAGAGAGGGAACAATTTTGGGAGCCTTGAGGCAGTCGCTGGTCCATTTTGTTTCCTCTTGATCTCAAAGCACAATGTGGATTCTGGGACCAAAGGTCAGAGACACATCCTGTTGGAGAACCTGCGGTTGGCAGGGTAGTGAGAGGGTGGGAGGAGGACCTGGGGGAGCAAGAAGTAGCCTCTTTTCACTCGGCTTAAATTTCCTTCCAAAACAAGGCAAGGCAGCCGCTGGGATCCTGCTGCCAGCCTCTACTCCTTCCATCCTAAAAATAGGGGATCTTTTCTTACACACCCCCAGAGAGAGGAGGGACTGTCACACTGGTGCTGAGGGACCCAGGGGCTGCTGGGAGTCCTTATTCCTTTCCAGAACCATCCATCCCTAGAAGAGCACAGAACCTGAGGGCTGGGCCGAGTCCCTGGTCTTTTCTTACATTTCACAGGTTTTTTAGCTGATCTAATCCCAGGAAAGCAAAGCTAGAATGTGAATATAACTTTAGTGGACCAATAATAAAATGCAAGAAGCCCAATGGTGAGAAAAGTGAATTCTCTCAATATTGCTTCCTGTTTTCTTCCTCATGTCCCTCCAGGGAAAATTACTTTATTGCTTAATTTCTACCTTTTCCCCCTCACATATGCACTTCTGGGCCTTTTTTTTTTTTAATAGCTGGAAAAACAAAATACCACCCCACAGACCTGTATTTAAAAAGAAACAGAAATGACCATGTGAAATTTGCATCTGTCCAAACATTTCATCTGTGTGTGTGTGTGTGTGTGTGTGTGTGTGTGTGTGTGTGTGTGTGTGGAGCCGTCCGTTCATCTTTTTATATGGGGTGGTTGTCTTTCCTTGGTCTGTTTTGGTCCCCTCCCTCTTGGGCTTGTGCTTGGGATCAAATCTTTCTGGGCTGTTATGATTTTGAACATTTGACTTGGACCACAAGTGACTCTTTCTCCTGGTGACTCAAATAAAAGTATAATTTTTACCTGCAGACTTGGTTATCTCTCTGGCTCTGAGGTGCTGCTGTGTGTGTGTCCCGTCTGATTGGGGGGCATTGGCCCATCACCCTCCTGGGAGCTCTGCTGCCCTTCAGGGGGAGAATGACCAGCCTGGAAGCTGTCACCACCCTGGGAGGAAGGGAGCAGTGGTGTGTCTGCTCTGACGGGGGCCTTGGCACCTACTTCCTCCTTGTGAAGAACTCCTCACCGGCTGGCTCCTGGCTACATCCCTTTGCCCAGCTTGGTGACACTCCCAGAAGCTTCTTTGAGCTCCCACATTCTCGTCTTAACTGTTTTACTTCCTTTGTTCTGCACCCACCTGTCTCCCCACTAGCCAGTGCGCTGTCAAGGCAGGTAATGGGGCTAATTCATCTTTCCAACCCCGCTGCCTGCCCAGGGCTGGGCACATAGCTGCTCAGCAAATGTTTGCTGAATTAATGAATGAGCTCAGCTTGGGGGTGGGGGCAGTTTGGGCTCTGCCTGACACAAAGGAGGAACTCAGCACGTGTTTGAGGAATGAAATGACAGATGGCCTGGGACAGTCTGCAGTGGGATGACATGGATGAAGCCATCCACAAGGTGCTCTGGCAACCCGAAGCAGCACTCACGATGTCTGATGAATGGATGTTAAACACACATTTTTTTCCCTTCGACATTATCACCAGCTCTGTGAGAGAAGTAACTACTGTGATGTCCATCTTACAGATGGGGTTCACTGAAGCCCAGAAATGCAGAAGCGTTTGGTGGGAGTCACACAGCTGGTGGCAGGCCTGGAGGTGTTAGGACCCCAGTGTGATGCTCCCAGCCTCCCGCCATGACCTTGCCACATGCCCTTTGCCCCTCTCCCGGCAGTATCTCCCATGCTCCATCCTTTGCTCCAGGTGCCCTGGGTCTGACCTCTGACCAGGCATGGCAGCCAGCTTCCCCTCTTCTGCAGGGTTGGGAAAGGGACGGTGGTAGAGAAGGAATCCAGATGCTTCAGCCCCAGCGCGGGCCCACCAGTCAGGCTTTGTGGAGAGGAGCGTTGCCCACTCGGGCGCAGAATTAAGGCTTTCCCTGGCTTCCGGGTAGCAGCGGGCTGGAGAGGAAAGGCCTTTCCCCAGAGTAAGCCTTTGTCATTAGGGGATGAGGCGGCTGCCAGGCTGCAGCAGTGTAGGGAGTGGTGAGGCAGCACCCGGTAGGATAATTAAAGTCAGTACTGACACCTGCTCCCCTTCCGAAGGCGCAGGCTGCCTAATATTGCCCCGATAGCGGGGAATGAGTTGGCAACTCTTGTCTCCGTTGGCCTGCACCCTGTTGTCTGTGGAGCCTCTTCTCCCCAGGAGGCTTCAATCACCTCCAGAGTGATTTCAGGGACAGTCTGCTTGGGAGGGAACCAGCGCCAAGTCTCCACTCCCTAACAGCTCTGTTCCCTGCCCGCTGGAACCCATGCGAGGAGTTTCTGGACCCCCTTCTAGAAATGACCTAAGTTCCTGAGGCTTAGCATGATGAAGGGGTTGCTAATGCCCTCATCCTGGGTCCTGCAAAAGAACTAGCTGCAGTGGAGCCAAGGACACTAGGCCTCAGAGGTGACACAGGGAGTTTTTGTTTTTTTTTTAAATTTAGTAGGAAATAAGACAAAAGGCATAAAACTTCCATAAGACATAACTGACTACCCGCCACCCAGCTTAAACTATAAAACACCAATTCTCCTTTCCCCTCAGAAGAAGCCACCTGAAGAATAGGAAAAAGAATATATATATGTATAACTGAGTCACTTTGCTGTACAGCAGAAATTAACACAACATAGTGAATCAACTGTACTTCAATTAAAAAAAAGTCACTTGAGTTGCATTTCTAGACACCTACTGCAGAGGGATGGGCCTAACCGAGAGTTCTTTAGTGCCCTCTCTGGGTATAACGCTGCAATGAGTTCTGAAGAGGACGTAAGAGGGACAAGGATGTGGGAAATGACCACGAAGAGATAAGGAATCAATGGAGGAGAGACCTCTGGGGCTCACACTGTAATCGGAGGGATCTGAGCAACACGCATCGCAAACCGAGCAGTGCAGGTGGGGCTGAGGGGGCATTTCAGACGAACAGGGTGGGCCAGTCTGGAGCGAGAGAAGAACGTGGACCCTGGAGTGGACAAGCCTAGTTTTGAATCTTGGTCTCTGCCCTTTCCAGTGAAACATTAGGCAAGTTCCTGACCATCTCTGAGCCTCATCTATAAAAGACTTGTAGGGAGGTTGAAATTACACCACGTGTGCAGTATCTGACACAGTATAGGAATCCCATAAGTGTTAGCTCTATCCCCAGACATGTCATCCGAGACTCACGTGAGAACCTCATCCATGGTCCCTCCAGGACGTGACTTTACAATGTGCCAGTGGCCCACCCAGCTCCCAACCATTATTTTCTGAGCTTATTTGCCAAGGATGATGGGAGGGAAAAAGGAGAAGAAAGGCACTCAGGAGGATTCATTCCTTGGGCACCTGGATACAGATCAGATCTCTTCCTACTTCCATAACATTCAGACTCCATTTAGATACAAAGGGGTAGGATTGGGTTCCTGGGGAGAAATTGAGCCTCTTCACTTCTGCCTGGTCGAAATCGAGCAGTTCCTTGGTTACCCGCTCCCGGGCTTTGTGATTGGTTGGCTGTGGGGTGAGGGGGGAGAGTAAGCTGCTGATGGAGATGCAGCATCCCTTAGTCTCAGGCCCTGGGAGGGGGAGGGGAAAGGAGGGCTGAGCAGTGGAGGGAAGAGGGAGCCATTTCTCTCCTCTGACTCTGCAACCTCCGTGCTCACAGCTCACATTTCTCCGGGACCCAGGGGCCTCCTCGGCCAAGGACTCCACAATGCTGGATATTTTCATCCTGATGTTCTTTGCCATCATAGGTCTGGTCATTCTGTCCTACATTATCTATCTGCTCTAGGGGCCCGCAGCGGCGGCGTGGAGCCTACAGCTCAGGGGGGAAGGATGAAGCTGACTGGCCGAGCATCCTGCTTGCTGACGCACCGGTGGATTGTTGCTTCTGGTCATTATTTCGGGTATTGATTCAAAAACAAAATTACAAGAGATCTTGTTTTCCTATTTTTTTCTCAGGTGCACTGATGTAGCATTTCCCAGACCACTCTGAAACGAATAAGAAATGCCAGCTTCTTTCTTTGAGACCTAATTTAAAGTAACAATTTTAAAAATGAAAAGTAAAGCCCACAATGTGAAGGATTTTTAAGTAGAATGTGTTGGGAGTGGTGTGCATGGTGGGAGAGACTATATTTCCTAGTTTTTTCTTCAAGTTAGGTGCTCAAACTCCAATTTGTCCATTTTCTCCTGGTAATTAAAGGTAAAAAACATCTTTATATGTCAGCAGGGTGGCTTACAATAATGCTTGCATAATTGCATTAATTAATTAACTAGTGACTCATTCTAACTTGAGGATGATATAGCAAATCAAATTTACTTGGGAGTGGGGTTTTGCGGGAGATATCAATTCTTTCCCAGCTGTGGGGTTTGGCGGAGTGGCGAGAAGAACTCCTAATTCTTGTCTTAGTCCATGACCAGTATCGGAAGCTGATACCTTTGCTGCTATTCCCATCTGAGCCTTGCTGTTTCTGGGTTTCCCACAGCTCCTGGACTCCAGTCCAACAAGAAGCCTCTCATCAACAGCAGTCCTGCTGCCCAGCAGACCTCTTCCAGAGCCTTCCGGATATGGTTAACCCCTGTCAAGCAAGGGGCTTTTTGAGCTCAGAGGCAGAGACACTCGGCTGGGACATCAGGAATTCATGGGCATGGCTGGCAGCTGCTGTGGGCGTTTGAGCTGTAGACAGAGGTGTTGAGAACACAGAGAGCTGAAATGTAGACTCATTAAAGTTACTATGGAGAATTGCTCAAAAATTTATTTGATAGCCTTTCCTTAGGTCTAAATGCAACTGCATATTATGCTAAAGTATGTTCTTTCCTTTCTCACACGAGGCGAGGGGGTTCCCTTGTAGGTCCAAGAGCATGTTGTCTGTCTTCATCTATGAAGTAGTCACTTTAGCACTGTCTTTAGAGATTGCACAATCTGGGGTTGTGTGATTTCCCATGTCTCACTCTCTAGAAGGAAGTTGTCATTTGAGTTTTTAAGATTTACCATATCTTCCCCACTCCATACCCATTGTGCTCCAGCTTCTCATTTAAAGAAAGAAACAGTTATATAGTCCTCATTCTTTCTGAATAGCTGAATTATAAATTATTGAAACAAGATGGCTACACTTATCTTACTTGTTATTTGGGAAAAATCTCTTTCTTACCCTCAAATAAATGTTTTTTATATGGTCAAATGTTCCTTTTCTTAAAAACAAAACAAAACAAAATACTTTCAACATATATCTCTGTCCAAGAAGGGTTGAAGAAACCATATATTTGAGGGTCCAGAGTAGACTTGGGCCCCAAATCTGTGGTATCTATTCCTTTGAAAAGTCTGTCTTGATTGTTCTACATTTGATTTTTATTTCTAGCTTAAAAATAAGGAAGGAGAGGGACTTTGCTGGTGGCGCAGTGGTTGGGAATCCTCCTGCCAATGCAGGGGACACGGGTTTGAGCGCTGGTCCGGGAAGATCCCACGTGCCACAGAGCAGCTAAGCCGGTGCACCACAACTACTGAGCCTGCGTGCCTAGAGCCTGTGCTCCACAACAAGAGAAGCCACCACAATGAGAAGCCCGCGCACCCCAACGAAGAGTAGCCCCCGCTCGCCGCAACTAGAGAAAGCCCACGTGCAGCAATGAAGACCCAATGCAGCCAAAAATAAATAAATAAATGAATAAATTTTAAAAAAATAAAATAAACAAGGAGAAAGATTACAATAGTTTTTATTTATAACATTGTGTTCAATTTCCATGTTTTACAAAGAAAGAAAATTGAGGCAGTATATGTCAAAATTAAGATGGAAAACTTTCATTTTAAAATACTGGCCAAGAAAAAAACTGTTCTAGGAGCTTGTCTAGGCAACAAATTATGTGGCCTTCAATAAGTGATTTAACATTCAGGGCTTCAGTTTATTCTGACAAATGTAATGGTTGGACTAGAAAATTGTTAATGTCTCTTTCCATTTCAAAATTCTATAATTCTAGGATGAAAACTACATCTTTGAAAACAGAATTCCCAGGAAGAAACTCTTTAACAGTTTACCAGTAGTCCGCTTTTCTACTCTCCCCAAATGACACTGAATGAAATAATGAAAACAACTTCAAACTTTTTTGGGTACCAACCGCCACATTGTGAGGAGAAAATGAAAATATTTATTTACCCCAAACATATATCAGTGATCATTTGTCTAAGCTGCTTAGGGAATATTAACAAGTACAATACTACATGGTGGTATATAACAAAAAGGGGTAATCTGACATATACTAATTCAAGAAGCATGGCTCTGAACATTAATACATTCAGGGATGATCTTCTGTTTTCTGTGAGTCCGTGATGAAACATTTCCCACTAAAACATTCCTCTTAACTCTTTGGTATAACTTATGTTTCAAACTAAAATTTTGCACTTCAAGTCAAAAGAGCAGCTCTACGTCCTTACCTAGGTAATTAGGGCAAGTGTCAGTATTTTGGAGGGATCCAAGTTACACAGTTAATTATGGTGGTGTAGATCTTTGTGGTATAGTCTCTAACCCAGCTCCCTCTGAAGTCTTATGAGGTCAAGGCTCTTCAGTCTGTATCCATACAAAGTTGAAACAACTAATCAATTCAGTGAAAACAATCAGCCAATTTCAGTTATACACCAGTGATATATACCACTGGTATTGGGCACAATATAAAGACAGAAAGGTACCCTTATTTTCAATTACTTGTGAAATATTATGGTTTTAAAAAATACAGTTACCTTTTGGAAGAAACTTTATGACTTTGTGCCTATATCCATGCTATAATATGCCAGGTTTTTTTTTATTTTTTTAAATATTTATTTATTTGGCTGCATTGGGTCTTAGTTGCGCCATGCAGGATCTCTTTTTTTTTTTTAGTTGCGGCATGCGGAATCCTTTTGTTGCGGCATGTAGGATCTTTAGTTGTGGTACATGGGATCTAGCTCCCTGACCAGGGAACCCAGACCCCCTGCATTGGGAGCATGGGGTCTTAGCCACTGGACCACCAGGGAAGTCCCCATATGCCAGTTTATAACAGAGTTTAACTGTGTTCATTTCGATAAAATTTTCTAAATTTCACATTTAAACTATTTGTATATTGCCATCCTAAAATATAATGAAACACTGAAAAAATTACTTTTGTATCATTATAAAGTTTTGTGTAAACTTTATAAATCTGTGTCATAGGGCAATCCTATAAAAATGAGGATTGTACTTGGCCCACATCAATGTAGTAAAAACATCTCTAAATAATTGCAGATTACTTAGAAAAAAATTAATGTGGCATAATGCTAAGAATCATCATATTAATACCTGCTTTCTTGATTAAAAAAAATAAGGGGTTTGGGTGGAAAAATGATGTATTTTATGTTAGGAAAAAGAGAATATATTTTGGGAAACAGTTAAATAATGGGAAGATAAATGTTACTAAGTTGGAGCCACCTAAAACTCATTGTTTGGGTACTTTATATGGAATCAAATCCAAACTTTGAGTTTGAAACTTGGCATGATGTAATTTATTAAATTTCAGAAAATTTCTTTTCTTTTTTTTTTTAGATGTTGGGGGTAGGAGTTTATTAATTAATTTATTTATCTTTTGCTGTGTTGGGTCTCCGTTTCTGTGCAAGGGCTTTCTCTAGTTGTGGCTCCGGGGCACGAACCCATGTCCCCTGCATTAGCAGGCGGACTCTCAACCACTGCGCCACCACGGAAGACCAATTTATTTATCTTTTGCTGTGTTGGGTCTCCGTTTCTGTGCAAGGGCTTTCTCTAGTTGTGGCTAAGCGGGGGCCACTCTTCATCGCGGTGCGCGGGCCTCTCACTATCGCGGCCTCTCTTGTTGCGGAGCACAGGCTCCAGACGCGCAGGCTCAGGGGTTGTGGCTCACGGGCCTAGTTGCTCCGCCGCATGTGGGATCCTCCCAGACCACGGCTCGAACCCGTGTCTCCTGCATTAGCAGGCAGATTCTCAACCACTGTGCCACCAGGGAAGCCCCTCTTTTCTTTTAAAAGGCTTAAAATTAGCATTGTTCAAACTTCAAAATCCCTTAACAGTGTCATTTTAACTTTAAATTATTAAAAAATAATGGGAGTGTCGCTTAATAAAGGACTTAAACATAGTTGAAGTGGGAAAATTGTCTTTGTAAATTACATGCTTTGGCTTTATCACAGACCAAATGCTTACTAAGCCTAGAATGGCCTCTTCTAAGTTAGTTTTGCTTCCATCTATTTTAAGTAAAAATAAAAGCAAAGTCATATATAAAGGGGGAAACAGAAAAAATCACTGACACAACTTCCATTATAAACTAAAAAAAAAATCTGCTAAGGCAGACATTTTTTAGAATATTTAAGAACTCTGTTCATAGAAATACACTGTAAGATCTTGTAGTCATGGGAAATTGCAGGTAATCCACAATACTTAATCACATATTTTGTTTTTTAAAACTGGTGTTAAACTATGACAATTGTAGTATATTAGCAGCAATCAGAATATTAATTGCTTGGGAATTTGGTCTCTGAATTAAATAACAGAAGAGTATAGAATACTATTCTGCTTATAGATTTATTGTTCAATTTAAGAGTTGTTGCTAGTAAATGAAATTATTTATTTATACACTAAAATATTAAGCATAAAAATATACATAAATATATAGCTAATTGAAACATTATTTTGTATTAAGACATTTAGTTTTTTGATCATGGTAGGGCTATAATTAACAGCTTAAATAAAAATAAGTTCTTCCACAAGAAATAATTTAAAGGAATTACATAGCAAATATTTTATAATAACTATAGATGGAGTATAACCTTTAAAAATTGTGAATCACGGAGCTTCCCTGGTGGCACAGTGGTTGAGAGCCCGCCTGCCGATGCAGGGGACACAGGTTCGTGCCCCGGTCCGGGAAGATCCCACATGCCGCGGAGCGGCTGGTCCCGTGAGCCATGGCCGCTGGGCCTGCGCGTCCGGACCCTGTTCTCTGCAACGGGAGAGGCCACAGCAGTGAGAGGCCCGCGTAACGCAAAAAAAAAAAAAAAAATTGTGAATCACTATATTGTACACCTGTAATTTATATATTATACATCAACTATACTTCACTTTTAAACATTTAATTTTTTAAAATACAAAAAAATTTAAAGGAATTACATGCTCAATGATTTGCATCATGACAAACTCTGAACAAGTTAGCAATGTTTCCAATTTTTTTTTTTTTTTTTTTGATACGCGGGTCTCTCACTGTTGTGGCCTCTCCCATTGTGGAGCACAGGCTCCAGACGCGCAGGCTCAGTGGCCATGGCTCACGGGCCTAGCCGCTCCACGGCATGTGGGATCTTCCCGGACCGGGGCCCGAACCCATGTCCGCTGCATCTCAACCACTGCACCACCAGGGAAGCCCCTCCAATTTTAATTTTATTTTATTAATATGAATAAATAACAAATTAAATAAAATTAGCAAATATTTTAAATATTTAGGTATCAAAGACAGTTCACCAGAAATACAATTCTTTAAAAATAACAATGAATACTTTTCAGTTTTGTGCGCCTTTAAGAAAGCAGTGATCTTAGAATATGTACAATTATTAATTTTTTTAAATTTAAAAGCCTTTCAAGGGCTAAACTAAGTTTTTGTTTTTAAGTCTAGTTACTTGAGGAATTTTCTGGAGTTGTATTTGCTTTCTTGATGAAAAAAAAATGGGTTCTTAGTCCTTTGGCACTTTTTTTTTTTTAACCTAGAGAAGACTGTCCAATACAGCTGTCTTTCAGGTCATCTTTCCTACCTTAGTGATGTCTCAATAAGCCAAGGAGCATATTTCCATCGCCTGATTTCTTACAGGTTTCAGAGCTACCTGCTAGTGGAATTGGTAAAGAAGTCACATTGCTAGTAAGGTGTCCAATAACCAAAGAGATTTTTGTGGTAGCATTGTGTTTTTACCCTTCACAATATTTATTGACATGAAAATTTGTAATCATATAATTGAGTACTATTTACTTAAAGAGGTTAACTCTTGAGGAATCATCACACAAAGAGGCTCATGTTTGCTTTTTACTGATATAAGGTGGTTCTTCCAGTTGCACTTTTTTGCTGGATTCCTCATGCTTGCTCTAATCTCCAAAGGTGAATAATTATCTTGGCAATAAAATCTTTGTTATTAACAGAAGAACTGGAAGCACCAACTAAGCCATGAAGGGATGGATAAAGGTGAAATAAGGTGCCTATTGTTCATGCTATGGGGAGCGGGCCTGATAAACAACTGCTTGAGCTTCCTGAATGCTTGAATGGCTTCCCAAGTACAGTAATGTACTGCCTGCATCATGAAGATGATATAGTTGAGGGGTCAGCAGGGCATGAGAAGGAATTATCCAAAAAAGTATTAACGATACACGTTTTATAGTTTCATAAGGTATGGAGTATTTATCACAAAATATAAACTTCAGTTTCTAAGGAGTGTCATTAGATTGTTATTAGTGCTATTGTGGTGTGGTGTGTGTATTTAGAAACAATCGTAAAAATAAATATAATGATGTGTTGTTGAGCTTGCTTCTAGTGGAAGTAAAAATCATCCTACAAATCAAGGTCAAAGACTGAGGAAATCACTATCAAAAGGGGAAAAAAGTTAGAAGCCCAGGTTAATCTCCTAGTTTAGAAAGACGTACAGGTGAGATAAATTATCTGACCTGTTGGTAGTTTACATCGTTATTTTATGACTGTTCTAGAATGAATTAGAAGTGGACAGTCTCCCAGTGTTTTTAGCCTATTTATTTTGCAAATGCTCCCTTTTTTTGTGGCAATATGACTGCCTCTACCATCACTTAAACATCAATACTAATGATAATATATACTTTTGCAAGTTAATTTCCCACCTTAAAAATTGATTCACACTTTGTTCCTGATGACAAATGTATTTGGCAAAAAACTGCCAAATTGAGGAAACTTCAAATTTGGTCTCAAAGGTTGTTTTATCAATTAATAATTGAATGAAGAATTTGTCAGTTTATTTTTTAGTGGTAGCAAGATGATATCATTTATCTACTGTACCCAAAGAATGAATCAGATTTTCTTATGTTCCAAATTTCTGGGGAGGGTGAGATAATAATCTCACAATTATTAAGAATAATGAAATAAGGAGAGTTTTAAAAACATTAACAGCAGCAGTCATGTCAATTGAAGCTTGTGATGTGATTCACAATCCAGATAAGCAATGTTTTAAATTAAACCATGCTTCTTTTGTAAACCTGCTGAAAATAACTGGTGTGGAGACTTGGATAGTTCAAGGTTTAAGGAGATTTCACAATGCCAAATTTCTTTCTCTAAGGGAATGAAACTTAACATTTATTTAGTACAATATTTAAAATATTCACTATTTATATGAAAAATTTTACTTTTTTCCTTTATTTTTCTATTTTCCCCCATATAATATAATATTCTCAATTTGGAGTCACCAGTGTTTTGACAAAGAAATGGATTAGGCTTTCCAAAGCACATATGGAAAAAAGGGTGAGAGAGGGAAAAGAAAAAGCTAATTAAAGTGTTATTTTTGTATTCTGGTATCTGCCAACTTTTAATCTTTATAATTTAGTTGTGGGTGAATCATTAAATTGAAAAGAAGAAAATGAAACCAGGATAAAAGCAAGAATTTTGTACATAAATATGTAAATACTAAACTCTAGAGAAAAAATTCCTGCCACTGATGGAATTACAGTTGGACAATCCATCAAAGAAAGGCAGTTAATTTCTGACCCTCCAAAAATAGAGGTAAGTCCTTTTGCTACTAAAATATAGTAAAACCTTGTTATCACAATTCATATCTTCTCCACAATTTTCACTTTCTCAATCCTATTAAGATGTGTCATTAGATTGTTATTAGTGGAAGTAAAAATCATCTTTTTGCCAAACTTGAGAATTTCCCACAATTTGTACCCCAAACTTGAGCCCCTCTTGCCAAACTTGAGAATTTCCCACAATTTGTACCCCACTTGCCAAACTTGAGCCCCTCTTGCCAAACTTGAGAATTTCTCACAATTTGTACCCCACTCCTGTGGGTAATTTCCATATCTTCTAGTTTTTCTTCTCTTCCTCAACTCCAGAGGTGAGTTACGTCAAGGGCTTAGGAAAAGAAAAAGTCAGCCTCTGAGAAGTCCAGTGGGAAGGGGTGTGTCCTCAGCAGAAGTAAAGTGATCAAACCCAAGGAGAAGAAAATAGGAGATCCAGGAGGGCTCCAGCATTATTTCAGCTTGTTAGGCACTATTTTTTCTATTTTAATAGGAAGAGTGGCAGTGGCAGAAGCTAGTCAAACTGAAATAGTCCTGGAGCTTCTTGGAATCCATTTACTTGAGTGAAGATAAACCCCATTCTCTCATGGGCTGCTGGAACCATCCATTCTTTCAGTTTCCTTCCAGTCCTATTTTTTAAGATAGGGAGAAAAGCTTTAGGAGCAGAATAGCTACTTTATTTCATTTTATATTTCTCCTTACTTGCAACATTTTACTGTAATCCCCAGGAAAGAATAAAAGATGATTTGATTGTATTAAGACAATATATGGCGGCTTCCCTGGTGGCGCAGTGGTTGAGAATCCACCTGCCGATGCAGGGGACACGGGTTCGTGCCCCGGTCCGGGAAGATCCCACAGGCCGCGGAGCGGCTGGGCCCGTGAGCCATGGCCGCTGAGCCTGCACGTCCGGAGCCTGTGCTCCGCAACGGGAGAGGCCACAACAGTGAGAGGCCCGCGTACCACATAAAAAAAAAAAAAAAAAAAAGACAATATATGCCTTCCTCTATTTATAGACTTTTTTGATTGTCTTAGAGAAGGAAATATATGTGTGTGTGCATGTATGTGTATATACATATATATATACACACGTATGGATATATATGTACACACACACATACTTCCTTTGGTTTTTGATCTGCAAAACATGAAGCAAGGGCTTCCCTGGTGGCGCAGTGGTTGGGAGTCTGCCTGCCAATGCAGGGGATACCGGTTCGAGCCCTGGTCTGGAAAGATCCCACATGCCAGGGAGCAGCTAAGCCCGTGCGCCATAACTGCTGAGACTGCGCTCTACAGCCCGTGAGCCACAACTGCTGAGCCCACATGCCACAACTACTGAAGCCCGCGTGCCTAGAGCCCATGCTCCTCAACAGGAGAGGCTGCCACAGTGAGAGGCCCGTGCACCGCAATGAAGAGTGGCCCCTGCTTGCCACAACTAGAGAGAGCCCGCACGCAGCAACAAGGACCCAACGCAGCCAAAAATAAAGAAATAAAATAAATTTATTAAAAAAAAACATGAAGCAAATAAAATGTTCTTCGTAATCATATGCCAAGAAGGTGGTAAAAAAATGTGATTTATATCTGCACATTCCAAAACATCATACTGCAAATCTTCACAAAACATTCTACGCTATGTTTACACAACCTAAGCAAAGTGAACAGATACACACCATTTAGTGAATTTGGGTCTGTTCTAACTATGCATCAGAATTTTCTCTTGCTTTGAAGACCCACACATACAGGTTGGCTGGCCCCAGATTCTTGAACACTAATGTTCCATTTTAGCTTGGTGTTGGTTTACCAAAATCTAGAGCAGCACAGCTTGTTTTCTAGAGAAATCTTAATACATTCCTGGGTTTGCCTGAAATTTTTATATTAATAATGGTGTAAGCAGTTGCTTCTAAATTTTTATGCAGCTTTTGAATTCTTAGGTTACTTAGGTGATAAAAGTCCCATGGATGCTCTTCTCTGAGTGTGGAAAATTAGCACTCTTCTAATAGTTAGTTCACTGAGTTATTCTCTAAATGCAAGGCTTTCTGAGTATTTAGGTAGAGAGAGTATTCATGGTCAAATACAGGACCTCCTTATGGAAGTTAGCCTGAGCACGCACAAGATGGAACAAATTCAGAAAGCTTCTGTCGTCTTCATCATTGTTTCCTATATGCCACACACAGGAATAGACAGTAGGAAAAAGAAAATGACAGTTAAGTTTCTAAATATATGATTTATTTGAAACATAAGATGTTCCAATTTCCCTAATAATATGTAACAGAAGACTAGTTAGTGATTTTCCCTAAGTCAGACGTTAACCATTCAAATCATGGAATTATATTTAGAGCTCTGAATTAGAATCAGAAGAAAAAGATGCTGGTCCATGCTTTATTGCTTCTAACTTCATGACCTTGGACAAGTCAGGTAATTTCTCTAAGCCTTAGTTTTCTCATCTGTAAAACAGGGTTAATTATCATGTTGGGCACCTAATAAAACTATAAAAATATGTATGTGTAAACTATACAAATAAAGAATATTATGATGATTATGATAGTTGGTTAAGTAAGCAAGTTAAAATTTTTTGCTGTGCAGAATTGAAATTAGTTCCTTTCAGAGCAGAGTCTTCAACTTTATGTTTTCCATTAAAACTAATACCAGGGTTTCCCTGGTGGCGCGGTGGTTGCGCGTCCGCCTGCCGATGCAGGGGAGCCGGGTTCGCGCCCCGGTCTGGGAGGATCCCACATGCCGCGGAGCGGCTGGGCCCGTGAGCCATGGCCGCTGAGCC
>NC_041227.1:115097558-115127850 GCF_002837175.3 Physeter macrocephalus
GGAGAGGCCGCAGCAGAGGGAGGCCCGCATACCACAAAACAAACAAACAAACAAAAAAAACTAATACCAGATTTAAAAAGTGACAAAACCAGGAATTAAATATATCTCATGGAAAAACAATGTCTGATTTTGCTATTTTTAGCTTAGATATAAAAGTCTACACAGAATTATCTATGTCTTAAGGGGAGACTAGAATGCACTTTACTCACAACTGTGCACCATCTACATGCATACTCACCAGACACAACTGATTGTAGTGTTTCCGTTATCACACACGCAAATGCATTTGCCACACTCTGCAGGAAGTTATTTCTTTCCACTGGAGTGCTAAAGACTTTACAGACTTTTTGCGTCATTTTAACTGCCCAATCCATGCAGTATAGTTCTTTCTCACATACCTGATTTAGACATACAAAGCAATATGGTAAATCTTCATTTAAAGAAAGCTGTAGAATTTGAAAATGGTATTAACGATGACCGTTTATGATTTTACAGAACTTAATACATATAACATCATGTTGAGTCTATAAATGGGAAATACTCTTATATCTAATACTTCTTTGCTTTCAAATGGTATAAATTTAGTGGGGAAAAGTGTGAGGTAAAAAAAGCCTGGTTCAAGATTATCATAGAAAAAAAGATTATCATAGAATATTTATTTATTAATGTAAGAAATAATATTGAAAACAATTATTATTAAACATATGAAAAATAAGGCTCCTGCTCATTCATTCAATAAGTGTTTATTAAGCACATGCCAAGAGCTGGGGATACAATGGTAAGCCATAAAGACAAGGCCTCTATTAAGGAGTCCAATGAGGGTGCCAGACAGAAAATTTCAACAGGCAAGAGAACCCTATGGTGACACCAACTTTCCATCTTGAGAGTAGTAGGGAATATTATTATTTAAAAGATAGATAAAGTGAAAATTACATGTTTATAGGTAAAACTGACTGAAAGGAAAAAGGTTTATTTACTAACATCTTAAATGGTCAATTTAACTCACAGAGCCAAATAACATAGAGCATGAAAATAAACTATATAGTACTGCAACTAAATAATGTTAACCTGACAAGAAAGATATATTGACTACTTATTATGTGTAAAGCACTGTACAAGGCACTACGAAAGAAATAAGTGGCATAGTCCTGGATTTCAAAGAGCTTACAATATATTTTGGGAGATGACTTACCCCACACATACAGTGGCCTTAGAACACCACTGGTAAATGAAGATAAAGAGAAGACAAATCTGAGGCCATTTAGAGAAAATTAATGACCAGAGTTGAGATGTTAAACAGAGAAGGCTTTCCGGAGAAGGTTTCTCCACCCCTAGCGGTTTCCTCTCCATTCCTTTTACTACAGTGTGGCCAAAGTCACCTTCCAAAAACGTAAAACTGACAATGTCTCCCTGTCTCCTAAAACTTGTCAGCAGTGTGACTCCTGTGGTTCAAGCTCCACAGAAAGGTCTACCAGGCCCTGCCTTACCTAGCCTCTTCCTTCCTATCTAAACTTACCATCTCCTCCTCTTCTGCACATTTTTCCCTTCAGAAATAATACTGAACTGAACTGAACTGCTTATAGTTCCCTGATATAGTCATGCAGTTCCAATTCTCTTTCCTTTTTTTTTTTGAGGGCCTCTGCTTATTAAAATAAACATTTACAAAAAAAATAATAAAAAAAATAAAATAAACATTTACATTTAGAATACAGTTAATTTAGTAGCTTTCTTCACATTTTAAAAGAGCCACAGAGATTTCATTCATGTTTTAAGCAGTTGAGTTAGTGAAGATCCTGTCTCCATTTTGTAGAAAATGGATTACATTCAATTATTCCTCACAACAGCCAACTGAACATTATTCCATTGCTTTTGAAGCACTGGTTGGGCTGGCATCTGTGATGGAAGCCAAATAAATGAGATATCTATGCAACACATGCAGGTACATGCTTGAATAATCGAACCCCTCTGTCTGGTGAACACTTCCTATTCATTTAAAAAACTTATATCTACT
The DNA here is from genome assembly GCF_002837175.3 of Physeter macrocephalus. Classification (NCBI taxonomy): domain Eukaryota; kingdom Metazoa; phylum Chordata; class Mammalia; order Artiodactyla; family Physeteridae; genus Physeter; species Physeter macrocephalus. The sequence continues at coordinate 115,099,570 of NC_041227.1, forward strand.
GGAATTGGGGAAGCCCTCTCTGTACTCTACGCCCACCCAATATTGGCTCCTCTCTGATACCTTTGTATCTTTTTTTACATATTTTTGCACTTATCACACTGAATTTATTTATATATACTTTGATATTGCTTAGAAGACTGTAAGCAGCTTTTGGTCAGGGATTTGTTCTATTAATTTCCACAGTCCTAAAATCTCTCACAGGTATGGCCCATAGTAAACACTCAATTTGTGTTAAATGAATGAATATTAAACATATTTTTAAATGTTTTTATTTTGAAAAACATTTTAACTATATAAAAGTAAAGAGTGTAGTATTATGAACCCCTAGTATCCATTCCCTAGCTTCAACAATTACTAATCTTGTTTCACTTCTACCACCACTCACTTACACATTCTCTCCCTGCTGCCCAGGGATTATTCTGGAGCAAATCATAAGGGATGCTTCATTTTTAAATGGAATTTAAGGGAAAAAAAGAATATAACTTGGCAGAGCTGTATAATGACAATCCAGATATGAAGCGGGGAGAGGTTAACACAAGGAATGATTCCAGATATGATAGTTTATTACATAAGTTTTAAAAATTTTAAAAATATATAAAGTATATATAAAAATATATACTTAAATACTTATTCTTTCAAAATGTTTCGTACATATTTCAGTTCCTTCAGGGCAGCTCCCTAGTAGGTCAACTATAATGTTAAACAATGTGCTAGAAAAAACTTATTTTATACTTACCAAAGCCAAAAAGACTATCAGCCTTGCCAGTTCAATGGCCCGTCCATTCACAGCTTTACTAGCCATGAAAGTGAAACAGATGCCGTTCCCACTTAGGATTAGGAGACGTGCATTATTCTCTAGAAGCCACTCACGGGGAACCACTTTTATTAAAGAAAGAACAGTTATTTAATGAGAAATTACACAATAGTTATAGTAAAATCATTAAATACATGCAATATTATATTACTTTATTGGAAATACAATCAGTGCCGAGGGAGAATCTCAGAAAAAATGCTTTAGTTTTCCGATTACAGCATTCAACCGGTGACAGAGATTATTTATTGCCAAGTCACAGCGACTCTCACAAATATACTAGTAATACAGTCAAAGCATTTCTCCTACACATAGGTCAACAGACAAGGTGGTGTAATCCTGCTAAAGAAAGAAATCTTGTAAACTTCAGAATCTAAAGGATTATGCAGGAATGGGAAACATTGTTTCATCTAGCCAGTATCAACAGGGAAGGGCCTTCATCTTACCCAACATTTGGAGGTGTTTCTGAGAACTTCAAAATGGGAATAATTAAGCTAATTAAATTATGAAGCTTTCAAATAATAGCAATAAATACATATTTATAAAATTGGCAAGGAAAATGGAAGGAAAGTAAGTTGATTATATGCATTCTCTTCAAACATAAAGCCAAACTTTAAATATTTTAAAGCATTTAGTTATTTCCAATAGGTAATTCTTTTGTTACCTATAGAGTTGTCCTTACTATTTTATAACTGTATTCTAATAACAAATTTCTATTACTGTATGTGGTAAATAATTCTTTTTACCTGATAGTTCATCTACAAGACTGATAACATCATCTGCTGTCCATTCTTTGGTGCCTGTATCATACAGTAATTTAATGGCATCAGCCAAACCTTTCAGACTGGGTTCATCTGCAGGTCCTTCTATCATTTTCTGCCAAACCACTTGTCCTGAATGATAAGTGAAACAAAAGCTAGGCTATGACAGAATAGTTGGCTTTGTGATAAAGACTACACAGATTGTTTAGAAAGGAAATTGGGTTGCATAATAGAATCCATTACTTATATATGCTACTTTCATTTTAACTTTCATAATGAAAGGTCAATTCTGATAACAGTATAAATTTTAATGTCTCTGACTGATGTGATGAAGTACAGCAACAATAGCTAAATGAGGAAAAGAAAAGGTAGTTTCACCAAGCAAAACACTGTTTCTGGTTCAAAGAAAATGCTACCCCATAACAGAAATTAAAATAAACAATTGACATAATCTTACTAAAATGAAATAAAACCTAGTGATAGACTTCCAAAAAGAGAGCATGCTGTATTTGAGAATTTTCCAGACATTTATATCAAAACAGAGTAATCCAGTCAATTTTTTATTATTTACCTATGACCAATTCTCTTTGTGAATTACACACACAAACAAAATTTGATCCCAGATTGGCTTCCTGCTGCTACTCAACACACTTTAAACTAGTTAACTGCTGATATAAGGCAGTGTGAACTAAATACATGCTAATTTTAACATTCATCCAAGCAAAACTTAATTAGAAAGGCCAAAATATTGCAAAAAATAATATGATGCACCCCAAATTAAGTAAAACATCAATTCTGACTACCACATTGCTTCCCTTGCATTATTAGTCCCCTACAGCAGCAAACATAATCTTGAGTTAAGATAATGTTTAAAGGGCTTCCCTGGTGGCGCAGTGGTTGGAAATCCACCTGCCAATGCAGGAGACACGGGTTCGAGCCCTGGCCCAGGAAGATCCCACATGCCGCAGAGCAACTAAGCCCATGCGCCACAACTACTGAGCCTGAGCTCTAGAGCCTGCGAGCCACAACTACTGAGCCCACGTGCCACAACTACTGAAGCCTGTGCGCCTAGAGCCCGTGCTCTGCAACAAGAGAAGCCACTGCAATGAGAAGCCTGCACACCGCAAGGAAGAGTAGCCCCCGCTCACCTCAACTAAAGAAAGCCCGTGTGCAGCAACGAAGACCCAATGCAGACAAAAATGAATAAATAAATATATTTTTAAAAATAATAATAATGTTTAAAAATGAAATGCAGGGAATTCCTTGGTGGTCCAGTGGTTAGGACTCTGGGCTTTCACTGCCATGGGCCTGGGTTTGATCCTTGGTCAGGGAACTAAAAACCCACAAGCTGTGCAGCACGGCCAATATATATAATAAAAATGAAATGCAGTTATTTTGGGTAAATCAGAGATGATGAGAATATATTTGGAAATGGCCTGCAGCAGAACCATTTCTGTCTTGATGCTTAAGTTACATACAAGTTAATGTAGTATACATTTATGAAATCATGAAACATGGTTTAGTTATTAGGAATGATGAAACTAAGCAGGTACAAAAAGATATGTTTCCTAAAGTGAAAGTAATTAACCAATTTTGTAACATACATCCCTAAGAAATGGATGCTCACCATCTTGAGGAGCTACTGGTCCAAAGATGATATACAGTAATCTTGCCTGATTCACCATTGGCCATGGTTTTAATATACACGTCAACCAAAATGCAGAATCACTTTGATGGGTCCAATCATCAAGAAGAACGTTCCTACAGAACAGTCTGATCCTTAACTCCAGTTTGGGGGCTTTTCCTATGAAGACAAAATAACTGTAAACATTCTTCCTAGAAAGATTGATATGTGTATTGGATAGGTCAAGACATACATCATTAAATGCTTTGTACTGAGAGTGTTACTTCATTTTACTCTAAAATTTGAGATTATCAAGGAACTACTTTTTTTAAAACAACTTGATTGGGATACACTTTACATCCCATACAATTTACCAATTTAAAGTGTACAATTCAACGTTTTTTTTTAGTATATTCACAGATATATGCGCCCATTACCAAGTAAATTTTAGAACATCTTGATTACCTCAAAAAGAAACCCTGCTCTTTTAGCTATCACTATCCTATCCTTCTGTCCTTTACCACACCCAGCACTAAGCACTACTTACCGTCTCTATAGATTTTCCTATTCTTCATATGAATAAAGTCACGTAGTAGGTGGTTTTTTGTGACTGACTTTTTTCCTTAGCATGTTTTTATTTTAATATTTATTTAATATTTATTTATTTATTTATTTGGCTGTCTTGGGTCTTAGTTGTGGCATGCGGGATCTTTTCATTGCAGTGCATGAGCTTCTCTAGTTGTGGCGCGTGGGTTCCAGAGTGTGTGGGTTCAGTAGTTGTGGCATGTGGGCTTAGTTGCCCTGTGGCATGTGGGATCTTAGTTCCCCAACCAGGGATGGAACCCATGTTCCCTGAATTGGAAGGCGGATTCTTAACCACTGGACCATCAGGGAAGTCCCCTTAGTATGTTTTCAAGGTATATCCATGTTATGGCAAGTATCACTACTTCATTCCTTTTTATGGCCAAATAATATTCCATTGTATAGATATACCACATTTTTAATCAATTCACCCATCGATGGATATTTGGGTTGTCTCACCTTTTGGCTATTACAAACAATGTTGCTATTAACATTCATGTACAAGTTTCTGTATGGACATATGTTTTTGCTTCTCTTGAGGACATACCTAGGAATGGGATTGTTGGGTCATATGGTAACTCTATATTTAATTATTGAATAACTACCAGATTGTTTCCAAAGTGACTGCACCATTTTTCATTCCCACCAGCAATGTATGAGGGCTCCAAATTCCCCACATTCTCACCAACGCTTGTTATCTGACTTTTTGGTGCTAGCCATCCTAGTGGGTATGAAGTGGTATCTCACGGTTCTTTTTAAACAGCTTTATTGAAATATATATAATTTACATACTGTATACCTTACCCTTTAATGTATACGTTTTTGATATATTACATTATTTTCCTAAATTGTGGTAAAATATATATAATATAAAATTTGCTATTTTAACCATTTTTAAACTATACAACTCAGTGGCATCAATTACAGTCACAGTGTTGTTCAACCATCACCACTGTCTTACTCTAAAATTTTTCCTCATCTCAAACAGAAACTCTGTAACCATTAAGCAATAACTCTGCATTCCCCATCTTCCCAGATCCTGGTAACCTCTAATCTACTTTCTGTTTTTATGAATTTGCCTGTTCTAGGTACCTCACATAAGTGGAATCATACAATATTTGTCCTTTTGTGTCTTATTTCACTTAGCATATATTTTCTTTTTTTTTAATTAATTAATTTATTTTATTTTATTTTTGGCTGCGTTGGGTCTTCATTGCCGTGCATGGGCTTTCTCTAGTTGCAGCGAGTGGGGGTTACTCTTCGTTGCGGTGCGCGGGCTTCTCATTGAGGTGGCTTCTCTTGCTGTGGAGCATGGGCTCTAAGCGCACGGACTTCAGTAGTTGTGGCACATGGGCTCAGTAGTTGTGGCTCGCAGTCTCTGGAGCGCAGGCTCAGTAGTTGTGGCACACAGGCTTAGTTGTTCCGCGGCATGTGGGATCTTCCCGGACGAGGGCTCAAACCTGTGTCCCCTGCGCTGGCAGGCGTACTCTTAACCACTGTGCCACCAGAGAAGCCCCTTAGCATATATTTTCAGTGTTCATCCATGTTGTGGCCTGTATCAAAACTTCACCCCTTTTTATAACTGAATAATATTCCATTGTATGTATATGCCACATTTTGTCTATTCATTCATCTATTGATGAACACTTGGGTTGTTTCCAGTTTTTGGCTATTGAAAATAATGCTTCAGTGAACCCCAGTGTCCAAGTATTTGTCCTTGTTCCTGCTCTCAATTTCCTTAGTTATGTACCTAGGAGTGCAATTTCTGAGTCATATGGTAACTCCACCTTTAGCTTTTTGAGGAATGTCCAAACTGTTTTCCCTGGTGGTGGCACCATTTTACATTTTATATTTTTATACCATTTATGTTCTACTTACTTGTAGATAAGACAAGTGTAAATGGAAAGTCTGCCAATGCACTAAGGCCATATGTAAGTATCTCCTGATGTGTTAAGTAACACAAAAGTTTAGAGGAGAGAGATTATTGCAGGTCTGGGAAGATCAGGAAAGGCTTTACAGAGGAGGTCAGGTAAATTGGGTCTTAAAGGGTGAAAAGGAGAGATGGTATTTCAGGGAAAAGAGAGAATGAATAAAAGGTATGAGGTAGAAATGTGTAAGAGGTGTCTGAGATACAGTGAGTAGAGCAATATGCCTATGTCAAACTGATACAGAGGTAGTGGGCAATAAATTTGAAAAAGTAAGTTAGGATTAGAATATGAAGGCCAATATAAATAGTTTGGGCTGTATTTTGAAGATATAAGGAAGCTAATAAAACTTTTTGATCAAGAGAGGGACATGATAAATTAATTTTGTTATTGTTTCATTGGGCTTCTATGTCTGCCTTTAAAATAAAATCTGCCATGATTTGTTTCATAATGAAATATTTCAAGCTGACAGAAAAGCAGAGATACTATAACAAACACTGTGTACTGATCAGCTAGCTTTGTCAAATCTTTATTTTTTTGCTATATTTGCTTCAGATTTTAAAAAATAAATAAAACATTCTGATATAGTTAAAACTTATTGTGTATCAGTCCCAATCCCCTCCTCCCCAGAGGTAATCACCATCTTGAATTGGGTTTTATCCCTCCTGTATTAGTCAGCTTTCTCTAGAGAAACAAAACTAACAGGATGTGTGTATATACATAGAGAAGGATTTATTCTGAGGAATTTGCTCATGAGGATTCTGGAAGCTTGGCAAGTCCATAATCTGCAGGGTAGGGTGGCAGGCTGCAGACAAGAGAAGAGTTCTAGTTCAAGTCCAAAGTCAGTGGCAGTCTGTTGGTAGAATTCTTTCTTGTTTGGGGAGGGGAGTCTTTTTCTGTTAAGGCCTTCAAGTGATTGGATGAAGCCCACTCACATTATGGAGGGTAATCTACTTTACTCAAAATCTACTGAGTTAAATGTTAATCTCATCTAAAAAATAACTTCAAAGAAACATCTAGAATAATGTTTGACCAAATATCTGGGTACTGTGGCCTACCCAAGTTGACACCCAAAATTAACTATCATACCTCCCAACTGTTCTTATACTTTTTTACATATGTATCTAACCATAAAGAATATATAGAATTGTTTTGCATGTTTTTAATATGTATATAAATTGTATCATATTAAAAGTATTGTTTGGTAACCTTTTTTTCTCAAATTATATTTTGAGATTTATCCATAGTAAGACACATGGCTCTGGTTAATTCATTTTAACTACTGATGTTCTTTTTTTTAAATAAATTTATTTATTTATTTTTATTTTTGGCTGCGTTGGGTCTTTGTTGCCGAGCATGGGCTCCTCTCTAGTTGCAGCCAGCCGGGGCTACTCTTCGTTGCGGTGCACAGGCTTTTCATTGCGGTGGTTTCTCTTGTTGCAGAGCACGGGGTCTAGGAGCACAGGCTTCAGTAGTTGTGGCACGTGGGCTCAGTAGTTGTGGCTCGCAGACTCTAAAGCGCAGACTCAGTAGTTGTGGCACACGGGCTTAGTTACTCCGTGGCGTGTGGGATCTTCCGGGACCAGGGCTCGAACCCATGTCCCCTGCACTGGCAGGCAGATTCTCAACCACTGCACCACCAGGGAAGTCCACTACCAATGGTTTTAATTGTATACATATGCCATAATCCATTTATCCATTCTCCTGACAACAGGCATTATGTTATTTGCAGCTTTCCCTGGTTACATGCTGCAATGCTCATTCTTATATGTCTCCTTGTGCATACTGTGGGAGTTTCTCAGAGTGAAATTGCTAAATTGTAGGGTTCTTATAATTTTTTTTTTTTTGGTTGCACCGTGAGGCATGCAGGATCTTAGTTCCCCTACCAGGGATCAAACCCATTCCCCCCACAGCGGAAGCACGGAGTCCTAACCACTGGACTGCCAGGGAAGTCCCCCTTATAATTTTTAAAATATGAACTATTTGAGGTATATATAGAAGTTTAAAGAATACTATAATGAACACCTCTGTATCCTCCACCAGCTTAAGGAATAAAATATTATTAATGTGGTTGAAGCCCTCTGAGTGCTTCTCTTTCTCTAATCACAGGCCACTTCTGCCTCACTATCTGATTCAGTGTTTATCATTCCCTTATATCTCTTTGTCTTTTTACTACAAACGAATGCCACAATTTATTTTGAAATACACTTTAGAACTATACTTTTTTTTCTATTTTAATCTCTGTATAACGCTATCTCTGAATTTTAGTTCTTTACCTGGTTTGCTGCAGACAACTGTCTGCATCTTGCGGGAGAGATTAGTCAGCTCACATAAGAAGTTATAAACACGATGGCACTCAAGTTCATCCCATCCTGTTGTTAAGGTCTGAGGATGATAAAGGAAACATTTCAGATGTTCAAACCATCAAAACAAAACGTAAGTCACTATTGCCTTATGACCATAACAGCTGTAGCATAAAATCGAGGCAATGTGCAATTTTTATCCACTATGGAACTGTTCAAATTCGTAGGAAATTTTATATAAACAAAACCTAGAAATGCTCCAAAATCCAGTTTCTTTTTGGTTGCATAGGGAGTATCTTTTCAGGGAACTAAATGGTACTGAATCCTGAACTCTGATTGTACAGATACAACTTTAGACATCTGACTCACAACCATACTGTGGCTTAGTTTTAGACTACAGTAGAACCCTTTGATCCCCTCTAGCTATCATTTATGATATTGCTTACAAGTGATAATGACCTCATTTTAATGTGACAATTATGAGCATTTATTTATGACATTTGGGTGTGAACAAAAAACAATTTTTATTAGGACCAAATATAATAATTATCTTTGAGGAGACCAGAATGTACAGTTAAACATATATGAAAAATTCAAATGGTATTCAACTATATGTAGATTTTGAACAAGTTGATTAATCATATCAATTTTTCTTAAAATAGTTGAACTACATTTCAGTAGTTTAAAAATGAATCTTATTCTCTTTGGAAGGACATAATAGAAACTGCTAACAGTGGTTACTTCTGTTGAAGGGAACTAACTCTGTGAACAAGGAACAGGCCTGGGAGGAGACTTACAATTCACTTTATATCATTTTGTACCTTTTGAATTTTATATGAATACATGTGCTCATATTACCTGTTCCAAAGGGAAAAAGAAAAAGCAGAAATCTATCTATCTTGGAAGAGGGCTAGAAGGAGGGCCTATGCCCCTGGAATCTGTACATGCAGATGGTGGCTGGCTGGCAGGATGGGTTATAAGCAAGACTGTTGTAAGATTGTTGTAAACCTCATAAGGTTGCTGTAATATTTAAGTAAGTTAATACATGTAAACTGCTTAGAACAGTGCAATATATTAATAATATATTGAACAGCATTAATAATAATGTTATTATCTTCTTTGTTTATAACAAAATAGTAAAAAATGTTCTTAAAATCATGCAGTTGATTTCTTCCCCCCTCCCAGGTTTACTGAGATATAATTGATGTATAACATTGTATAAGTTAAAGGCATATAACATAGTAATTATATATATATATAGCAAAATAATTACCACAAAAAGGTTAGTTATCCCTATCATTTCCTATAGTTACTATTTTTTTATACAGTTCATTTCTAAGATCACATCTTAAATAACTAGCCCAAGACTTAAAACTCATTGCACACACACACACACCCTCTACCCCACAATATTTCTAGTCATTACAATTGGCTGGAAACTTCAAGGACATTGGTATAGAGCAAATAAATGTTAAACATTTCTTACCAGTGAGAAATCCAAGAAGAAAATCTGAGGTGGCAAACATATTATTAGATTAACACATTCTCAAACATTTACAATGTTATTTTGTTTTCTTTTTAGATCATTATTACTTTTATTATCCTATAGAAAGACAGATTACATGCTCTACTTGATAACAGTTCAAAAAGAATTCCTTTTCTTCTTTCACTAAAAAAAAAAAAAAATGTACCTGTAAAAACATGCCGTAACATGGTAATCCTAAACATTGCAATGGAGTTACACAGCCGTTAAATTTAAAACAGGAAACCTGTAAAGAGAACAACTGTTAATTCCTCCTTTTCAGTGGAACTGTGCAATGATTTGACTTTCAAATTTAATGGAAATACACAAGGATTGTTTTCAGTCTAAACCGAAAATAACTAAAACACTAAATAACTGATTAGTCTCATGTTATATAGGTGGGGATTATGAAATATAAAACAAAGTCTTTGCCTCAAGGAGCTCACAATTTATTTAGAACAATAAGATATACATACATGAAATTAATTTTATATTTCAGGATAAAGTATGTATAAATGCTAAAATGACCAAATAAACATATCAGATACAATGAAAGCAGGGAAAGGATAATTTTGAGAATGATTAAAAAAGCTTATGAAGGATGTGAAACAAGAAATGTCTTTAAGTAGGATTCAAATATAATCAATAGATAGCATTGGTGAGGGAAATAATAAGGGCAAAATGGTATAGAGGTAAAAATTTTAAATATTCATTTGGACAGAAAGATATGAGCAGCTTAATTAGGCTCAAAGTAGTAGAAAGTAAGGCTGCACTGTCAGGCGGAACTCTAAAATACCACCTGTGGACTTTGGACCTTATCTTGATGAAATTGAGTAGCCACGGAAATATTTTTAAAAGCAAGAAGATTAATTTGATGTAAGTGATTCAGCATTTAGAATGTCTTGGGAAGTGAACGGCAGAAAGATCATCTTGGAAGTTGCTGCAATAACATACAGCTGAACTCAATGCTGACATGAAACTGACATGAAAAAAGCCAGTGGATCAGAAACAGTTTGCATACTATTGAGTGTAAAACTGAATCAGCAGTATTAGATATATATTGGGTTTATATAGTAAAACTCAATGTCTAACAGAGATTATGCCCAAACATATTGATACACATTTCCAAGTCATAAATTATCATAAAAGGTTTGTCATTTTATATATTAAAAATTGTTCGTTTGGTTTTTTTTTCTTGCGTTACGTGGGCCTCTCACTGTGTGGCCTCTCCCGTTGCGGAGCACAGGCTCCGGACGCACAGGCTCAGCGGCCATGGCTCACGGGCCTAGCCGCTCCGCGGCATGTGGGATCTTCCCGGACCGGGGCACGAACCCATGTCCCCTACATCGGCAGGCGGACTCTCAACCACTGCGCCACCAGGGAAGCCCCCCTAAAAATAGTTTTAATACATATATTTAAATAGTAAAATGTTAACATTTGGAAATAATTTTCATTTTAATAAAATATCTAAATCACCACTTTAAAACAACCTCAGAATTCCCACATGAGGTAAAAATACTTTTATTACTCCGATAACCTAATAAACTTGAATGATGTACTTAGTTATATGTAAAAATTATTTTATAATAAGTAAAATACTCCTATACTACATTTTGGTGTTTTATAATCTCTGAGCACTTGGTAAAGTATTAGGTTATCATCAATCAACTTTTTAGTACCAATTCATGAAATTCCACTAATTAATGATAGATTTTAAATGAGTATAAGACATTAATAATAAAATATCTTTACTGGAAATCAAGACTGTGAGCTAATTCAGAAGTATGATCTTACTTCTGCGAGTATCTTGTGAATGTACTTTAGTCTTTCCTTTGTGGGTAGCAGCAATGTACATCTTTTAAACAGTAGACCTGAGAAAGTAAAGAGACACATGAAAAACTGACAACAATGTAATTAACTTAAGAATATCTATAACTCACAGCATAATGTTTCCTGAAAGTCAAGTATACGATAGTGGACTGTGAGCTGATAGAGTTTTTAAGAGGAAGTTTGGGAGGAAGGGTGAAAAGCACTTATATATGGTGTTTACCAAGTGACTCTGGTGTCCACCTAAGAGGCTATGGCATAAAATCTTACAAAAAATTGTGAAATTGATGCTATAGTACAGATATGAGAAAGTATTTAGATTTTAAAAGATACAATAACCAAACACAAAACACAACAGGGAAACTCTACTGTCTTTATTCCATAGAAAACATATTCCAATATCTCTTAAAATTAAGCTCATGTCAACCATGGAAAATGTTTTAAGAGTTGCTAATGGAAAGAATGAGAAAAGAGATTTTTGTACTCCTTTCTCCAAATACAAAAACTTGAAGTCGTAAGTATTTAAAATTTCAGAGATTAGAAGTCGGTTTTTCTCTCACAGAAAGTATCCAGTTTGGATGAAATATTTATCTCTTCCTTCAGAGATATCCTTTTATGGGGCTTGCATGTTAAGAATGTATAGAATTTTGTGTTCAGATATTTTAAAAAGAAAAAACAACCCTTCAATTTCCCAGTGAGATATGTAACTTGAACTACAGTGACAGGAAGTGTATGGTTATGATTTGTTTCCTCTAACTTTAAGTGTTCTGTTTTCCTAAAATGGCAATACATTGTTAACATTCCTATAAGGCCAAATGTCCTCAAACTAAAAATAAGATACATGGTAGGAAAATATATATCTGAATATCACGACTTTCTTCAGTTTTCATCTTCTCTGTATTTACTTTTTTACATAATATAATAACTACTTTATATATAATTCTGTAGAATCTATGGGAATTGAATCTATTTTTAGAAGTTGCTATGTTTGGGCAACACATGACCAGAAGTGAGTTTTAAACATAAGCCCTCCTTATTTTTGTACATAAAAAGACATTTTCAGTGTTTAGTTTTCAGGCTGAGTTTTCTTCCTTTCATGTTTTGGCATCCAGTCCCATGGCATATCATAGCTGGGGAATTGTAAGCTATAATTGTATGTTGGTTGCTTTTTCTAATGTAGCATGCCTATTTTTAAGGGTTTCAATTTACCATAAAAACCAATACTGGCTGACTTATTTATTCTTTTAACACAGGTGCTCTGCTATACCCTTTAGAGACTAACTTCTTTAATTTCCTCCCACTAAAATAGAGTCAGATGTAATGTTCTTTCCACACTGGCCATCTGCTCTGTTTTGTATGAAGAAGCAAATTAAAATTTATAATCCTTAGAATGGAGAATTCTGAAAATGTTATTTTAATGTCGGAAAACAAGAACAGATCAGATAGGAATGGCAACATGAGGAAATGGTAAGTACATCAAACATTTGTCTAAAGAATTAGTCATAAGCTAGGTGTCTGTACAAAATTTAAATGGAAGGTTGAAATCATTACATGAGTAAAACCATTTTTAAAAGCTAGTTTTTAAGATCAATACATATTTGTATTTTTAACTGAATTATCCACATAATTGTCTTAATGCTATTTTGTTTGTTTATGCAATTGAACCTTGTCAGGGAGAAAAAATTCTTTCAAATTAAAACTAAAGAATAAGTTTTTCCCAAGTAGCCTTCCTCTGCATCCGATGATACTGGAAAAAAGATGTTCACAATGACAAGTAGCAAAAAGTAATTGCCGTATTCTGTTAGAGGCTTCACAAAGCCTAATCATAAATACTGAAACCAATAACATGTAACCAGATTACAGACCTTTCATTTAGCCTTACTAAGTATACTTGTCAAATACACTTTGATGTATTTACACATCTATATAGTCTTATTTTATTATCTTAAAGCTAGGCATCCTTGGGCTACTAAAAGGTAACTTACTCTTTTGCCTTTATTTACATCTCAACATCACTCTGATATTTAGTTTTATTGCCATGTTTTGGTTAATTATAAGTAGCTTCATAATTAAACTGGTGTCATTAGTCAAGTCAAAATTAGAATTTTATTTCAGCACTCTTAGGGAGAATGAAATCAATGAATGGGGTAAAAGACATAAATGATTACAAATCAAGGGAAGAAATTGTCCAGAATTTCCTTTGATAAGGTTAATTTAATAATAGCATAATGATTTATTAGTAAATGTGCACAGTGCTTTAAAAAAAAAGAAAACCACTGTTTCTGATAAGAGAATAAGTGATTTTCCACAATAATATGCTTAAATTTCTATTTTAAGAACTAGATTATGGTTGAAAGGGAAAAGCAGTAGAGAGATAAAACTCATTAGATTCACAGGAAGTAAAGCATAGAAAATACGTCAATTTCCTAAACTGGCAAGGCACCTAGACAATAAGCACAGGTGACATTGTATCCACATGAAATCACAAGGACTGACACTTTACATTAAAGTGCATTCTCTCATCTTTAAATATAAGTGTAAGGGACTGTTATTAAGGGAAAGTCCTCACACTGAAGAGTAAAAGCATCATAGAAATAGGAAGTATTCCATTTCGCACAGGCCTTACAGAATTGTAAAATAAAATTCCCTTAATTAAGTATAGTTCTTTACTTGTTACATTCTCATTACATTACATAAATTACCTAGAGATCTGTAGTGTTCCAATATAGTGGAGTCTTGTCTCCTGTCAGGGAGCTCAAGGTTATGAAAGTCCTGTAGTAAAAGTCTTTTGCTTCCTGATGAGGTTGAGATATAATTAATAATGTGCTGGTTGACTGTTTTGGACACCATGCTTAGCATGCTGATATCGTTCACTATCAAAAGAAACATATATATATATATATACACACACACACATATATATGAACGGCTTAAATACAAGAACATCACTATTAGCACAATCTATTAATTTATAATAGATTAATAACAATGATAATATTAATACTAAATAATAAAAAATAAATAATAATAAATAAATAAATAATAAAAGTGGGGGAAAAGGAAAATCTTAAAATTGTTTTAAATCTAGTTCTCAACGAATTAGAAACATTGGGGATGTAACAGTCAAATTACCATGTCATTATAATTAGAAGCATGTTTTAAAGCATTTGAGTATCATATTTTCTTTGAGTACCACTTACCTAACACTGATGAAATTTAAAAAATAAACAGTGTGAACACCATTAACATTCTAGCAGGGCCTAAGATGACAAACTAGTTCTTGGGGAAAATAAAACATTCAATTGTCCATGTAGCCTACTCATAGTCCCCAAACCTCACCTGACAAACATTTTAAGATTATCTGGAATATTTCCAATGGCAAGGCTTTAAAATTTCCAAGCGTTGATAAGGGCTGAGAATCTCGGTCAAGGATGTTGGAAAAACGGCTGGATCGACGATTACTACGTCTGTATTTCTGGTTGGGAATCAAAAGTGAAACCGGTATTTACTCTAGATGCCATTCTTTTTCTTATCTCATGAATTTATCCTGATTAGAAAAACAAAGTAAAAGAGACAACGAAGAAAGGAAATCATAATGATGAAGAGCTGTTGTTTTTTTAAATGGAGAGGTTCATACTTTGATGGGCAACAGCTGTCTCTTTATATTTACAAAACTTTTAATGTGATGTCCAATTTATGGAGTTCCAACCAGTAGAGTCTATTTATTCATCTCAGCATGATATGAAATACTTAAAAATCTTTTCCCTCTTAGCCAAATATTTTAGATACAGCTTTAGCAGAAAATGAGATGTGTATTTGGATGAGATATGTTCCAAGAAAAGAAATGTGACATTTTTATGTGACATTTTTAAAGGGGCTTCCCTGGTGACACAGTGGTTAAGAATCTGCCTGCCAATGCAGGGGACATGGGTTTGAGCCCTGGTCCGGGAAGATCCCACATGCCGCGGAGCAACTAAGCCCGTGTGCCACAACTACTGAGCCTGCGTGCTACAACTACTGAAGCCCACGTGCCTAGAGCCCTTGCTCCGCAACAAGAGAAGCCACTGCAATGAGAAGTCTGCTCGCCGCAACTAGAGAAAGCCCGCGCACAGCAACGAAGATCCAATGCAGCGAAAAATAAATAAATAAATAAAATTTAAAAAAAATAGAAATGTGACATTTTTAAAAGTAAAAGGTTTAACACAAAAAATAACAAATTCAATATTATTTGTCAATTAGTATGTTGCTTTTACAATCTTTACATTCTTAAAAAAATCAAAGTATTAATGTAATATGAAAAATTTGTAGTAATGTTTTTCTATTTCTTTAAAACTGAGTACTGACATGTTTTGTTGAAACAATAAAGACAAAAGAGATTAAAAAATAGAGATTTTAGTTTACAGCTTTTAAAATTTACTAGCTCTAACAGATTAAGATGATTTCATTATGGTTACCAATTATGTGCAATGAAATCAAAGTTCTGTAAAACTAATAAGACTAGAATAAATGAATAATTGCTCCTTCAATTCCACTTTTGGTTAATAGTAGATACTAAATAAGTCTTAGGAAGGGCCTACACGACTTATTTCGAAATGAATATTTCCTAGAAGGAACTTTGTTAAAACTACTGATAATTTACTTACACGAAACAATAATTCTTTTAAAAAATGTTATTCATCACACACAGTGACTTTGTGTCACTCCTCCTACAATTCGGAAAACACTGTCCTTTGTATATATACATGTATAGGTACATATGCATAAGTACAACTCCAATCTAAGGCTCCTTGTTTCTGAAGGAACCACTAAGACAGCTCATCAAAGAGTTACAAATGTATCTGACCAAAATGCATTTTCTCCTTTTGTCATAAAATTTCTAAAAATCACATTGTTACTTATTCATCTAAAAGGTTACATGTCAACTTATGTCAATTTAAAATCAGCTATATATTTGAAAATGTGGCCAAGAAACTTAGTGCTTAGTGAAAAGCATACTGTGAACCTCCTTTAAAACGATACTATACATAGCGCTCTGCTTCAGCATTCAATGAGCATTGAATTTAGCAGATATTTTAAAATAATCATTAAAATTACACAAGTAACATGTGCATTGTCAAAATTTTACAAAATACAGCAAAACAAAAAGAAGAAAATTAAATTCATTTGGTTTTTAACATTTAAAATTAAGCACTTTGGTTTATATCATTCAGAGTTTTACATATATATTTCATTTTTACAAAAAAAGAGGGAATCTCTGTTCACACTATTTTGTAATCTGCTTTTTCAGTTTTAACTGTAATTAGAATTGTAATTTCTTTCCATGCCAATAGATACACTTCTGCAAGTATATGTACTGAAATTTTAAGAACTGCATGGGATTCCATCAAATGGAAGAATCTTAATTTATTTAATCCATAAGATTGTTTTTAACTTTTCACAGTAGGCATTTTAAATCATTTTCATTATAGTAAAATATACATCTGGCCTAGGATTTGTTCTGTTTCTCTGAGGACCAGGTAACCTAGGACTTGGGTGGGGGCCTGTGGGCTCTTCAGAGACTCACTGACACCCAATACCCAGGGGACTTTAGTGTGTCAACTACACACTACATATATTTTTAAACCTCTGAGAGGATTAAAACACAATAACCCAAATTCTTCTAAAACTGAACTCTCCTCTTACAATTCTTTATTTTCCTCAGACCTGAACGTTTTGGGGGAGATAGCAGGCTTTTCTGAAAACCCTAAAGGTGTAGTTCCAAATTATTTCTGGTTTCCTCTCAGCCCTCTAGAGAATGAGAATCACGAGCCCAAATAATCCTAATGAGATGATGTTTCAATACCCTACTCCACCCCACTCATTCTTGCCCACGTGTGAAAGGCTTTGAGGGCCCTCTTGGATGAACTTTTCCTCCCCTTTTCAGAGAAAACCGTCCAACAGCAATTCACTAGGATTTCTACTTTGTTTTAACCTAAGAAAATCCTTTGAAGAGACCCACCCCCATCTGCTCGGGAAGTAGCCCAAAACATCTCCAAAGAGGTAAACTAGGGAGGCCATAAAAGAGAAACTGGTCAATATAAGAGTCAAACCACACTGAGGTGCATTTTTGACCCTCTTCAGCCCATGAAACTATCTCCAGAAAGCACTGGGGGAAAAAATCTCTTTTTACCACAGATTTTGACAGTTTTCCGGCTAAAAGATCACAGGAAAATGGGACTTAATCGTTTTCCCTACCATCCTCAAATTTCTTAATGTTTAAAAAAGAAAATATTTCCTCAAGGTTTTGACACCGGGAAGAGGGAGGCTCCGGCTCCTGTCGACTCCAGCCTCACAGCCGCCCCCTTGCCCTCGAGAATGTTTTAGAATCCTCCCAGGAGCCCCAGCGGGAAGGAGGCCCCGCCCCCTCATGAATAGCAAGAAGCCCGGCTCCCATAGTACCCTCCTCCCTCAGGAATATTTTAGAACCCTCCCAGGAACCACTGCGGCAGGGAGGCCCCGCCCCTCATAAATATTTAAGAGAACAGCAACCACAGTGCCCTCCTACACCATGAATAATTAACTAGGAGGAGGCCTTTGGAGCCTGAGCTTAGCCCAAAGCCACCCTTTGCTTCAGGCTGATGAGAGGAAGGGATGGAGCCATTAGAGACGGGGAGTGGAGGCTGCAAAAGGAAGAGCCCCAACCTGGCGCAGCACACATCTGCTCCAAACCACTTCCTTTCCCTTTAATCTAGTTTTGCTCCGGTTTTTAATTCCTCCCCCCACCCTGACACCCCCGACCCAGAAGAGGGAAGAGGGTAAGGTTACAAGAGTTTTTCATGAAAACTTCTGTTGGGAAAAACCTCCTAACGTTCCTTTTTTTTTTTTTTTTTTTTTTTTTTTTTTTTTAGCGGTACGCGGACCTCTCACTGTTGTGGTGTTTCCCGTTGCGGAGGACGCGCAGGCTCAGCGGCCATGGCGGCACGCGGGATCCTCCTGGACCGGGGCAGGAGCCTGCGTCCCCTGCATCCGCAGGCGGATTCTCAACCACTGCGCCACCAGGGAAGCCCTCCTTTCACCTTTGACTGCTGCTGAGTGATCAAATTATATCTTCATCCCTGAATTCCAGAGTAGGAGGAGAGCTGATCTAAATTATTCAAAAACAGTTACTTGTAACATTACACAAAAATTTTAGGTAAGGAAATTCCACAAATTTCTTTGATTAAAACAATATACAGGTTTCTTTTCCTTAAAAATATTAATTTAAAATTCCTACAAGAAATCAATGTTTATTGCAGAAAAATGTAAAAATATACATATTTTCCCCCCACCCCCAAAAAATCAACCTAACCTTTCTACCTGGAGATAACCACTGATATCACTTTGGTACATCTCCTTCCTGTTGGAATCTTTCCTGGCCAATAAATATAGATCTATATCATCCCTTTTACTAGTTACATGGTATTTCACTATAAAGATATATCGCACATTTGTTTAATTGGTTCAGCATCACTAGTTTGTTTCCAATTTTTAAATATTAAACAGTGCTGCAAGGAGCACTTTGTATATTCATCTGAGGATAAGCTTTCTCAAATTCTGGTTTTAAGAAGATAGCACTTAAAATTAGGATAAGCTTCAAGTGATAGAAAACTCCAAACTACAGTAGCTTAGACAAGATAGAAGTTTATTTTTCTTATACAAACAATGTTTTGAGATAAGTAATCAGGACTGGTGTGGTAGCTCCACAATCATCTGGAACCCAGGCTCCTTCTATCTTGTTGCTCCACATCCTCAACCTGTGGCTCCCACCTCATGGCCCAAGGTGGCTGCTTGAGTTCAAGCTATCATATTCACATTCCAGTCAGCAGGAAGGAGGAAAGGGGGAAGAAGGGACTTCTTCCTGACACTTCAAAGACTCTTCCCTTGACATGGATTTGGCCAGAATTTAGTAACATAGTCAGTCCTAACTGAGAAAGATTTTGGAGGGCCCTGTGCCCAGCTTACAAATAGGGGATTCTATTACTATATAAGAAGGGAAGAGCAGATATCAGAGTACAACAGCAGTCCCTGTACAAAATGTAAGCACATTTTCCACATTTTACTTTCTGATTTCCCAACCCTTAGTGAACAGTTTTTTAATGTCCAAATTAATCTAATTAATCTAACATGCTAAATCAATTTCCTGTTGGTTCTTGATAGAGAAAGCACATAGTTGGCTTATATCTTTTATATAATTGAAAATAACTAAAGCTACTTCTAAATTCTGTTCTTTAGACAAAGTAATTTCCTTTCTAATTTGATTTCCTTGGCATTTCCAAATCCTATTCCGTCCTTCTGATACATTTCTCATCTTCTCTTGATGTTGCTTTATTTTGGTCCCTAAGTCTGTTACCTTTTCTTCTGACTAAATCATAATTGGTTGAATTGAATTGAAACAGTTATTTGTCCTTTACTTTTGTGCATTTATTTCTTTAAATACTAAGAGTAAAGCCCACCGATTGAGGACTTTTTATCTTCTCTTTTGTCCTCATTTTTTTTTATTCAAAAGATGGGTATTTTCTTTTTTGACTCTTCATGTTTAAAGACTAGTCAGCTGAATCACAAAAATTGCCAGCAAAAATAATAAGGCAGATTCAAGTGATTTGTATAGGGCAGTCAGAGAAAAATATACAAACGAGAATAAAAAGATGTATAAACTAAGGGTATGTGGAACCGGGGACTGTTACATAGAGTCCTTAGGATGTAACATGGTGACAAGATTTCATCCAATAAAAGGCTTTGGCAGGAGAATAGCAAGAAATTCGTCACTTTTCAGACATGGACACCAAGGCCCAACAAGTTGTGTCTCTCCCAAGATTTTCAACTCCAGTGTCCTTCCCGGCATGAAGCCAGTTTTAGTGATTACGTTTGGGTCATGTCAAATTTTGCCTGGAAAAGTGCTATGTTAAAAAAGTCTACTATATAAAAAGAAGGAAAAAAAAAAGAGAGAGAAAAAAAGTCTATTATAAAGTAATGTGTGTGGTATTATACTATTTTAAAATGAAAAAAAAGTATATATAAGTATATAAAATACTGGAAGTGTAAGCTGATAGGGTAGGGGGTCCCCAGAGAAAGAGAACCAGATATAGCCTTTTGACACGAGAAGCCATTTGAGGCTTAAGTCATTTTGCGATCTAAGTCTGGTCACAGAGCTTGCCCTTGAACAGGTCTCGGTAATAATGATCTTAAGGGAACAAAAGAACAAACTGTTATCAGGCAAGAGAAGTAGCAATATTAAAGATAATAAATCAGTTGTAAATACTCCACGTTCTGTTTCAAAGGTAAAGATTGGCCTGAAGCACTTTCTTGAGCTGTTTTGCAGAATTCAAACCCCCGTCAAGCGCTCATCAGATCAACTGGAATCTTAAGGGATGATGATGTTGACATCTTCTGACCCTCTTGGCTTTAATCAACTAAAGCTTGAACTCTGTTGACCTTTGTCCCAATTCTATGCTGACGTCTCTGCTCAGACCCCTTCATGAATATGCATGTACCCTTAGCTTAAACTCTTACCCAATTTTGCTGTTTGGGGAGATACTGCTTTGGGAAAGATCCCTAGTGTTCTTCTTACTTGCTGCAAGTAATAAATCCCTCTTTCTCCCTATCTTTGGCCTGGGTGTGTCTTTTGGCTCAACACCCACTAAGAGGCGAACCCAGTTTTCAGGTAACAGGAGGAATGACACTAGTAATATGTCAGCAGTGGTTATTTTTGCATGGCAATATTAAGGGAGATTTAAGTAAGTTCTTTTTTGTTTTGTGTATTTCGGGGTTTTCCAAGCTCTCTGTATTGAGTCCATATTATTTGCATTATTAGAAAAAATATTTAAAATGTACACTTGTATATTACTGTAGTACAAACGGAAGAGATGGAGAAGGGTTGAAAAGGTGTTTTGGATATTTTTAAACGAGTATTGTCATAAACTGAAATATAGCAATAAATACATGTACTCAAATATTTAAGCCAGTTGATAGCTCTGTCTGGGAAATTATGAGGCCGAGGAACAAATAGCACAGCAGTTAGTGGGCACTATGCCCTTTTCCCCAAATCTTTTTCTGATCTCCTTTCAAAAGGAGCCCTCCCTCAATATTAGTTTTTAGAAAGGTGTAGGATTCTGAATTTTCTTTTTGGCCTCATGGCTTGTGGGATGTTAGTCTGGGCAGTGAGAGCACAGAGTCCTAACCACTGGACTGCCAGGGAATTCCCCAGGATTCTGATTTTTATTACCCCTTAGATTGCATCAAGCTCCAGGCAGCTATACCAAAAAAACCCTGAGATAGTGTGGATTCAGATATGAAAGGACTAGCTATTGGCTCCCACTCTCAGAAGCCAACTCAACCCCAACTGGCAATAAATTTTTTAAAAATTGAAGTATAGTTGATTTACAATATTGTGTTAGTTTCAGGTGTACAGCTAAGTGATTCAATTATATATATATATTTTCAGATTATTTTCCATTATATGTTGTTAAAAGATACTGAATATAGCTCGCTGTGCTATACACTAAATCCTTGTTGCTTATCTATTTTATATATAGTGGTGTGTATCTGTTAATCCCATACTCCTAATTTATCCCTTCCCCGGCTTTCCCCTTTGGTAACCATAAGTTTGTTCTCTATGTCTGTGAATCTGTTTCTGTTTTGAAAATAAATTCATTTGTATTACTTTTTAGATTCCACATATAAATGATATATAATATTTGTCTTTCTCTGTCTGACTTCACTTAGTATGATAATCTCTAGGTCCATCCATGTTGCTGCAAATGGCATTATTTCATTCTTTTTATGGCTAATATTCCATTGTATATATGAAGCATATCTTCTTATCCATTTATCTGTTGATGGACACTTAGGTTGCTTTCATGTCTTGGCTATTGTAAATAGTGCTACTATGAACATTGGGGTGCAAGTATCTTTTTGAATTAGAGGTTGTTTTTTTTGTTGTTTGGCCTCACGACTTGTGGGATCTTAATTCCCGGATCAGGGATCTCAAACCCGTGTCCCCTTCAGTGGAAGCGTGGAGTCCTAACCACTGGACAGGCAGGGAATTCCCTGGATTAGAGTTTTCATCTTTTCCAGATATATGCCCAGGAGAAGGATCGCTGGATCATATGGTAGCTATATTTTTAGGTTTTTTGAGGAACCTCCATACTGTTCTCCATAGTGTCTGCACCAATTTACATTCCCACCAATAGTGTAGGAGGGTTCCCTTTTCTCCACACCCTCTCCAGCATTTATTATTTGTAGACTTTCTGATGATAGCCATTCTGGCCTGTGTGAAGTGATATCTCACTGTGATTTTGATTTGTGTTTCTCTAATAATTAGCAATGTTGAGCATATTTTCATGTCAACTGGCAATAAATTTAATCCCACATTTTATATTTTATAATTGAATTATTCGGGCTGTACTTTTAGCATTGTGTTGATAATTCTGGAAAATGGTTTTGTTTTAAAAATTAAGGCCAATAAGTCACAAACTGGGAGCAAATATTTGCAAAAGACATGTCTGGTAAAGGATTGTTACCCAAAATATATGAAAAACTCTTAAAATTGTAAGAAAATGAACAACCCAGTTAAACAATGGAGCTGAACAGATACCCAAGAAGATATACAAATGGAAAATAAACATATGAAAGATGCCATGCATCATATGTCTTCAGGGAACTGCAAATTTAAACAGCATTCAGATCCCATTACACACCTATCAGAATGGCCAAATTCCAAAACACTGACAACACCAAATGCTGGTGAGGATGTGGAGTAATAGGAACTGTCACTTATTGCTGGTGGGAACACAAAATGGTACAGCCACTTTGGGAGACAGTTTGGCAATTTCATACAAAACTGAACATATTCTTACCATATGATCCAGCAATCATGCTTCTTGGTATTTACCCAAAGGAGATGAAAACTTATGTCCACACAAAAACCTGCACATGGATGTTTATAGCAGCTTTATTCATAACTGCCAAAACTTGGAAGCAACCAAGTCCTTCAGTAGGTGATAGATAAATAAACTGTGGTATATCCAGACAATGGAATATTCAGTGCTAAAAAGAAATGAGCTATCAAGCTACAAAAAGACATGGAGGAACCTTAAACGCATATTGCTAAGTGAAAGAAGCCAATCTGAAAAGGCTACATACTGTATAATTCCAACTATATGACATGTGGAAAAGGCAAAACTATGGGGACAGTAAAAAGAGCAATGGTTGCCAGGGGCTAGAGAGGAGGGAGGAATGGACAGGCAAAGCACAGAGGATTTTTAGGGCAGGGAAACTATTCTGTATGATACCGTCATACTGGATACATGTCATTATATGTTGTCAAAACCCTTAGAATGTACAACACCAAAAGTGAAACCTAATGTACTTTGGACTTTGGGTGACAATACTGTGTCTATCAAGTTTAACAAATGCAACATTCTGGTGGGGGATGTTGGTGCTGGGGGTTGGATGCGGGGGTGGAGGCAGGAGGTAGATGGAGAATCTCTGTACCTTCCATTCAATTTTGCTGTGAACCTAAAACTGCTCTAAAAAAATAAAAAAGTTAAGGCCGGCACTTAGTCTTTAATTCAGGAACACTTTTCCAGTTAAAAAACTAGACATTCCAGATATAAAGCAGTCAGGTAAGAAAAAAAAATGTACATGCATTCCAGGTTGTGTGTGAGGGTGTGAAAGTAGATGAGCATTTGTACCCTTGTCTTTTAGAAGACAAAAATTAAATGTTCCAGAAATCTTTAAAAGATACTTTAAGAAAAAATTTTTTTTTCTGTTCTATTAATTACTTCTTATTAGATCTCATGAATGCAACACTAACAGCGATTATTAAAGCAAATTTTGTGTGAGTTGTTTTGGGAGGACAGTCATTACAAAACACGGGACAAGTATGGAAAATACTCCCCTGTGGGGAAAAAAAACTGCTAAAAAATTAATTTCCAGAGGGTCAACTCAGATGGCTTGATTCATTTGGATTGTTTTAGAAATTGAAAACACTGAAATTGGGAAAACACTGAAATTGGGGAAACTCAGAAATCTATAATTCTCATTAATGACTGAAATTACTAAGTAAACAAGCCACAGGATCTAGAGAGCTCACTGGCTACTGAATAGAGCGCCTTTCAAGTTGAAATAAGTTCTGTAATTTTTCCAGCAGGTGACAGCAGAGAGCTGTGTAAAATTTAATGTTTTCTTAAATGAGGAGTGGAAATCCTCAAGGTGGGGAATTAGAAAGAGCTTTAGTTGTCACAGAACACCTTCAGTTTATAGATGAAGAAACTGAGCTACAAAAGATTACCTGACCTTCCTAAGGCAAAACTCTTCGCTAACATAAATTCCTCGAAACACGTCAGGCTATGCCAATTTCACTTACAATTACATTGTACTAAAAGCAAACAAATTTAATTAGATATGAAAAAATATAATATTTCACATGAAATATTAAGGTATGATAGAAAAGCTTTTGGAGTATTTCCCTGTTTGATTAAACCTTAAAAAAAAAAAAGAGGGGCCATCTGAAAGCTTTCTGATGGGAGGTGCACTGACAGGGAAAAAGTACAGCTTTGGGAAGCAAGCCTGAATTTGATTCTTCATCCATCTCATTTCTGTTGTTTCACCTTGAATAAATTATTCAAGCTTTGCGTTCACTTTTTAAAAATTTCCTTTAAAAAATTATTTTATATATTTAAACACATTTTTAATTGAAGTATAGTTGATTTACAATGTTGTATTAGTTGCAGGTGTATAGCAAAGTGATTCAGTTATACCTACATATATATCTACTTTTTTTCAGATTCTTTTCCCTTCTAGGTTATTACAAAATATTGAGTATAGTTCCCTGTGCTATACTGTTCACTTTAAAATGGAGTGATAATAAGTATCCCATAGGGTTGTTGCAAGGTTTAAATGAGATCACACTTGCAGTACACTTGGCTCATAACATATCAGACACTCAATAAATATTACCTCCTTTTTCTACCCACTCCAGGGCACTCAGAGGTGGAGAAGCTGGCTACTTCCATTAACGGGGCTGCCAGGTAAAATACAGGACACCCAGTTACATTTTAATCTTAGGTAAATGACAAGTAATTTTTTAGTAGGTGTATGTCCCATGCAAAATCTGGGACATACATACACTGAAAAAGTGTCCATTTTTGCAGGTGACATACTCATACTAAAAATTACTTGTTGTTTATCTGAAATTAAAATTAAACTGGGTATCCTGTATTTTTCTTTGCTAAACCTGGCAGCCCTAATTTTTAAAGGCTCCTGATTTATTACAAAATGAAGAAACACCAAAGCAGTGTTATACAATTAGTGGTAAATTTTAACATGTTTACATTTAATAAGTTAGAATGCCAAACCAAGAAATAGATTGCAATATAACTGCTAGTCAGAAGATAATGGTGGGACTTATAATAAACATCAACTCACAGGGCACTACAGGAATCATGGTCTGGTATTGGGACATGCGCTTCAAACTACATAACAAATGTCTTTTAAAAATCTTTTTTGTGTGCCTTTGTGACTGTATTGTAATCTCATTCGGGGATGAGGTCAAAGATCTAAATTTGGGGTTCTTTGTGGCTATGAGGGCTCTGCCAAACAGCCCTCTGGGCCCCCATAATTAGCCTTACTCACTTTCTAATATAAGAGTAGAGATGCTTGGTACTTTATCCTGGAAAAATGTTTCCTTTGTCAAAAGTGACAGGATCTTTTATGTGGTTGTGTTTTATGTATTATTGCTTTGTTGATGTTGGGGAAAAAGGCAAAGAAAGCTAAAGGGATGAATGCAGCCAAGGGACATAGTGGCCCAATTTCTACCCTGCATGGAACTGGAGGAGCTGCAGCAAAGCTTTAATATACCCCAGAGGAGGGCACGTTCTCCTTTTAACCACTTGCATAAAGGAGAGTTATGGTTTATTATATACTAAAGTTGTCTGTTCATCACATCACAAGTACTTCTTTAGACCACGGAACCACAAAGGTATTAGGAAAGAAGTAGCCTAGACAAACCTAATTAAGTAGCTGGCTTCAGTGTCTGACACTGTGCCAGACTTACAAATAAAGCCAAAACTCTACAATATATATGGTTAGGGATCTCTGTAAAAATTACGTTTATTAAACACTGAATAAATTTGAAAGAATCTTTGAAAAATATGTGTGAGGATAAAAGAATCGTGATGCAACAGACTCCCGTGTATACCTCACCACTCAGTTTTAGGAAACAAAACAAAACATCATCATGACCTCTGAAGTCCCCTAGGGTCCCCTCCCAGATCCCTTTCCTTCCTTCTCCCTCAGAGGGAACCATTATCTTGAATTTGTGTTTATAAATTCCCTTGCTTTTCATTACAGGTTTACCACATGCATTTATTTTCCTTATATTTATATGTATATATGTGCTTAAAATTTTAAGAGAAATATGGCATGCATCCAAAATCAGGTGTGAAAATATATATGTTTAGTTTAAACAACAATGAATACCTGTGAATCTATTACCAGGCCAAGATAGAACATTGTCAAGACCCATGCCTACTTCTCTCCAATTACATCTCTTCTCTTCCTCCCAGAGATGAATATTATCCGGAATTTTGGATTAACCATTTTTTGTTGTGGTAAAATACACATGATATTTACCATTTTAACTATCTTTATGTGTACGGTGCAGTGGCATCAAGTGCATTAATGTTGTTGTGCAACATCAGCACCATCCATCTCCAGAACTTTTTATCTTCCACCTGAAACTCTGTACTCATTAATACTAACTCTTCATTCCCTCCTCCCCCCCAGATCCTGGAAGCCATGATTCCACTTCGTCTGAGAATGTTACTACTCTAGTGCCTTATATGAGTGGAATCATACGTTATTTGTCCTTTTGTGTCTGACTTATTTAATTTAACATAAAGTCTTTGAGCTTCATCCATGTTGTAACATATGTTAGAATTTCCTTCCTCTTAAAAAAGGGTTTAAATTCATCTGTGGAACGGGATTGCATTGAATCTATAGATCTATTTGAGGACATCTGATATTTTTATTAATGCAAATCTTACAGTCTATGAACATAGCAAAGCCCTCTGTTTATTTTGGTATTCTTTAATATCTCTTAATAAAGCTTTATAATTTTCCCCCATAGAGATCTGGTGCACCTTTTGTTAGATTTATTCCTGGGTACTTCATATTTTTCGTCTATTAGTAGCTGGTGTATAGAAATGCGCTTGATTTTCATTTATTGATTTTGTTTCTAAGACGCTTGCTTGCTAAACTCTCTCTTTTTAAAATATAAATTTATTTATTTTATTATTTTTGTCTGCGTTGGGTCTTCGTAGCTGCACACAGGCTTTCTCCAGTTGCGGCAAGCTGGGGCTACTCTTCGTTGCGGTACCCGGGCTTCGCATTGTGGTAGCTTCTCTTGTTGTGGAGCACGGGCTCTAGGTGTGCGGGCTTTAGTAGTTGTGGCACGCGGGCTCAGTAGTTGTGGCTCGCAGGCTTAGTTGCTCCGTGGCATGTGGGATCTTCCCAAGAGCTTGAACCAGTGTCTCCTGAATTGGCAGGCGGATTTTTAACCATTGCGCCACCAGGGAAGCCCTCACCATTATGTTTGCTAATAGTTTTTCTTTTTAAAATCATGTATGTATGTTCAACTTTGTCAAAGACTTTCTCCCCTTACTCAGCTAACGTGGTACATTTCATTGCTTGGTTTTCCTTTTTCATAACTTTGCATTATGAAAAATTTCCAATGTACATAAAAGTTGAAAGGATAGTACAGTGAACACACATATACCTATGATTTAGGCACAAAAATTGTGAACATTTTACTATTTTTGCTTTATCTATGTATATATAAATAATATATATGTATATATACTTTTTATGAGTGGGCTGTATATTTTTTTCTTCCTTTTTTTTTTTTTG
>NC_041227.1:115127911-115129471 GCF_002837175.3 Physeter macrocephalus
ACTGCTGTGGCCTCTCCCGCTGCGGAGCACAGGCTCCAGACGCACAGGCTCAGCGGCCATGGCTCACGGGGCCAGCCGCTCCGCAGCACGTGAGATCCTCTTGGACCGGGGCACGAACCCGTGTCCCCTGCATCGGCGGGCGGATTCTCAACCACTGCACCACCAGGGAAGCCCTCTTTTTGTAAAAATAAGACTCATTTTTAAAAATGAGTCCACACATTTTATTTTATTATTTATTTATTTATTTTTGGCCATGTCACGCGGCTTGTGGTGTCTTAATTCCCCGACCAGGGATTGAACCCAGGTCTTGGGCAGTGAGAGCGCTGAGTCCGAAACACTGGACCGCCAGGGAATTCCCTGTATGTTTTTTTTTCTTAACCATTTAAAGGTAACCTGCAAATATGATGACATACTTCAGTATGCAGCTCATAAATATAAGGACTTTTTCCTATTAAAACATAATATGTTATCATACCTAGGAAAATGAATAATTAATTGACTTCTTAATATTCAGTCTACAAGACATTCCTGGGGTAAATCCAACTTGGGAATAGTGTATTATCCTTTAAACACTGCTGAATTCAGTTTGCTAATAGTTTACTTAGGATATTTGCACCTATGTTCGTGAGTGAACTTGGTATATCATTTTCCTTTCTGTGCTGTCCTTGTAATGTTTTGGAAAGTTGCTTTGGCATTGTTTTTAATTTAATTTAATTAATTAAATTTAAATTTATATTAATTTAATGTGTCCATTAAATTAAGCTTGGTAATTGTGCTATTCAAATTTCATAAATCCTTACTGATTTTGTTTTCTTTTGCTGCCTGCTTGGTTTATTGATCACTTGAGGATATTACTGTCTCCCGTTATGATGATGGATTTTCAGTCGTGTCTTTTAGTCTGTCGGTTTTTGTAGTATAGTTTTCATCATTATGTAGTGAACTTTTCACATCTAATAATATTTTTTGCTTTCAAGTACATTTTGTCTTGTTACTTACGTAGTTATGTCAGCTTTCTTTTACTTAGTATTTGCTTAGTGTGTCTTTTCCATTCTTTTGATTTCAACCTTTCTGTATCCTTATATTCTAGATGGGTTTTTTAAAAAGTGTATAGAGCTGGATTTTTCACTGCTCTGACAAGCTTTTAACTGCAGCATCTATTGCATTATACTTATTGCAATTACTGATTTTTTTTTTAGCTATTTGGTTCCTCTTTTTATGATTATTTTTTCTCTGCTCTCTTAACTTTGTTTTGATTGCTAACTTTTTATCACTACATTCCCCCCCATTAGTTTAGAAGCTAAATATTTTATTCCTAGACTTTTGTGCTTGATCTAAAAATTTGTTATGAGTACTTAACTCATCAAAGTCCAAAGTAAATCATTACCCTTTTGCCTTTCCAAACACTGTGAGAACCTGAAAACACTTTAATTCCAATCACCCACTTTCTGACTTATGTTACTGGGTTGTATATTTTAGTTCTACCTTAACTGAGGTTGGATTTTTTGTTTTATTTTTTTTTTTTTTGCGGTTCGCGGGCCTCTCACTGCTGTGGCCTCACCC
>NC_041227.1:115129491-115142435 GCF_002837175.3 Physeter macrocephalus
GCATGTGGGATCTTCCCGGACCGGGGCACGAACCCGTGTCCCCTGCATCGGCAGGCGGACTCTCAACCACTGCGCCACCAGGGAAGCCCTGAGGTTGGGTTTTGTTGTTTTGTTTGTTTGGTTTTTTGGGGTTTTTTTTCCTGTACAATTTTTCTTATGCACAGAGCAGGGAGGGGACTCAGTGTCTTGGCAACTGCTTTCCTCATGGTGGCCAGGACATTGCTCAGTTCTCTTGCTTTCCTCTTGGCACAGATATGTGTCCCTAATGTTTTCTGGATAAACTTGAGGGCCTGCTTGTCCTTGGAGACCTTGAACATCTCCGTGGCATGTTGCTCATTTAGGGCAAAGCTGCACACCTCTTGGATCACGTCCTGAGGGAACTCGGTGTGCTTGATGAGGTGCCCAAGGCCACAGCTGTGTCTTGGCTGGGTCATGATCTTGGTCACCTTCTGGCCCTTGTTGAGCCCATGGCCACAGGGTAGCACAGAGCCATGGTTAGACCTATACTGCGGTCCCTGGGGCCAGATGGCAGCAGATACCCTCTTGTTAGTTTTTTAATGCCTTAGAAACTTAACTATAGTCTTATGTAGTCAATAGATTAGATAAAATAGATAGTCCATATGTGATTAATTATTTTACCTTTTACCGCTCTACCCTCCTTTTCCTTTGTTTGAGATTCCTTCTTTTTCACCTTCGTTCTTTATAGATTTTCAGTGGGTATAGTATTCTAAGTTGATTGTAATTTCCTCTCAACACATTGAAAGTATTGTTTCATTATCTTCTTATTTTATTTTATTTTGAAATTTTTGGCTGCATTGGGTCTTTGTTGCTGCGCACGGGCTTTCTCTCGTTGCGGCGAGCGGGGGCTACTCTTGGTTGCAGTGCACGGGCTTATTGCAGTGGCTTCTCTTGTTGCAGAGCACGGGCTCTAGGCATGCAGCGTTCAGTAGTTGTGGTGCATGGGCTTAATTGCTCTGAGGCATGTGGGATCTTCCCGGACCAGGGCTTAAACCCATGTCCCCTGCGTTGGCAGGCAGATTCTTAACCACTGCGCCACCAGGGAAGTCCTATTCCATTATCTTCTTACCTTTATTGTTGCTCTTAAGAAGTTGGCTATCAGTCTAATGTTGCAGCTTTGAAGTTATCTGACTTTTCTCTCTGCTTTTACGATCTAGTCTGTCTTTGGTGTTCTGCAATTTTATTATCATGTGTTGGATTGGAAATCTCCTTTTATTTCTATTAGAAATTCGTTGGGGGCTTCCCTGGTGGCACAGTAGTTAAGAATCCACCTGCTAATGCAGGGGACATGGGTTCAAGCCCTGCTTCAGGAAGATACATATGCCGCAGAGCAACTAAGCCCGTGCGCCACAACTACTGAGCCTGCACTCTAGAGCCCGCGAGCCACAACTACTGAAGACGGCACACCTAGAGCCCGTGCTCCTCAACAAGAGAAGCCACTGCAATGAGAAGGCCGCACACTGTCATGAAGAGTAGCCCCCACTTGCCACAACTAGAGGAAGCCCGCGCGCAGCAACAAAGACCCAACACAGCCAAAAATAAATAAATAAATAGATAGATTTTTAAAAAGGAAAGAAATTCATTGGGATTCTTGAATCTGAGTATTCTTTCATATTTCATTTCTTTGTCTCACTGCGCTATAGCTTGAGTCATTTCTTCAGGTGTTTTCTAGTTCACTAATTCTCTCTTCAGTGTGTCTAATCTGCTATTAATTCAGTCCACTCAGTTTTGGTTTTTTTTGTTTTTTTTTTTTGTTTTTTTGCGGTACGCAGGCCTCTCGCTGTCGCGGCCTCTCCCATTGCAGAGCACAAGCTCTGGACGCACAGGCCCAGTGGCCATGGCTCTTGGGCCCAGCTGCTCTGCGGTATGTGGGATCCTCCCAAACCGGGGCACGAACCCGTGTCCCTTGCGTCAGCAGGCGGATTCCCAACCACTGCGCCACCAGGGAAGCCCCAGTCCACTCAGTTTTAACTTTTATTTATTACATTTTTCATTTCCAGAATTTTATTTATTTTTTTAAACTACTTGATCATTTTTGTAGCTCTTACTTACTCATATTATTTCCTTTTTACTTCTTAAAAGCTCTAAAATAGTTATTTTATATTGCGTTTCTGATCATTCCTATATCTAAAGTTTTTATAAATCTGATTCTGCTGCCTATATTCCTGCATCTCTTGCTCCTGGAGCTTAGCTTCCTTGGGTTTTGTGATTTTTTTTCCCCCATTTAAAAAAATTGAATTGCTTATTGAGTTTTGAGAGATCTTTAAATATTTGGGGTATAAATTCTTTTTTTAAATTAATTTTTATTGGAGTATAGTTGCTTTGCAATGTTGTGTTAGTTTCTACTGTACAGCAAAATGAATCAGCTATACATACACATATATCCCCTCTTTTTTGGATTTTCTTCCCATTTAGGTTACCACAGTGCATTAAGTAGAGTTCCCTGTGCTACAGTATATTCTCATTAGTTTTTGTGATTTTTTTTTGAATTTTTGAATTTTATTTTATTTATTTTTTTATACAGCAGGTTCTTATCAGTCATCAGTTTTATACACATCAGTATACATGTCAATCCCAATCTCCTAATTCATCACACCACCATCCCCACCCCGCCGTGGCTTTCCCCACTTGGTGTCCATACGTTTGTTCTCTACATCTGTGTCTCAACTTCTTCCCTGCAAACCAGTTCACCTGTACCATTTTTCTAGGTTCCACATACATGTGTTAATATACAATATTTGTTTTTCTCTTTCTGACTTACTTCACTCTGTCTGACAGTCGCTGGGTCATATGCTAATTCTATTTTTAGTTTTTTAATGAACATCCATAATGTTCTCCATGGTGGCTGTATCAATTTACATTCCCACCAACAGTGCAAGAGGGTTCCCTTTTCTCCACACCCTCTCCAGCATTTGTTGTTTGTAGATTTTCTGATGATGCCCATTCTAACTGGTGTGAGGTGATACCTCATTGTAGTTTTGATTTGTATTTCTCTAATAATTAGTGATGTTGAGCAGCTTTTAAAAATCATTTTTAAAAAATTTTATTTCAGTATAGTTGATTTACAATGTTGTGTTAATTTCTGCTATACAGCAAAATTACTCAGTTATATATATATATATATGTATGTGTGTATATATGTAATATATATATTCTTTTTCATGTTCTTTTCCATTATGGTTTATTAAAGGGTATGGAATATAGTTCCCTGTGCTATACAGTAGGACCTTTTATTTATGGGTTTTGTAATTTTTGACTATGATTTAATATTTCTTAAAATTTTATCTGTGGGAATTTTGGAGGGCCTGAGATAAAGGTGGGTTCATCTAAGAGGCTTTGTATTTGCTTCTTGCAGCACTTAGGACCACTTTACATTACATTCTCTGCTAGAGGCTTTTCAGACAATCCACCTAATATGAATCTGCGCTGCAAACTTGTTTTAAGGCTAGCTTTTGGTTACACATTTTCAGGAGGTTGTTTCACTTTCCTGTGGTAACAAGAATCAGGACAGCCCATTTTGGTTGCAGACCTTCCAAGTGGAAGGATTAGATTTATTTCTGGATTAGCCTAACAGTAAAAGTAGAGCCTTTTAGGGCCTGACCTGTATGAGGAGGTATCCAATTAGAATCTCCACCTTAGGCAGACGTGGGGCTCTGTCTTCTGTCCCTGGAGCTCTTTGAGGTCTTGAAAACTGAGAGCCAACTGGTTTGATAATTTCTCCATTTATCTCTGGGTTCCTACCATCACTTGGTTTTGGATGAATATTCCTTATTTTTATTCATGCATTTAGAAGAAGATATTTTTCGTATTTTATCCAGAATTTTTCGTTTTCAGCAGGGGAATTAGTTCTGCATCACTTATTTTTCAATAATATTCTTAAAGTTTCTTTAGAAAATACTCAGGCTTTTATGTGCATTGCCTTTATGTGCCAAACCTTTCTTCCCTCTCTTTATATTATTCTTTCCTTTCAATACCCTGTCCTTTAAGTATGACACATACTCATTGAATTTTAGCATGTGAAACTGATATCTTTGGCTGCTGAAGAATTATGTAATGTTAGGCAGAGAAAAAGATTTCAAGGGCAGCTGAGGTCTGCAATGTTCATGCAGTTTTGGATCATTTTTGCCTCTTGTTTTCTCTTATGGTTTAAACTTCAATTTTTAAATACTTCTAAATTGCCCTGTTTATTTTCCTCCTTAACATCTCTGGTAAACAGAACAGTTAATGTTTATCAAGGGAACTTTTTTTTTTTTTTTTGGCGGTACGCGGGCCTCTCACTGTTGTGGCCTCTCCCGTTGCGGAGCACAGTTTCCGGATGCGCAGGCTCAGCGGCCATGGCTCACGGGACCAGCCGCTCCGCAGCATGTGGGATCTTCCCTGACCGGGGCACGAACCCGTGGCCCCTGCATCGGCCGGCGGACTCTCAACCACTGCGCCACCAGGGAAGCCCAGGACGTGTTATTTTTGCATCTGCTCTGCCAGTTGTTGTGTTCCGGTTTATAGATCTACTTATTTGTGTACTTTGTCTTATCCTACTAGACTTCCAAGCTCCGTAGGATGGGGATTGCAAGCCCTGTGGCACAGGAGAAGGAGATTACTATTTGTAGACTTGAATACAGAGAAATGTGTTCCACTGTAGTATAAGGCAGGAACTGTATTCTATACTTGGTACGCTCCAGGGTGACTCACAGGGTGACTTATGCAAGTGTGCATGTTCTCAAGAAATGCTGCTGATTGATGGATTCAGCCCCTGAAGGGTTATATAGAGTCCTTCCCATAATATTCTAGAATTTGGAATTCTGAACCAAATGGAAATTTGAACAACAAAAATCAGCTAAAAATTTTTATAAATCAAGCGTTTGGTCCCTGACAAATACAGAAACCCATAACTCAGTGTTTGACCCACAGTAGGTGTGTCAAGTAAATGTTAACGTTATTCCATGGGCACATGACAGCCAACAAGGTAACAAGTTCTGAGATAGTGCAGCTGGAAAGAACTGGTTAGGTAACGTTTTCCAGCAGATAAACTTTACTCAGGGGTAACAGGCAGGAATGTTGTCCACGTGGCCAGGTGGCCGGGTCCCCATGATGTTGGGCTGCCAGATGGGTATTCCTGCACTTAGTAGGTAATGACTGTACCCTTCCCACATCATTCGGAAAGGCTGAAGGCAGCTGGGGAATGCTTCATTCCCCTCTGGCGGTGAAGGAAACCTTGAAAGTTTTCTGGGTGCTTTCTTGGTAATCTCTCACCCAGGGTCATTATTTTGAGGCGGTCAAGAGCACAGATTTTGAACATCCTTCTCCTTTAGAGGCACAGGCTGAACTATTCACAGGTGACATGACAAAACTTAGGTGTGCTTCAAAGTAACCCAATAAAGGAGAATGCGTGGACATAGAGCTGCAACAAGGAAAGCCCTGTGTTGAGGGTCATTATAACTTGGTGACGATTCATGGCACTAGTTTGTGGTGGTCTGTGCCACGTGGCATGCGGTATCTTAGCTTCCCGACCAGGAATCGAACCCACGCCCCCTGCAGTGGAAGCACAGAGACTTAACCACTGGACCACCAGGGAAGACCCTTGTTCTGTTTTTTAAATTTTATTTTTATTTATTTATTTTTTTTCAAGCACAGATTTTAAGAGCAGGACAGATTTGGGTTCAAATCCCTTCCTGCTATTTTTTGGCTGGCAATCTTGTCATTTAATGCTTCTGAGCCCAGTTTCCCCATTCCTAAAATGTTAATAAGAATAATTCCTGGCTCACAAATTTGTTGCAAGTATATAAAGCACTTAGGGCAAAGCCTAGAACACGATTGGCAACAAATAATGCTACTATGAGTTTTCTTGAGCCAAACCCTGCTAGTTATACCAGCTTTTAGGAACAACCTGTAATCATAGTGTGGTTGCTGGCAGAAGGCTGGTCTGCTGTCATGACCGTGGGGCCTGACACAGCTTTGGCAGATGGAATGGAACTGGGGATCAAATTATAGGCTTCAGACCCTTTACTAAAACTCCTGGAGGGTATTTCTTTTATTTTTATTTTTGATATATTTTTCTAAATTGAAGCACCGTTGATTTACAATATTATATTAGTTTCAGGTGTACAACATAGTAGTTTATTATTTTTTGATGTTGAAAGTGGCAGTGAGAGGAGGCAAGAGGCAGTGGTAGGGTTTGGTGGTTTGGTGATGCCACTTCTCTTGTCTATCAGTGTTCCTGGGTTCACAGCTCTGCTGCCCCTGGGAGGGGTCAGACAGGGAAAGCAGAGCCCTGAAGTACAATGTCAAGGAGGGGCTGTCAGTTGCAGATCCCTCCTCTTGTTTTCTGTCCTGCCCTTTTATATGTTTGTAGGCAGCCAGCATTTCACAGGCTGTCCTGGGACTTGGGGTTCTGTCTACCTGGGCACATTTTCAGGCTCTGGCTGGCAAAGCAGCCCCATCAATTTTTGCAGAGGGACCTGTGCTGGGAGAAGAAAAGTGAGATCACAAGGAATTCATTAGCATCCCAAATTCTTCTTCTTCCCTCTCTATGCCTACTCCCACCCCCAATCTCTACCCCAGCAATTTCTTTTCTTCCCTTTAGAGTAGCTGAGTGAAGCTGCCAAAGCCGGGCCAGGAGTTTGCCGTTTCTTGTGTCTTTTCTAAAGACCCAGCGTTCAGCCCTCACCCGATGAGAACCTCTCAGAGCAGCAGGCAGATAATTATCCTTTCAGCGGATGGAGGCTTTACCGTGAATGGAAATTCAGGTGTTCGCTGCATCTGTGGTCCCACATCAGGGAGGTGGTGCACACCAAGCAGGCAAGTGTTACCTGGGTCAGTCTGCAGGAAGTGCTGGGCCTCGGAGGTGCGAGGAGGGGTGTAGCCAGATTTGGGCTCCCTTCCCTATGAAGCAGTGGGTAACCTGCTGGACCCTTTCCTGAGGTCTCTCCTTAGAGACCAGTGCAAACCAGCCCATCCTTTCAGCCTAGCTCTAGGAGGCCACCTCCACTAAGAGGATCCCAAACTCAAGGACAGAACTTAGGATGAACAGATTCCTCCTCATTTAATGGAGGAAAATCTTAATAACCATGTAGCCAACAATGGGGCATGCTGCCTAGCAAGGTAATGAACTCCCCATTACTATAGGTATTCAAGCAGGCGCTAGTTAGCTGCTTTCCAGGAATATTACAGAGAGAAGACCTGTCATGGGTGGGAGTTTAGCTACTATGCCCTCCAAAGCCTTTTTACCTCTATGGGTTCTCATGGGGATAAGAGCATGAACTTGGAGTCATCCCAGGCCCAGGATTCAAGTCCTGTCCCTGCAATTAGATGGCCATGGGCAAGTCACTTAATGTCTTATTTAAAATAAATGATATAAGCATAGTTTATTTTTCTGATAATGGTTGATCACTGTTTAAAAAAAAAACAAGCACAATTTATTGTGGACACTTTCCATTGAAATACATTTAGTTTTTTTGTTTTGTTTTGTTGTTTTTAATATTTATTTATTTACTGGGCTGTGCCGGGTCTTAGTTGCGGCACACAGGATCTTCGTTGTGGCATGTGGGATCTTTAGTTGCAGCAGTTGCGGCATGCGGGATCTAATTTCTTGACCAGGGATCGAAGTTGGGCCCCCTGCGTTGGGAGCACAGAGTCTTAGCCACTGGACCAGCAGGGAAGTCCCACATTTAGTTTTAACGTACCCTTTTTCATAGTTGTATACTTAACTCCTTTAAGCCATGGCTTCCTCATCTGTAAAATATTCAATAGAATAACAATGAAATTGTGGAGATGATGAAAAGATTAAATAAGGAATGCACATAAAGTGCTTAGCATTTAGTTAAGCATCTAAAACGTGATGACTAACCATTATTTGAAAACAGCACTGTCGCATAGAATATAATGTGAATCTCCACACAAAAACTAGTAGAACTGATAAACGAATTCATTAAGGTAGCAGAATACAAGATTAGCATACAGAAATCTGTTGCATTTCTTTACACTAACAATGAAATATCAGAAACGGAAAGTATAAAAACAATCCTTTTTTAAATCGCATCAAAAAGAATAAAATACTTAGGAATAAGCCTGACCAAGGAGGTGAAAGACTTATATGCTGAGAACTATAAAACATTGATAAAGGAAATTGAAGATGATTTAAAGAAATGGAAAGATATACCATGATCTTGGATTGGAAGAATTAATATCACTAAAATGGCCATACAACCCAAAGCAATCTACAGATTTAATGTGATCCCTATCAAATTACCCATGACATTTTCAACAGAACTAGAACAAATAATCCTAAAATGTATATGGAACCAAAAAAGACCTAGAATTACCAAAGCAATCCTGAGGAAAAAAAACCAAAGCTGGAGGCATAACACTCCCAGACTTCAGACAATACTACAAAGCTACAGTAATCAAATCAGTGTGGTATTGGCACAAAAACAGACATATGGATCAGAAGAGAGAGCTTGGAAGTAAACCCACACACCTACAGTCAGTCAACTAACTTTCAACAAAGGAGGCAAGAATATATTCAATACAATGGAGAAAAGACAGTCTCTTTGGCAAGTGGTGTTGGGAAATCTGGACAGTGTCGTGTAAACCAATGAAGTTAAAACACTCCCTCACACCATACACAAAAATAAACTCAAAATGGCTTAAATATAGACAGAACACCATAAAACTCCTGGAAGAGAACATAGGCAAAACACTCTCTGACATAAATTGTAGCAATGTTTTCTTAGGTCAGTCTCCCAAGGCAATAGAAATAAAAGCAAAAATAAAAAAATAGGACCTGGGCATATATCCAGAGAAAACTCTAATTCAAAAAGATACAGGCAGGACTTCCATGGTGGCGCAGTGGTTAAGAATCCACCTGCCAATGTAGGAGACACGGGTTCGATCCCTGGTCCAGGAAGATCCCACATGCCGCAGAGCAACTAAGCCCGTGCGCCACAACTACTGAGCCTGTGCTAGAGCCTGCGAGCCACAGCTACTGAGCCCACGTGCCACAACTTCTGAAGCCCAAGTGCCTAGAGCCCGTGCTCCGCAACAAGAGAAGCCACCGCGATGAGAAGACCATGCACTGCAATGAAGAATAGCCCCCGCTCGCTGCAACTAGAGAAAGCCCACGCACAGCAGCGAAGACCCAACGCAGCCAAAAATAAATAAATAAAAGATAAATAAATTAATTTAAAAAAAGATACAGGCACCTCAATGTTCATAGCAGCACTGTTTACAATAGCCAAGACACGGAACCTAAATGTCCATCAACATTTAGATGAATGGATAAAGAAGATGTGGTATATATATATATATATTTTTTTTCCATTGTGTGTGTGTGTGTGTATATATATATACACACACAATGCAATACTACTCAGCCATAAAAAGAATAAAATAATGCCGTTTGCAGCAACATGGATAGACCTAGAGATGATCATACTAAGATCAGAGAGAAAGACAAATATCATATGATATCTCTTATATATGGAATCTAAAATATGACACAATGTTACAGAACAGAAACAGACTCACAGACTAGAAAACAAACTTATGGGAGGGATAAATTTGGAGTTTGGGATTAGCAGATACAAACTACTATATATAAAATAGATAAACAGGGCCCTACTGTACAGCATTATATTCAATATCTTGTAATAACCTATAATGGAAAAGAATATGTATATATAATGTATAACTGAATCACTTTGCTGTACACCAGAAACTAACAGAATGTTGTAAATCAACTATACTTGAATTAAAAAAAGAGAATATAATGCATGTCTCATATGTAATTTTAAATTTTCTAGTAGCCACATTAAAAAAGTGAAATTAATTTTACTAATTTA
Organism: Physeter macrocephalus; assembly: GCF_002837175.3. Taxonomy (NCBI): domain Eukaryota; kingdom Metazoa; phylum Chordata; class Mammalia; order Artiodactyla; family Physeteridae; genus Physeter; species Physeter macrocephalus. Next base: position 115,139,346 of record NC_041227.1, read on the forward strand.
TTTAACCCAACATACACAAAACATTATAATGTTAATGTGTAATCCTAAAAATTATTAATGCGATATGTTTACAATAATTTTTTTGGTACTAAATTTTTAAAATCCAGAGTTCAGATTGAACTTATGGTACATCTCAGCTTGGACCAGCTACATTTTAAGTGCTCAATAGTAGCATGTAGCTAGTGGCTACCAGACTGAATAGTGCAGTTCTAAGTCTTCCATCTTAGTTCTCCTTTGAGCTACTGTAACTTTGAGAGTTTAGTCGGCTTACCAATTTAGGCCATAAATATGGATTAGATTGTATTATTTTCTGTCTCGAAGGATCTTATCTTGTCTCACTGACTCTACCTTGAGTACCATAAAGGCAACTATCTCTTATGTTCTGTTTTTTGTTTTTTGTTTTTTGGCTGCACCACAGCTTGTGGGATCTTAGCTCCCTGACTAGGTATTGAACCCCGGCCCCTGGCAGTGAGAGCACCAGGTCCTAACAACTAGACCTCCAGGGAATTCCCTATATTCTGTATTTCTAAAGCTCCTGCTTTGCTGGGCCCAGGTTGGTGCCTAAAAAGTGCATTTTGATTGATGTCCTTGGGAATCCAGCAGTGAGTGAAGGTCACTGCCTTCCTTTCCACTTTCTGGCTGAAATGCCTATGAGATGCTTAGTACTGCTTGGACTACGAAAGATGCTCCATAAACTTTTAGCTGTCACTGGTATATTATTAGTGGTGGGTGGAGTTGAAGTTCTGATGTGATCTCCTAGTCAGAGGCAGTGGGGCTTGGGAAAATCATTCAGTGCTCTGAGCTTCAGTTTCCTTTATCCTTAGTATGAGATGTAGGTTTCCACCCTGTTAATCTCAAAGGAGAACTAGTATGCTCAGATGAGATACTATATTGAGAGAGTGTTTTGAAAACTAAGAAGATCTATCACTATAAAGTATGGTTATTCTAGTACTGAACTCGGCATCTTGTTTGGCATTGGGCTGGGGGGAGGAATAGCATCAGGAGGTCTCGACGCCCCCGTGGCATAAGACTTGAACAAGTGAAAGTGTTTCGAAAGCTGTAAAGCCCTAAAGGAGCGATCCTTTCATTACGAGTGAGAGTGGAGGCAGGAGAGGGAGCCCCTTGTATGTCAAACTGGTGAGGAGTTTTGTCTTATTAGAGCATAGGGAAATACAAGTGCTGTGAGAGCTGTACTCATTTAGGTTCTTGTAATTGCTGGTTGTCAAATCTACAGCCTGAAAAGAAGGAACTCATGGAACTAACAGAAATCACTGTGGTGGATATATCTTCAACCATCACCTCCAAGTAGAAGAACTAGGAGAAAACTTATAGAAGGCCCATGGGAGCTTTTCTGCGTCTCTGAGCTCTAAGAGGCAGAATGACTTCCTCAGAGAGACTTTTCAGTAAATCTTCATAGACACAGAAAAGGGGATATTCCTTTGTAGCCCTTTGGTACTTGATTTTGACCCGCCCGGGGCCGTGAACCCTTCCATGCCTCCCACTCTGCTAGGGGGTTTCCACTGCAGAAAGCGATTTTCCCCAGAAATTGAAAATCTGGATTAGGAAGACCTGTGCAGGAAGGAGTTTGTTCCAGAAACGTCTCTGACACTTTGCTCTGCATTTCCTCATTTTGTGTCCTTTCTTTATGCAGCAGGCTGCCTATGAGTCATATATTTGGGTGCTGAGGACTGAGAGTTAATTTGTGCCTTTTTCCCCCAAATAACCAGAAACTGGCAGACCCAGCCCTGGATCCTGTGTGAGTGGGAAATGCTTCCGTGTCCAATGACCCGTTGTCCTGCTTCTAGGGTTGCCGGGGACTTCAACAGTCTCCCCTCATGAAGGAGAGGAAGCAAGCAAGGGAGAAATGAGAAATTTGGGTTTTCTGGTTGTTCCGTGGGCCTAGAGATTAAAGGCTCCCTCTTCAGCCAGGCATGGGGATTCATCCTGCCCTTCCTCAGGCCTGTTAGCCCATCCGCACGCACAAGCCTGCAGGAGAGCCACATCTGGGCTTGTCTTGGCCTCTTGTGCCAAGGCTTTGAAATAACGTGAAAGGCTTTTCACCTTTTTCCTTTCCATCAAAATATCCTTGAGAGGGATTTCTCAGGTGAGGAAAAGAAGAGTTTCCAGATAAGAGCCATGCGTCTTGTTCTACATGTATCTTTTCTACAAATATGCAAAGTACCTGTTAGTACTCATTGTAGGTGCTCTATTAATCTGTTTTTAAAAAGGAATTGCAACAATTAATCTAATTTAGGTTTAAAAGGAAATAGAAAAGTTAAAAAAAAAAAGGAAATGGAAAAGTCAGCCCAGTGCCTCATCTGGTCTACTTAAAAAAACAGTCAGCCTTGAGTACTGAGACCTTCCTTCAGAATTAATCGCTGAGGGAAGTTTCCAGGGTTTGATTTCTGCAATATCCCTTTCTCATATTCCTTTTTTTTTTCCTTAAAGGACATAAAAATGAGCTAGTGTTTTGAAGATAATTATAGAAAGCTAAGAATGCAATGCAATCCCTACCAAACTACCACTGGCATTTTTCACAGAACTAGAACCCAAAATTTCACAATTTGTATGGAAACACAAAAGACCCCGAATAGCCCAACCATACACAAAAATAAACTCAAAATGGATTAAAGACCTAAGTGTCAGGCAAGACACTCTAAAACTCTTAGAGGAAAACATAGGCAGAACACTTTATGACGTAAATCACAGCAAGATCCTTTTTGACCCACCTCCTAGAGAAATGGAAATAAAAACAAAAATAAACAAATAGGACCTAATGAAACTTAAAAGCTTTTGCACAACAAAGGAAACCATAAACAAGACGAAAAGGCAGCCTTCAGAATGGGAGAAAATATTTGCAAACCAAGCAACTGACAAAGAATTAATCTCCAAAATACACAAGCAGCTCATGCAGCTCAATATCAAAAAATAAAACACAGACCTACTAGAGCATGGCCTTGAGGATATGGGGGGGGAAGGGTAAGCTGTAACGAAGTGAGAGAGGGGCATGGACATATATACACTACCAAATGTAGGGTGGATAGCTAGTGGGAAGCAGCCGCATGGCACAGGGAGATCAGCTTGGTGGTT
>NC_041227.1:115142600-115143379 GCF_002837175.3 Physeter macrocephalus
TATGTATAACTGATTCACTTTGTTATAAAGCAGAAACTAACACACCATTGTAAAGTAATTATACTCCAATAAAGATGTTAAAAAAATATATGACAACCAGAAAAAAAAAAAAACCCAATCCAAAAATGGGCAGAAGACCTAAATAGACATTTCTCCAATGAAGATATACAGATTGCCAACAAACACATGAAAGGATGCTCAACGTCACTAATCATTAGAGAAATGCGAGTCAAAACCACAATGAGATATCACCTCACACTGGTCAGAATGTCCATCATCAAAAAATCTACAAACAATAATTGCTGGAGAGGGTGTGGAGAAAAGGGAACCCTCTTGCACTGTTGGTGGGAATGTAAATTGATACAGCCACTATGGAGAACAGTATAGAGGTTCCTTAAGAAACTAAAAATAGAACTACCATATGACCCAGCAATACCACTCTTGGGCATATACACTGAGAAAACCATAATTCAAAAAGCAACATATACCACAATGATCATAGCACTATTTACAATAGCCAGGACATGGAAGCAACCTAAGTGCCCATCGACAGATGAATGGATAAAGAAGATGTGGCACATATATACAATGGAATATTACTCAGCCATAAAAAGAAATGAAATTGGGTTATTTGTAGTGAGGTGGATGGACCTAGAGTCTGTCAAACAGAATGAAGTAAATCAGAAAGAGAAAAACAAATACTATATGCTAACACATATATATGGAATCTAAAAAAAAATGGTTCTGATGAACCTAGGGGCAGGACAGGAATAAAGACG
>NC_041227.1:115143433-115175253 GCF_002837175.3 Physeter macrocephalus
GTGAGAGAGTGGCATGGACATATATACACTACCAAATGTAAAACAGATAGCTAGTGGGAAGCAGCTGCATAGCACAGGGAGATCAGCTCAGTGCTTTGTGACCACCTAGAGGGGTGGGATAGGGAGGGTGGGAGGGAGATGCAAGAGGGAGGGGATATGGGGATATATGTATACGTATAGCTGATTCACTTTGTTATACAACAGAAACTAACACATTGTAAAGCAATTATACTCCAATAAAGATGTTAAAAAAAAAAAAGAAAGAAAAAGAAAGCTAAGAATGAAGAGTTTCAGTGCCTTTCTGTTTCCTTCAGAGTACCGAGAGCCACCCCGTTGCAGGGATGTCTGTCGGTGTCTGTCCCCATCCCGGGAAAAGTGGGAGGCATTCTGAGAGGGATGCTTTCTGAGCAGGTCACTCAGCTGAGTGTCTCCTTCTGGTAGATGTGATGCTCAAACATAAAGACAGCAGGAAGCACCAGAAAAGCCATTCACTGCCCTGGATAATAGGTGGTGTTGCATTCAGTAATTAGCAAGTAAAAAAGAAGCCAAGACTTCTGGAGCACTTAGTGCTATGCTTGGCTAAACACTGGAATATTGAATCCTCGTGAAGCTTGAGGAGGCAGGTGCTATTCCTTTCATCACTTCCATTTACCTGAAGTGGAAAGTACATAGGGACACTGAGTCATTTTTTAAGGTCACAGAGGTGGTATGTGGCATCACCAAGATTCAACTCAGGCCTGGTGGCCTCAGAGCCCATGCACTTACCCACCACACATGCTGGAGAAACAGCAGGGGCGGCTCTCTCACTTCTTGTGTGGTCTTGGGCGTGGTTCTTGGCTTTCTTGGGGCTTCAGTTTTCCAACTGTAAAACTAAGGGACTGGGGGACTGGACAAGAGACCGATTCTTTTTTTTTTAAATTAAGTAATTTATTTATTTATTTTGGCTGTGCCGGGTCTTAGTTGAGACGCGCTGGATCTTCATTGCGGCATGTGGGATCTTTTTTTCTTTTTTCAGTTGTGACATGAGGGCTTCTTAGTTGCAGCATGTGGACTCAGTTGCAGCATGCATGCGGGATCTAGCTTCCCCACCGGGGATCAAACTCGGGCCCTCTGCATTGGGATTGCGGAGTCTTACCCACTGACCACCAGGGAAGTCCCAAGAGAGCCATTCTCATAAACTGGGCTCTTACAGATGAGAAAACATCCGGTAAGAATCTCTAAGATGTCTGGCCCAAAGGATGGGAGGAGCAACCCCAAGAAGGTTCATTCCTACAGGGCTAAAGCCTAGTGAACTGGAGGTCACCCCATCTGTGAGGCCTCAGAGATTTAAAACTTCCACTTGAAACTAGGTCAGTGAGGCCTCTTCCCACCCAATTTCACTTCCTGGCTGGGAAGTGAGTCTTCCACGGAGGACAGGGTCCATAGTGCCTTTGACAGAAGACGGGTCAAGGTGTTGAGGGTAGGAGGGTGGGCACGCTTTGGCCTCAGGAACCAAAGCTGAGGGCCAAAGTCCATCTGACTTCTAGTTAGTTACCTTTGCCGAGTTCCAGTTACCTTGCCTGAGTGACCTTGCTGGTGACCTTGAGCAAATTTTCTCTCACTGAGCCTCAGTGGCCTCCTCTATAAAGTAGAGATAACAGTAGCATCTGCCCCATAGGTGATAATACAGATAACTCTCATAAGACAGTGCCTGGAACACAGTCAGCGCTTAGCAAATGTGAGCTGCCACCCCCCCATCATCATCATGTCAGAGGACAAAAATAAGTAGATCAGGGCCTTTGTAAGTAAGCATTGCTAATGTGCAGAGTTGTGAGCACAGAGGCCTTGGGGGAGAAGGGCCCTGTATGGTTGGGCCACCTTAGATGGCTGTTCCCTTGCTCTCCGTACATCCCCAGCCCGACCAGTGCCTATGCTTCGCCTATATCTTACGCGCATGACTGACCTTCCTAGGTACTTGGCCCAGGCCCCAGCTAGTGATTGTTCTAGTCAAAGGGGTAGTGAGGGGCGTGCCCTTCTAGTGGTTTCCCTGGTGACTAATGAGCCCACCTGATGTCAATTTCCCTGTAACTGGCAACTGCTTTCCCCTGGGAGCAAAGACTGCCACCATGGATGGTGGGGTGTCGCTCCAGGACCCTGTAAGCTCCCCCATCCATTAAACCATGGATGTCTCTGTTGCTGACTCTGGGCTCTTTCTTTGGTCTTGAATCTGGGCAAGCACAGGCCCTGTAGGCCTGTGGGGTGCAACCCAACAAAACCCAAGGAACAGAGAGGGGTGTCTGCAGCTCTGGCCACTGGAGACTGTGGGCCCTGGAGCAGGCTGCCCTTTTGACCTTGAGGAGGGCTCTTGGAATTACTTACTGTTCCTTGGGAGAGGGGAGCAAAGGCAAAACGATCACCATTAGGTACTAGACCCACTGCGTCCAAGTTTGTTGAGAGCAGCAAAACTGTGTATTCAAGACGGGGTCTAAACTGAGGGGAATGTAAGGCGGATCAGTGGAGGAGAGATGGGATCTGTTATTTTTTGAGGCTTTTCAGACTTTCTCAGCTGGACACGATGAGACATACATTTTGGCTACTCCATCTGAACCCCTGGTGGTGACAGTCAGTTTCTGAATAGAAAAATTTGAAGAGGAAACACTGAAGCTGGAAGGGAAGGTTCTCACCCAAGCCTGGGAGTGTATGATGAGATTTTATTGGCTTATATTTAGATGTTTCTTTTTCCATGTTTTTAGCTTTGTGGAAAACTGTGGGTATGATTTAGCTATCTCTACAGACCAAATGTAAAAATGTTTTATGAACATCAGAAAAATCGTCCCCCGAAGAATTTCTCTTTGGTGTTAGCAGTTCAAGTAAGGATTCTCCCTCCCCTCCCCATCTCCCTTCTCTCCAGCCCCACGGGAAAAATGAAGTAATCAATTGCCGTCCATTCAAGAAAATAAGCACCGAGGTGTGCCTTAGTGTTCTGTAAAGCCTTACGGAGAGTGTTTCCAAATCTTCACGTCGGAGGGTCACTGGAGTGGGGGATCCGGGTGAGAAGGAAGCAGTAAAAATGAGGATATTTTTAAGCTCTTGGGCTGTGTAAATAAATAGATGATAAGCTCACAGTTTCAGGACCCAAAAGTACATACTGTGCCGCATGGCATGCAGGATCTTAGCTCCTCAACCAGGGATCGAACCCGTGTCCACTGCTTTGGAAGCGCCAAGTCTTAACCACTTGACCGCCAAGAAAGTCCCTAGAGTATGTATCTGACGTCATTGTTCTACATATTCTTGAGACTCTCTACAGGCCTGGAAGGGCTCTGTTTAATCTACAATCAGCTTCCCTGTTACACTGTGGCCACGTGGTTCTGGCGTCACCCCACAGTACCCAGGGAACAACCCCGGATGGGAATCCAAAGTCCTGGGTTTGGGGACTGTCTCAGCTACTCACTAGCCGTGTGACCTTGGGCAAGTCACTTAATGATGCCTGGCACACAGTAGGTGCTTAATGAGTATTGATCAAATGAATAAATAAATAAGTAAACCACCTGTCTGAGCCTCAGTTTCCTCATCTGAGAAATGGGGGAATAATGCCGGCCCCACCCCCCCGACAGGCTGTGATCATGTCAGTAAAATTGTTGCCTAGAAATGCTTCTCAAACGTTCATGCATTTCACCTCAGTCACCTGGGGAGTTGCTCAAATGCAGATTCTGACTCAGTAGGTCTGGGGTGGGTGGGCCTGAGTTCTGCATTTCCAGCTGACCCCCAGGGGATTCCTGTGTGGACCACACTTTGACTAGGTAAGTCCAAGACTCTGATGCTCTACAAGTACTTGAGCTTGTTAACATCTCTTCAACCAATGGGATCAGGATAGACTCCAAGGATAGACTAACCAATTGTCCCAGTGGGCTCTCGACTAGTGGGTTTCCTGGGACACAGGGCTCTCAGTGTTAGAGCCAGGGAAGTCCCGGGCAAACAGTTAAGTTGATCACTTCACCAAGATAATGGAAGGAAAGGGATGCTTCCATCTGAGCTGCTTGTGAACTGAAAACAAAACAAAACAAAACAGCAACAGATGAGCGTATTTGCTAAGGAGAGGAAAACATCCCCTCCTAAGATCAGTTAGTCCTTCCACCCCCTGATTTCGCAGAGGCCCAGAGAAGTTGGGTGACTTGGCCGACAACACACAGCTCCTCAGGGGCAGGGCTGGGGCTGCAGCTCCGCCTCCTGACACACTGCGGAGCAGCTGGTGGGCTTTCTCACCAATCCACATGGCCTTCTCCAACACATTCCTCTTTATTTGGCAAACACAGCATGTTTATTTATAAATTGGCTTTTTTGGAGCCTGAAATTTGGCATAGCTGATCTTGGCTGTAAGAAGTTCAAATTTTTCCTCTTTTTGTTTTGGTTTGCTTAACCATGTTTTGTGAGCAAAATATGCAAAGTAATAAAAACGACGAGGCTACGAAAGTGGTTCAAATGCAAAGCCTCCAGAAATGTGGCAGTGTCAACTTAGCACATTTATTCTGTATCTCTAGATAGTAGATTAGGAACCCATGAGGTTTACTTCCGGGGACTTACAAACCACGAATAAATAGCTGGAGTCTCTTTCCAGGCTGTTTCTCTTGAGGTGGGATGGGAGTTTGGGAAGAGCACCCCTGGTGGGCAGATTGCTGGAGGCTGTTCCTCTGCTCCTTAGCTCAGGTCCTTAGAGAAGCTGGCAGTCATCAGGACTAAAGTCTGTGCGAGGATTTGTAGAATGTCACTCAAAATCCTTTGCATTTAATTTTGCACACGGCAGAAGTCGTAAATGAACGTTGCCTTTTATTAACACTGAAATCCGTGCAAGGAATTTTCACGCTAAATATGTGAATACATTGCATTTAGAACAGCTAGTGCGCCCTCAGATCCCAGGTCCTTCGAATTGTGCTGTAAGTTCAGGTGGCTTTTCCTTGTGGGTGGGGTAGGGTGGAGATGGTGAGAGAGAGAGGCTGATTTTATTTGTGACTCCACCTGGTGTAGGGAGTCTGGGTGTGGCCCCTGATCAGTGCTTCATGCAAATCTCTTATCTGTTCCTGTACCCAGAGAAGAGAGTCTTAGCTCTGCCCACAACGAAATAAGTGATCAGCTCTGGTGGTGAACACTCTTCTTTTCACATAGTGTGGTTGGCTGGCAGCTTTTGCCACTGTCTTAATATAACACAACAAGCTACAGGCTGAGCACAGCTACAAGCCTCATCCAATGTTTTTAGCAATAATCTATCTATCTATAAATATAGATAGATATCTAAATATATACATACAAGAATACATGACACAGGGGCTTCCCTGGTGGCGCAGTGGTTGAGAGTCTGACTGCCAATGCAGGGGACGCGGGTTCGTGCCCCGCTCTGGGAGGGACCCACGTGCCGCGGAGCGGCTGGGCCCGTGAGCCACGGCCGCTGAGCCTGCGCGTCCGGAGCCTGTGCTCTGCAACGGGAGAGGCCACAACAGTGAGAGGCCCGTGTACCGCCAAAAAAAAAAAAAAGAATACATGACACAGGCAAGCCCTGGCAAAACACACAAATTTTAAACATTGTTTCCATAGGCCCATCGAGAACCTCTAACAGTGACAAAAGGACATTTTCAACCTCAGGCTCCCGGGTGAGACCTCAAGACCTGAAGAGGCAGTTTCCAGAGTCAGGGGCCAGCTGGGGTGAGTGGCTGGTGATACCTAACTATGGCGGAAGGGAGACGGCCAGTTAGTCAAGCTTGAAAACCCTATCTGCTCTTCCTGGGGCATTTCTGGGTACTGGGGTTGGTGGCTGGGCTTATATGCACTCATGTTCTAGAATCAGAAACCCCAGGGATCTGACTGGACAAAGCCACAAATCTAGGGGCAGCTGATTAAAGGGGAACTAAGTTGTGCTCACAGCCTGATCCAGGGGTCTCCTCTCACACTTGGCCTCTGCATTCTTCTCCTCATTTTCTTGTTGGCTCTCTTAAGAGTTCTGGTGTAAAACAGAGCCTCCCTGAGAGCTTCTGATGACTGGGTACAACACAGACAGCTGTTTCAAGGGGTTGAAGCTTCCTGTCACAGTGATGAGCTTTCCTGGACCCATCCACCTCCTCCAGTGGGATCACTGTGAGGGTGCCCAAAGGCACCAGGTAGGGAAGGAAGGACCTGCTGACCACCTGCTCTCCTTGGTAACTGTATCTGCCTGTGGGGTGGAGGGGACCGGAAGTTTGCAAGCTCTCTGTGGTTGATCGTGCACAGCACAGCACAGAAGTACCACTTTGCTGGTTGACCATGACACCCCTGTCTCCTTCTGGTCACTCACTGTGCAGGTGAGTCACTCTCTATAGTTACCCAAAGGACCCACTCTAAACCTTGGAGTAAAACTCCTGGGTCTAAGGGATGCTCGATCTTGTGAGAGATCCTAAGGATATCTGGGAACCAGTGTTAACTCTGCGAGTTGCTGGCTGTTTCCTGGGAGCACTTTGTTTTGGCTTGAGGGACTCTTACTGTCCAGGGACCTCTCTTAGGGACACATCTTTAGTTCTTTTTTGCTGTTAACAAACCAGGCTACCTGCTGCCAAACAGCTCCACTGCCCTCACCACTGTCATCCCAGGCGCCAGCTAGGCTTGCTCTGACTGGCCCGAGCTATCTCACGCTTTCTCTCTATCTGCAGTGTTACCGGCAGAGACCTCAGGACATCACGGCCCGTTTCTTCACTCTTGTGCTCTTCCTCTCCAGGAATCAGAACAATCGGAAGAGCTCCCGTTGGGAAGAAGAGCGCTGGAGTTTGGGAGTGGGATCCATGGAGCTGTGCACTGCATTTGGACACAATGGGGACTGCCCCACTGGCCATTTTAGACACACAAAGGTCATAGATGCTCTGCTGGTCAGGCAAGGGCAAAAATCACCCTCCTGGCAACCAGCAGTGCTGGAAGCCCCGAGTATTTCAGGGCCTGGCTGCAATTTTCCCATTAAGAGAGCTCTGTTTCAGACCTTTCTGTCCTTCAGAAACTTGCAAAGAACCCTATTCTCTTTGCGGCATTATCTTTTTACTTTCTCAAATTCTGATACGATTTCTCAAAACCATAGCTACTGCTTGCCTGGTTTATGAAGAATACATATAGATAGCCGAGGTCCAGCATGTTTCCCACTCTGATTGTTACCATGCTCACCGAGGATAAACCATGAAACATCTGGAAAACTTTCAGCCCAGTGTTTGGACGTGCCTGGTTATTTGCAGACTCCCTACCCCCACCTCAGGAGGCCTTGTATTTAAACTAACTTCTTTCTTTGGCAGCATCCCGGTGACATGCGTAAAAGGATGTGACTAAGTGGACACTGTGATTTAATATTTATTTGCTGATGATGTTTCTTACTTTGAATGAGGGTGAACTAACTATAGGTTTTCACTTGAAATGCTCTCCAGAAGCAACCCCAACTCATCCCTGGGACAAAACTCCCTTAAAACCAGGTTAAGTTTGGGAGCCTAAACTCTCTGCCCCAAGAACTTCCAGCAGAGCTGGGGAGATGCTAGCAACTTTCCAGGTCAAGGTCTTACGTATAAAGTCCCTCTTTCCCACACCAGCTGCCTCTATCCCAATCCCTCTGGAGGCTTTGCTTTTCAACAGAATCCAACTGAAGTTCCCTGCTGGGTATGTTTCAAGAAGCCCTCTCTCCACCTTGCTTCTCTTTAATGGCTATAAAATTCCAGCTCAGAGGAGGAAAAATATTAATCAGGCAGGCCCTGCCTTTGGAGGTACTTACTGGCACTGACAGAAGACCAGGCCAGTGAATACAGTGGACACCAAACGTGCCATTGGAATGAAGAGCCCACAGGGTAGACGTGGCCACGCACAGCACGGCTCGCCAGGCCCGGGCTGGGCCGCAGTTGGATAAAGACCGCAACACGGGCAACACACATGTTTGTTGCAGAAGTGCTGGTTCTCAGCAGAAAGGTCAAGCTGGGGTAGTGAAGCCTAAAAATACAATCTTCCCACAAGTTCTTTCTTCTCTCATTTGGCTTTCTTCTGATGCCAGCATGCCAGTCAGTGGCTTGCCAAAAGGGCTGGGAGCAGCCATACCTGTGTTTTAACAGATGGAGAGAACTCCTTCTTCAGACTTCCAGAGCACAGAAGCTGGGGCAAAATATGCTGCATCCATAGCCTTGAGGACCAGCTCTTGAGTCTATGGACCGTGGAATACAGCGGCTCCAGTCTAGAGCTGGGTTCTCTTGTGTCACATGCAGGGGCGTTAGGTGACCGGAGCAGGGCATCTGGCCGTCTCCAGGTGGGAGGGGACCTCTGAGGCAGCTACAGAGTAGACCATTGAGAGACTCAGAAGGGGAGACCCCTGGCATCAAAACAGGCTGAAATTAGGTTACTGTTCCTTAAAAATTCAATGTGGTTGCTTTTCTGCCTCCTGCTTCAATAGTTGGGGTGTGATGGCCAAACTATAGCTCTGGCACCACAGACCATGGGCTCATCTCCCAGCCAGGGTGTGTTCAGAGGAGGCCAAGGAAAGTCACTTCTCTGCTTTGCTTTGACTCATGTTTGCTGAGGTCCCCGGATCTTCCTTCCTACCCTTCCAAGGGAGACCTGGCACTCAGCACTGCTCGGCCTCCACGAAGCCCTCCTTCTCGTGGCCTGAGGGCTCAACTTCTGTGTAGGTGGAGTGGTTAAGGTGGCTGCGGAACTTCATGGCCGGCCAGCGGCGAGGTCTCCGCTGCGGGGACACAGGCGCAGAGTCAGCGGGCGCAATCCCTCCCCTGGGACCCTCCCCCCCCTCCCCCTCCCCCCGGGGGACGGCTCTGAGCACTTCTCCAAGGTGCTGGGGGACGATGAAGTTTAGGGCCCTCTCCTCCAGAAGGCTCCCAGCTGTGATCCTTCGCCCCCCTGGGAAACCTGCTGGGAGCCCCAGGAGTTGGGAAGGAAGAGGTCATTTTATTCCTCGCCGTGTGGACTGCAGGACGCCAGGTGAAAAGCTCAGCAGCACACTGAGTGAAGTCCTGAGACTGTGGAAAGTGAGGGAGTGGGTAAGAGATGGAATGATCTGGGAGGCTCTGGAAACGCTAAGATAACCCTCCAGACAGTACAGGCCCTGCATCAGAGCTGGGGAGCTGAAGGAAATGCAGATTCCCAGGCCTGCATCAGACCTCTGGTCAGCATCCCTGTGGCTGGGCATCTGCAGGTTCCCCAGGTGAAACAAGGTTGGCTTTAGCCTCAGTAGGTATTAATCTTAACCTAAGAATGGTTAGAATTCATAAGAAACAGGGGGCATCTAAACAGAGAGGAGGGAACGACCTAGCCCTCTGGGTGATGAGGTCGGGGGCTTGTGACCCATGTGGAGGATTGCAGTCCCAGAGGCCCCATCACTGTAGGATTCAGAGAGCTGGTCAGATGCCGAGAGTGGGGGGCCGGGGCAGGGGCTGCTGAGCTCTGTGGCCCAGAGTGAAGGGGCCCAGGCCTTACTTCCCTTGCTGCACCTCAGGCTGGCTCTTCTGAATCCTGAGATGTTCCAAACTGCAGCAGCCTCAACAAAAGCTCCCAGACAGAGCAACTCTTATGATTACTATGGCCTGTCAAATCTAATCGAAAATCACACACAGCAGGCCAAGAGGCAGAGACCTCAGTTCCATTATGGCTTTGAATAAGCACCAGGCCTGGAATTTGGGTGTGAGAGACCATAAGTCATCAGGGATGGTTGCACAACACTCAAGGGGCATGTGAGGCATTTTTGGCCTCTTTCTTTCCTCTGGGGACTGTTCTGATTTCACAAATGGGAGCGCAAAAGCAGAGGCTGTTCAACAGGACGAGAGGTCCGGAGGAGTCCTGAGGGGTCAAGCCCTGGGGGGTTAGGGACTCAGAGGGTGCCCGCCAATGCAAGATGTGCCTGGATGGAGTTGATGAAGTCCCTCAGGTGGAAACAGGAGGCTGGCACGTGGCGGGTGAGGGATGAGATGGGGAGAGGCAGGTACTGAAAGGCTGGGGAAACACTGATGCAGATGCAGACGCCAGAGAGGCAGCCCAATCCTGCACTGACCTCGATGAAGAAGAGCGCAGCGTTGGAGGTGGGGTGGCCATTGATATAGATCCCGGCCAGGATGATGGCCGCCAAGAGGAGAATGGCCAGCACGATGCCCACGATGGTGCCCAGGTGCAAGGGGGGGCCCTTTGTCTTGGGGGACAGGTTGTTCTGAAGGCCTGTGGAGAGACCATTAGGTCAGGGGAGCAAGGAAGGTGGGGTCACGGGGTCCTGGGTTCTGACAAAGTCCCAGAGATGAAAGCCGACTGAACCTTCTACTTATCAAATACATGAAAAGGTGGAGTCGGTGGAACCATTATGAGTATGACATTAACTTTGTTCTTAGCACGGTTCAGGTGGTTTTCCAAAATCACTTAAAAGTTGCCCAAATGTCTACTAAGTATCATAAAATTTCTCTCCAGTACCCATCCCATATAAGTTCTTTTAAGGAATTCACAAAGGGCATGTGATGGTTAAGAGTTGGGATCTGGAGTCTGGCTGCCTGGATTCAAATCCAGGCTCTGCTACTTACGAGCTGTGTGACCTTGGGCAAATTATTTAACTTCTCTGTGTCTCGGTTATCGTTTCTGTAGCACAAGGATAATACTGTTAAGTACCTGGTAGGGTTATTGAGAGGGTGAAAATGAGATAATTCTTGTCAACTGCTGAGGATCATGGCTGGTATCTTGGACAGCTTTAATAAGTGTTAGCTATTAAGATAGCAAAATGACCACATTTTTACCTGTCACTGTCCACTACCAGATTGTGACCTCCTGTAGGGCAAGGACAGTGTCTTATTCCTCTCTGTGTTTTCAACTCTTAGAAAAAAATGGCAGACCCATCAGAGGAACTCAATAAAACAAATGAACTAGACACTCTGAGGGCTAATAAACCAGCAGACACTCTTTGTGAACATTCCAAGCATCTGAAATACATTCCCCAGGAGAAGACTGGGTATTTTCCATAGACTATCGAGCTGGAAGCTCATCCAGTTCAACCCCTTTCTCGTACGGCTGAAGGAATGGAAATACAGAGAGATGAAGTGATTTGTCCAAGGACACAGTTAGTGCCAGCCACCAAGAAACCTAGTTCCCTGATATTACCTGGGGTGGGCTTTTGCTCCTTCTCCCTACCCTAAAAGGATGTGGAGATAACGACACAGAGAAGACAGATGAGCATGTAAGCAACACAAATATTGAAGCCACTTTACATCGCTGGTGAGTGGAATGGGAGTCAACAGGCGGTAGAGATTTTTAATAAGATGTTGTGTGCATCCAAAATCATTATGTTCCCCATCTCCTTTTCTCTGTCAGCAGAAAAAAACCCAGGAGAGAAACTATCCTGGGGCACTCCTGTGCTTTGTTCATGCCTCTACCTGCCAAGAGCTGGGGGAGCTGCGATGACACGCCCCAAGCTGGCCTCTCTTGAGCTGGCCATCAGACCTCAGCCTTCAGTGACCCTATGATCTGAGGGGCAGAGCTTGGGCTGACGAGCACATGGTGCAGAGTAAGGGGAACGTGGCCCAGGGCCCCCTGCTTCTCCCCAGCCCAACAGACACACGTGTACACTCACACCCACAGCCCACAGAGCAGCAATGGCTCTGTCTCCGGTGGGAGACCCCATCAAGATGTGCTGCATTAATAGCCCCTCCTCTCCTGCTGGAGCCCAGGTAACAGTCTCCCAGCCCCTGGGGCTGGAAGGCTCTTCCATCTCCCCTTTGTGGTAGTTGCAGCAAGGGCTTGAGCTGGCTCTGGGCAAAGGGCAGGGGAGGTGGGGTCACCCCATGTCCCCAGAGAGGAGGTTATCCCCCAGGCAGTCCTGGGGAAAGGGGACCCCACCTTCTAGTGCCCTGTAAAAATTGTTGTGGGCAACGTTTATGTACTCTCTGCCAAGCCAGGTTGGGAATCAAATGCCACTTGAGTGAGAGAAGCTGCTCTCCACCCCTCATTGGCTGGGAGGCCCCTGGGGACAGCAGCCAGGGCCACAGGCCCACACAGCCATGCCTGCCCTAGCTTAGCCCTCACTTCCTCCTCTCACTCCTATCAGGGAAGCGGATACTCAAGGGCAGAGGCCGGGAGAAGAACCACAGGAGGTTCCTGGCTGAGATGAGAAATGTCTAGATGTAGGTTTGATCCTTCAGTCTAGGGGGGTCTGTTCCCAGAAGCCCCCTGCCTTCCCACCCAGCAGGAAGTCTGGGAAGTGCAGGCTGCTGTTGTTTCCCCCTCCCCCACTCAGAGTAAAAGCAATGAGGCCAGGTGACGGCTGCACCCTCTTCCAGGGTGGGTCCAAGAGGCAGTGGTGTGATGAAGAGGGGCAGGGAGTTCTGTACTCACCCTCTCCTTCTGCATAGGGATTCAACTTGGTGTCATCTTCAAAGGGAAAGGAGAGAAGGCACAAGATTAGTGGAATCATGATGGCCTCTGTCACTAGGTCTGGATGAGACTTTAGGGAGGTTCAAGTCCAACCCTTCATTTTGAAGGCTGGGAAACTGAAGCACAGAGAGGGGAGGTGACTTGCTCAAAGTCACACAGCAGTGTAAAGGTAGAAGGCCACAGACAAGCCAACTTTTCGTAGTGTTCATTCATTCAACAAATATTTACTGAGTGTCCACTAGGAGTTGACTCCGACTGGGGGCCTCGCCCAGACAAAGGGAGTCAAGAAGGAGGGATGAGCTATGGGGCTGGGAGAAAGGGTCCCAGACAGAGGAGAGAGCGGGGGCAAAGGCTGGAGTCAGCAAGAACTTGGCCATTTGAGACAAAAAAAGCAGTTCAGTGCAGCTGGCGGGTAGCGAGGATGTGAATGAAGGGTGGTGAGAGTGAAGCGGGGGGTGGGGGGATCAGCTGTCTGGAAAGCCAAGTTGAGGGCCTAAGGGGCAGTCTCCTAAGGGGCAGCAGGAAGCTGAGGAAGGATTTGAGGAGAGGTGTGTGTGTCACAAGATCGAATCTGCTTGGAGACTTCCCAGGGTACAACACACTCCCTCTACACCTCAAGGAGTGTATCTTGCAGCCTCCTAAATAAGTTCCAATGGTTGACCCTTCCTGTGGTTCTTCCCCACAGATTCCTATGGGGAAAGGACAGCAAGAATTCCATGTCAGGAGAATGTTCTAGATGACTGGAGATTACTGCTTCAAGCATCAAAACGTTAAACCAGCGGAACCTTCCACAATGTAGGGCCTGCAACATGCACTTCTTTCCTCCTTCCCCTCTAGCACCTCCACCATCCTCCTCATTTTAAAGGCTTTCACTGGCTCCCCTTTGTTCACAGATGTTCAAGGCCCTTCTCAGTGTGTCCCAATCTTCTTTTCTCCTACCACTGGCCACAACCCAACAGCATGTCAGTGTCTGTGACAAGCTACCCGAGGCTCTCCAGACCTTGGAGCCCTCTCAGATCTCTGAGCTGCTGCATGTACTGTTCCTCCTGCAGAGGATGCCCTTCCTCCCCTTCTTTTTCAAAAGTCCCGCCCCTGAAATGCCCCCTGCAGGGCTGGGGCTAGGGTGATACACGTGACACAGGGTCTGATCCTGTCTTTTTAGAATTTTTTGAAATTTTGTTTATTATGGAATTTTTGGCATTAATTTTGATTTTTACAAATGTTGCAAGAAAAGATTATTATCTTAATTATTGCTTTTTTTTTTTTTTTTGGTGCCTCCTTAAACTTGATACCTGCACTGAGTGCCTCACTTGCCTCACCCTGGTCCTGGTCCAGGCCCGTCACTTCCCGGAGGACAGATGGGTGTGTCCTCCCCTGTGTCCCATTGCATTTGGTATCTGTTTCTGTGGCATCTTGGGTCCCATTGATTCCATAGACTGTGAGCCTCTCAATACCCAGCTATTTACACTCCCAGTGCCTGGACGTGGCCTCCTGCTCTGCTATACATTTCCAATAAATCTTCAAATATCAAAAAAATCACATTAGATAATGAAAGAATAAACCATAAGAAAATTTTTAAATGGTCCCTCATAGAGGAAAGAGGGAATAGGGCGGAGGGGAGAAAACTAGACTTCTTTGAATATAGCTATTTTTGTAGATTTGACTTTGGAACCATGTTAATTATCATTTAACCGTTACATAATTTATAAAAAAGTTAAATTTAAAAAGCACCCCTCGGGACTTCCCTGGTGGCTCAGTGGTTAAGAATCCGCCTGCCAATTCAGGGAACACAGGTTCGAGACCTGGTCTGGGAAGATCCCACATGCCGCAGAGCAACTAACCCTGTGAGCCACAACTACTGAGCCTGCGCTCTAGAGCCCACGAGCCCGCGTGCCACAACTACTGAAGATGGCACGCCTAGGGCCCATGCTCTGCAACAAGAGAAGCCACCACAATGAGAAGCCCATGCACCGCAACGAAGAGTAGCCCCTGCTCACTGCAACTAGACAAAGCCTGCACACAGCAGCGAAGACCCAACGCAGCCAAAAATAGAGAAATAAATTTAAAAAAAATAATAATAATAAAATAAAATAATAAAAAGCACCCCTAAAAATTCAAAGTAAAACAAAACAAATAGAGAGTTGTAGGCATATAAAAGAAAGATACGTTTTCTTCAGGAATTTCAATACACGAGGTATTTATGTATGCCTCTGAGTCTATTTTGTTACTACAAGTTGAAATGATGAATTGGTTACTCAACACTAACCAAAGTAACCCTAAACATCACTGGACAAATTAACTTGATTGGAATCAACTTGTTTTGAATCTAGACCATTGGAAGTCCATTGTAGCCCAGTCCACATCTACCCTTGGCAGACAAAAGGACACCTACAGCCAGTCCCTCCCACAAGGTGACTGAAGGTGACCATGCTGTGCCCACAGCAGCTTTTCTCCCACTCACCGAGGGCTGGTTACCACCTGCCACTTTGTTGGGGGTCCACAAAATGCAAACTGATTCCCTCGTTAATGGATTGTGGCCCAGGCCCATGAAAACTCACAGAGAGAAGAAATGTATGTGATGTCTAGTGAATGAGTGGTCATTTTCTGTAGTTAGTGGTCACTTCTGGCTGCTACCAACATGTTCTGTTCAGCTGCTCATCAGATGAGCCCTTACGGTGCACACAGTTATTCCGGGTCAGTGCCTGTCTGTTCTTATAATAAAATGCATGGGCTTTGTGGCAGCTGCTTGCCACTCTGAGGTCATTCTGGTTCACTTAAGTGGGCAGCATTTAAGCAAGTGAACAACTCTAAAAATCCAGCCCCCATACCTCCTGCTCCCCTGGTCCTCTCCGTTCCTCTGGCTGGCTGGTGACAGAAGGGCTCCACACACCCTCCAGCAGCTGCTCTCACTAACTTCTCTGCTCTCCAGCTCTGCTCTGACCAGGTGGGTCCCCCTGGCTGAAGTGCTGTATCCCCTTCATTCACAATGTCTTCCTGGACCCCAAGATATACTCTGCCTCCAGTAAGTCTCCCTGTGTGGGCTATAATTGCACAGGCAGGGGGTGACCCAAACCTGTCCCTCCAGACACCTTGAGAGTTTGGGGTGGGGAGAAGTCTTTATCAATTTTTCTTTTCTTTCTTTCTTTTTTTTTTTTTTGGCTGCACCACGTGGCTTGCAGGATCTTAGTTCCCTGATAGGGATGGAACCTGTGCCCCCTGCAGTGGAAGCGTGGAGTCCTAACCACTGGACCACCAGGGAAGTCCCCCCAATTTTTTTCTTATAGAGGTAACCTAACAATCTCTACCACCCCCTGCAGGACTGGAAGGACAGATGTTTTTCTTTTGGGGACTATTACACAGCAAACAGAAATGACACATTCCTGGGCTGAGAGAAGACACACACATGATAAAACTGATAAACAGAACACGCTGCCTCTATGTAGGGACAGCTCATCACGGCAATAACCCAGGAGAAATGGAGAATACTTCCAAGTCAGGATTTGAATCCAGCCCCCAGGTGCCATGCGCTGGGCTCTCCATGCCCACACAGCCACCCTTCTGGACTCAGGCACTGTGCCTCATGCAGACGTAAACCTCTGAGGGAAAGGCTGAGTTCTGACCTGGAGGACGGGGTGTGCAGCCCCCAGCCCAGCTCTGGGCTCAGACCGTGCCCTCAGTAGCACATAGGGTTAACTCAGGAGTGACTGGCCAGGGGTTCTTCTTTTTAAGTAGAGTTTCCTTTAACTGGAAGGTCACCCCTGTACTCAGTTATTAACTCCCTGAGGGCAAGATCTCCTCCTGCTCCTTTTTCATTTGATTTATTGAATCCCCCGCAGCACTAGCACAGTCTCTGCTCTCAATACCTGAGCTTTAACCAGTTACTTGTTATTCCTGGGCAAGTTCAGAGTGTTGGGACCTGTCTGAATCTGCCCACTTGTTCACCCTTCCCTATTTTTCCACCCATTGAATCCATGAAGACCCTTTTCTATTTTTTTTCAGCACTGAGAAAGGCAGTGGGGTCGAGGGGCAAGATTGCTGCTTTTGGAGCTAGATGAGACCTGACTCCACCTCTTCCTGGCTGTGTGACCTTGGGCAAGCCATCAACCTCTCTGAGCCATAGTGTCTCCTCTGTAAAATGGGGATCAAACAGCATCAACGTACAGGATTGTTAGGAAGACTAAGTGAATATTAATGGGTGCACAATGTTACCACCCTACGTGGCACATGGTCAGTCCCCTTAAATATTTGCTCTATCAACTGTTTACTTCCCTCCAGCCAGATCCATGGGTTCCTGCTCTCCATTTAAAAAGTCAGGGGGGCACCACGAAAAGAACATTCCACCACTGAGCAAACTACTTTGCTCCTTATGAGCCCATTTCCTTGTCTATAAAATGGGATTGTGGATGAATAATGTTTAAAAATATTAACTTTTTTCTCCTTTCCTGCTTTCCATTTGCCCCTTTCAAACAGGTAATCTCGCTCAGGGGAAGTGCTAAGAGCCCATAAGTGTTTCAGTCTTAGACTTAGGGCAAGGGGCTAAAACCTAGATGCCACGTATTGAGAAAGGATGAGGGAGGAATTTCTCAGAGATAGC
Organism: Physeter macrocephalus; assembly: GCF_002837175.3. Lineage (NCBI taxonomy): Eukaryota > Metazoa > Chordata > Mammalia > Artiodactyla > Physeteridae > Physeter > Physeter macrocephalus. Next base: position 115,160,397 of record NC_041227.1, read on the forward strand.
CAAAGAATCCGAGGACCCTGCACGGGGTTCCCCACAGGGTGGCTGGACCTCTAGCAGCTTCAATAAGGCCTCAGGCCTGGGTGAAACGGAGCAGGACCCTACGGTCCTTGCCCCCCATGTCCTCAGCCTACCTTTTGTCTGTGGAAAAACTTTAGCCAAAGAGTAAGTTTAATCAGAGATGGGAGAAGATGCAGAAACAAGGGAAAATAGTCCAATAAGACTGAATAATAATAGTCTAGGCATTAAGCATAGTCAAGGACCTTTAGTTCCTCTTCAAGGGCTATAGATAATATTCTGAGCCATATCATTTGAGCTGTCTTATAGATACTGAAACCCCCATCAGGTGGAAGAAGTTAACTACATGATGACCAGACTGTAGCCATGACATAAGCTGCCACAATTCTGAGAACTGGCCTCAAAGAAATGGGAAGAAACGGACCGTGGAACTAAAGCCTGTGTTAGGTAGCTAGTCAGACGTGAGGGGGTCCCTCCCCACCTGGACACTGGTGACCAGAACATGCCCAGAGATCCTTCCTTTTTTGTGGTTAAGGACCGCTAAGTTTCCAGCCTTATCAGGACCAAGCAAGATATTGAAAACCCAACAGGGTTTTCCAAACCATCAGCACCAGTTGGCGTAGGTGCACCCAGACCTAAGAGGTGACTCATACTAACCTGGGGTTCATTATGCGGTATTTATAATAAATTAGCATTGTGGTTCCCCACCCCCATTTCCGATTGGGTGCTTCTGGGTGAGTGCCTGCATACAAGGAGAAAAGTTATATAACCTAAAGCTGTCAATCAACTTGTCAATCCAATGATGCAGGACACAGGGAGGGACTTTCCACGATTTTGAAAAACCCAACCCTACCCTCGCTGCGGGGCTGCTTCTGGTGCCTAGACAGCTCACTGTCCTCCCTTCTTGAGGGTGTACTTTTGCTTTGCTTAAGAAAACTCCTGCTGCTTAAAACGACTCTAGGTCTCTCAGTTGAATTCTTTCCCTCGAGAGGACAAGAACCCAGGAGTCACTGTCCCACCGGTAACATGGGGATGGCAGAGAAGGCCCCAGGGACAACCAGGCCTGAGGAAGCAGAGATGGTCAGAGCTGCCCCACCCCACCCTCTGCCCACTGGATGTCACAGGACTGCGCAGCCAAGCCCCAGGACAGCAGGGGTGGAACTCCCCACCAGGCCAGCTCCGCGAGGGGTGGGAGCCAGAAGGGAAGTCAGAAAAATTAGGCAATCTTTCCCTGACGTCTGAGTGTGTAGACTGAGTTCATACTTGCTACAGGGATGCTAAGACCTCACGGGTTCTCTAAGGATCGCTATTAAGATGAACCACGATATTATATAAAATACCTGGCAGTGTGCTGGGACAGTCATTTTCCCCCTCGCCACAGTGAATTCCGTCCCACAGCCCTGATATGGGCGTGGAGTCTACTCGCTCTAAACCTGGCTTCTGCCTCTCACCAGCAAGTGCCCCCACTCTCGGAGCCTCAGGTGTGAAAGGATGGAGCAACCCTATTCCCCGAGATAATCCCCATCAGGGACAGTGATGCTCCAGGGCGGTGGCTCCTCCCCACCCTTACCTTCCGTGGTGAGGCTGTCCACGAAGAGGGAAGAGGAGGTGGTGGTGAGGTCTCCGTCAAAGGGGCTGAAGGAGCTGTCGGGGGAGGACGAGAAGGAGTCCTCGTCCTGGAAGTCCTCACACGTCCTGCCCTCTGCCTGCAAGAGAGACCTGGTGCTGCCCTGGACAGAGGCCTTGCCGGCGGCCATGCTGTACACAGGAGGATGGTGGGGCGCTTGCATCCCTCAGCGGCCAGAAGATTGAAGATTCCGGTGCGTGGCCCAAGCATGGTAATCTAACCAAAGCTGGGCTCTGAATACATTTAAGCTTTCCACTTTATCCTGAAAGCGTCTTATCTTACAAGGCAATTTATCTGTCAGCTGCTTCGAATCCTTCCTGAAAGAAGGAGCTGAGATGCCAATCTTAAATAAAGCGAATCTGTACGTTCACCAACAGCCAGCGTCAGAAGTAGGCTTCTGGATGGACAAAGTTTTTTCTTTTTTAAGGCCAGAAACAGCTCACCCAGCCTTACTGATAAAACAGATGGTGGTGAGCACATAGCAGTAATTCTGGGGGTTCGCATTTAAATGCTGGGCCTGGCACCTTCACCATCTCACCAGCTGTGAGCTGCAGGCCAAATCACTAAACCTCTCTGAGCCTCAGTTTCCCGCTCCGGTCAGTGGGGGCACTGGCCCCCAGCTCCCGGGGACCGTGTTAGGATTAAATCACAGCAAGTGCTGGGCGCATGCGCTGTGCTTGCGCCGCAATGGAGGGAGGAAGGGAGGGGGAAAGGATGCATGGATGAAAGGGTCTGTGTCAGTATAAGGTGTGAGAATTGGATGCTCCCCACCCAGAGTCAAAGTGTTGAGCATTCTGGAAAATTCCAGCAGTGAGAAGGAACCTGCATGGGATTCTAAATGGGAGGTGCCAGGAACAACCCTCCTCGTTCCCAGAACCACTGCCTTCCTCAAATGCCGGAGGGCTGGAGCCGGGTAGTCGCTTTTTGAACATCACCAGGTGCACAGCCTCCCGGAGGATCCCGCTGTGGCCAAGGCCACGCCCAAAGTACCCTCTGTAAGGACCAAAAGAGCCCCTGGAGAGCTGCCGCTCCAGGCCAAGTCACCAGAAGTGCTTGTCTCAGGGACCCATCGAGCCCTCGGAAACCTCCCACGTGGGTCTAATTGGCTCAGAGCCGACAGGGAGACAAGCCCCAGGTGGAGGGGAGAATTTCACCAAGAGCCAGAGATGCCTTGAGAAGAGCTACCCGAGCTAGTAGCCCTGCTCCTCCCCACCCCTGGCTCACTTAAGCCTCTCACCTCCTGGGCACAGCCATAGGACAGCCACTCTTGGCGGTAGCGGTCAAAGCCGCTGGAGCATCTGCAGGGGAAACCAAAAGGCCAGAGGTGTGATGGGATTGACAGAGAAGCCCTCCCCTTCACCTCCCCCTATGCAGTAACAGCTCTCCGATGATAGCAAGGAGGGGGCGAACCTCCCCAAGACCACTGGGCAGGTGCCGTGGGAGCGAGAGTCAGACCCTCCTGTCCCCTCTACTCCTTTCCCCAAAGGAGGGGAAGCTATCTGTGGCATCTTCTCCCTCCTCCTGACCAAGCTCCCCAGGACCAAGGCCACATCTGCCCAGATGTGGTGTGTGTAGGGAGCTGACAGATTGCATGACCTCTAATGACCTTTAAGGCCCTCCTGGCTCTGGGCGGCCATGAAATTGCTGAGAATCCAGGGAATTCACACACACGTTCTCATCTGGGGAAAGTCTTACTCATTCACCAAGCCCCCTTTCTTTGCGGAGGAGCCTAAACTTGTCAAGGAGGGGCGGGGCTGAGGGTGGACATCAGCCAATCTGGCCAACACCCCCTGTGTGATCACTGAAGAGCAGAAGTCAGGCTCCTGCCAGAGACTGGGAGAGATTAAACACTAGTTGACAAGGGTTCCCGGAGGACAATGAGAGCTCAGCTGGGCTGGAAGAGGTCAAGTGCTTCCCTAGGGAAGGGATGTGGTGCGAGGATGAACCAGAGAATGTCCTCCATGGCATCATGCTCAAAGTTCCGTTCTTCACTCTCTGGTGCCAGGAGAATCCACCAAGCCCTACTTAAGCTCAGGAACCTCCGCATGGGAAGATAATATCCCAAGCCACCAGTGCTGAGAAAGGATTCGTGGTTGGTTAACTCTGCACCAGCAACTGCCTGCCCATCTATCCGAGACCTGGTGAGGCTGAGGCTTCCAGGCGCTGTCAGTCTTTCCTTCTGAGGATGGCTCTGAGCTGCTCCTCCTGCAGCAGGGGCAGCCAAGCTGAGCCATCCACACCCCCTCTGTCAGGTCCTCCGTGCCCCCTCCTTTGAGGGATGGAAGATTAGGGGCATTGTTGGGGGCTGGGGACTAAAGTTTCTTTTAGGCCAAACTAACTGGTTCTTTCAAGGACTGAGCCTTTGATAAATGTCTAAGAGCACCCCTTTCCAAGCTCGGGGCCAACCAACCCAGATGCAAAGGAGAAGGGCATGAGAAATGGCCATTGTTTGAGTGCCTCCTGAATGCCAGGTGCTGCCCCAGTCACATGCTGCTCCGGCACTATCTCATGAGACCCTCAGGACAACACTGTTAGATAAGGGTTATGTATGACCCTCATTTCCAGAGCCAAATCCTGGAGTCAAAGTCACCCATAGACTTCAGAGTGGGTCACTGGGGGGCAATAGGGATGAAAGGAAAATACCTGCATGATAAGTGAAATAATCTAAATCAAATCTGGCCCCAGCACGGGGAGGGGAAGCTCTGGGAGGCTGCAGAGGGCAGAGTAGGCGGAGGGGAAGCCGAGAACCCATGTGGTGGTTTCAAGCAGCTGTTGGTGGGAGAGACCATGGTGGCCGGCCCCCTGCACCAGCTCTGACCTCTGGCTTTTCAGGAACCTGGAGTCAGCTCTCAGTTGAAGCTGAGGCTCCAGAGATCTGTCAAGAAGGGGACCGTGCTCGGTAAGCCCAGGCCCACGGACATCCGGGGACAGGATCCCTGATGGAGCTCCTTTGTCCCGTAGTTGACATAATCCAGCAAAGGCAGTGTCCACACCGAAGGCCCTGCCCTCCCCCTGACCAACCCTTATTAAACTGTCATAGTTTTCTGGGTTTGGGCGTGTGCATTAAGTGGGAGTGTATCAAGCCAGGGTTTTGCTTTCATCTGACCCATTTTGCAGTTCTCATGGCTCAGCTGTTGATGGACACTGAGTCATGCGGTGGCAGCCAGCCCCAGCATTCCAAGGCTCCTCTGCAGTCGTCTGGATTATCTCCCTACGCTCAGAGAGTGACCCTCAAACTTGAAAGTGCACAAGATGGACCACACCGCAAAGCTCCACGCCAGGAAGAACCAACCTGGGGTGTGCCCTGTGTACCCTCTCTGAGGCTCTGTGCCTTTCATGTGAAGGGCCCTGAACACTTTGCAGAAATACTATCTGGTATTTGAGGAGTTAAAATAACAGGCATTTTCCTCACCCACATCTCCCCGAATCACATAACCCCAGCCCATTTTACAGGGAAAACAAACTGAGGCCCCAAGAGGGTGAATAAGAGCACAGCTGTAGGGAAAAACACCTGGGAGGCCTGATGAGGACCCCTCTCTCCTCCCGGTCCACAGCTGTGTCTTGTGTGCTAGGCAGGCTGCCTATAAAGGCAATGGCTACTATTTCTGCACCAGGATACTGGAAAGGAGCAAAGGAAACACTGACAGATGCAGGACAGCTGCAGAGAACTCAGAGCCTCTATAATTTGCAATTTTACAAGATTGCCTTAAAGGCTCTAGTAGTTCATAGGTTTTCCCACTCTCATGGGAGCCCTAGTCCCCAAAGAAATTCTTTTTCTTCCCCCCTGCCACTTATTTATCTTGGACAGGAGAACAGGGCTCAGATTCTGAGTCTAATCCGTGAGGGAATGATTTCAGAACAAGGAGAGGAAGATGACTTGGATGTAAGAACTTTATGACTGAACCTGAATCTCATCCAGAATTTTCCCTGCTTCCAAAACCAAGCAAACACAGCTTTGTCACTTGCTCCAGCTTTCCACAGACGCCTGCAATTTCCACACCCGTGGTTTTCAGGAAACCCTTCTGCAGCCTGAGAAAGAACTTGAGGTGCTGATTTGGGGTCATGGGGTTCTCCTCCAATGGCAATGGGTCTTAGGCTCATCCTGTCTCTGAGCCGGCGGATCTCACGCTTGTTTGCAGACGAGGTACTGTGTTAAAATGCAGGCTCTTGGGCTTCTCTCCCAGAGACCTGATGCATTGGGCCGGGGTGGGCCCCGGGAATCTGCATGTTTAGCGCAAGCCCTAGGTGATTCTGGGATGGTCACAGCTGTGGACCAATCTTTGAGAAGGCCTGCCAAAGGATGAACCAACCCTCCCAGGTATGAGGAGGGAGCTGCAGTAGCTGGAATCTCTGAATGGTCTTCCAGAAGTCTAGGGTCACCACAGGGTGGCACATAGTCACCTTGATGGGTCACAAGCCTCAGGGAGACACTCACTTGCATGATATTCTTGTCCTAAGTGTCACAGTAGCGCTGGTCAGAGATACCCTCATGTTGGTAATGAGGCCCGAGGCAGGGAGTGGGGCGGTGCCACCATCTGCCCTCCTGCACAGTCTGCCTGTGGGAATAAGAGGGTGAGCCTGGTACAAACCTCTGGAGGACATGGCACCAGCTGCAGTTGAAGATCAGGTCTGAGGACATGCAGGTGTCACAGCTCCGATGCTGCAGGCAGGCTGCAAGAGAGAAGGCAGCGGCCCCTCAGTACCAGCCCCTCCACAGGCCTCCAAAAGGTGCAACTTTCCTGAATGCTGGGTCCTTACAGAACTCTGGAGGCTCTGACCAGCAGGGACCCTAGAAGTTTTTAATGCCACCCTCACTTGAGTCCAGCCTTGATTCTCTAATTCTCCCTCTCTACCCTCCCTCACTCCCACCCTTCTTTCCTCCCTCCCTCCCTCCTTTCCTTCCTTCCCTCCTTCCTTCCTTCCTTCCTTCCCTCCATCCTTCCTTCCTTTTGTCACCAGGGGGTCAGGCCCTGAGCCGGTGCTGGCGATTCAGCAGTAAGACCTGGTACTTTCTTGGGCCTTACAGTCATATGGAAAGACAGACCCTAAGCAGATCATCAAACAAAAATAACTACATAATTATCATTGTGATGAGGTTTACGAAGGAATATTACAGGGCGCCATAAGCACGTAAAAAGGGATTGCACCTAGTCTGGAAAGTTATATTTCTGGCCTATTGCCTACAATTACAGGGTTGCAAAGGATTTTTTAAAATCAACATATATTTGACATATAACGTCATGTAAGTTTAAGGTGTACAACATATGGATTTGATCCATTTATATCGCCGTACGATCGCCACTCTAGCATTTGCTAACCCCACCGTCACTTCACATCAGTATCATTTCTTCCAGTGCTGGGAACAATTAAGATCGAGTCTCTCGGCAAATTTAGTGTTTACAGTTGTGTTGTCTACAATCATTGGAAAGGATTTAAGATGTCCTGGTTTGACCAGCTAGCACTCCCTGCTCCTAGGGACTGTTTGTGTGGCTGGATTGCCGTCAGAGGCCCGCTCCTGGCCTCTCCAGCTCCTCCCAGGGAAGTCTGGGGGCTGAGTTTTTGAGAGTAAACCAGGCCAGGCATACGGAATTCCATTCCTTTCCTCTCCCTCTCCTCTTGGAAGTGAGCTATTCCTAGGGGGTATGCTGACCTCTGCTCATCCAAGCTTAAATCTTCCCTGGAGAGTTACCTGACCTCTTGGTGCCTTGGTACCTCCTTGTAAAAGAGGGATCAGGATGCTGTCTGTGTGGTAGGCCAGCTGTGAGAGGGTTTATAACAGTGCTGGCCACACGGTGAGCCAGTGAATGCTATTTGTTATCGACTCTGGTCCATCATTCCCCTCAATATACCTATCAGGTACTCATTCACTCATTTATTCTTTTAACAAATATTTATTGAGTGTCTACCCCAGGCCCGGCACTGTCCCAGTGCTGGAGATGCAGCGTAAACAGGAAAAGACAGAAGCACTGCCCACATGGAAACTTCAGTCCAGTGGGGGAGACAGCCAACAAATACACAGACAAATAGATCCACCCTAGGGTTGCCAGTGGTGAGAAGGTCTGGGAGAAAAGCGGATCAGATGAGGGAGGTGGAATGAGGGTGGGGGACGTGTTTTACTCAGGGAGGTTGGGGAAGGCCTCTGAGGAGACTGAGAGAGTGAGGAAGCCAGCCTGGCAACTCTCCTGGGAGAGAAGTCCAAGCAGCGGGGCCTCTGTGTGCAGAGGCCCGGGAGGAACACATCCCAGGGACGTTCCCAACAGCAGTGAGAACGCTAGCCGGCTCAGCAGAGCGGAGAGCTGGAAGGTGGTAGGAATGGGGAGGAGGGGCAGCTGGGGCCTAGCCGGGCAGGGCAAGGGTGGAGAGCAGGGAAGTTCGTGGGAGCAGCTGCTGGAGGGTGCGTGGACCCCTAGCAGAGAGGCCCCGGGGAGCAGGAGGTATGGGGGCTGGATTTTTAAGAGTTGTTCACTTGCTTCAGTGCTGCCCACTTAAGTGAACCAGATGACCTCAGAGTGGCAAGCAGCTGCCACAAAGCCCATGCATTTTATTATAAGGGCAGACAGGCACTGACCCGGAATAACTGTGTGCACCGTAAGGGCTCATCTGATGAGCAGCTGAACAGAACATGTTGGTAGCAGCCAGAAGTGACCACTAACTACAGAAAATGACCACTCATTCACTAGGCATCACATACATTTCTTCTCTCTGTGAGTTTTCATGGACCTGGGCGACAATCCATTAACGAGGGAATCAGTTTGCATTCTGTGGACCCCCAACAAGGTGGCAGGTGGTAACCAGCCCTCGGTGAGTGGGAGAAAAGCTGCTGTGGGCACGGCGTGGTCACCTTCAGTCACCTTGTGGGAGGGACGAGCTGTAGGTGGCACTGTGTCCTTTTGTCTACCAGGGCTCTGCAGGCTTTGGAAGGGTGGAGGAAAAGCCATCGGCAGAAAATAAGCAGGGACTGACTTGGCCCAAGAACGAGAGCGCTCTGGCTGTTTTGTTCTCTGGTGCATCCAGAGGGTCTAGAACAGCGCCCAGCATGTGGTAGGCAGTTAACAAAAGTTTATGGAATCGATGAATAGTTGCTTTTGTTATCCCCATTTTACAGAGGAGGAAACTGAGGCTTGGAGAGAGTCACAGAGCTAAGAGTGTCGGGTCTGGGTTTGAACCAAGGTCTGTCTGAGCTGAGAGCCTGAGCTCCTAGTCTCGAGGTCCCGCTGTGGGAATCCCCCTCCCCAGCTTCCACCTTCACCCCAGGTCACCTTTTCACGAGTCTCTTCTAGAAGAGGGACCAGCCATGGAGTGCTATGGCTTGAAAACAGTCCAGCCACACCTCTGGAAGAATATTGGCTAAAAGTCCTCCCCTACCCAAAGGTAAGGGAGAAAGCCTGGGGCTGTGGGGTGCAGAGTTTTCTGAGGACAAAGCAAACCGGCCTCCCAGGGGTTCAAATCACAGCCTTGGCAGCACTGTCCCTTCCCCTACATGGGAGCCCATGATCATTCCCAGGGACTCTGGAGACCCCTTAAATGGCTCCAGTCAAACTGAGAAAAAACCCTGGGAGCCTCGTGGGATATTCATAAAACCCACTGACCTTTATTTCTCATCTGCATTTCAGATGTCCTGTGTGCTATTAAATGCTCACAAAATTCACTGGAGGGGTGGGAAGCGGCTTAAATGTACAGACAGTGTCCCAGAAACGCATTCCCAGGATGTTTCACTTCTTCCGCCCCAGCAGTTAGCCCTGCCCTTGGATGTCCTTGTTCCCAAATGCAGTTTATTCATTCCTGGGTTTGCTCTCACCAGTCCTTGAGGAAGCCCTGCCTAGGGGGAGGGCCACTAGGGTGGGGGCGGGGCTGGAACCGCAGGTGTCCTTGTCCTGTGACTAGGTGTCAGGGACTGTCCTCTTTTCCAGGGGAGGACACCTGCTGGGACATGGCCTAGCATTCTAGAAGACCCTTCCTCCTCCTCTTCATTCTTCACCCCCTGCTCCCAGAACCTCCAGGGAAGAGGAAGAGGGGAAAAGAGAAGCAAGAAATGCCCTAGAAGGCAGGGAGAAGGCCGTGGCTTCAGAGGGAAGCTGGGGGGTACCGTGAAACAGGAGAAGAGATTAAAACTTTCTTTAAAACTAGAAGGAGAGTGCTGTCCTTCCCTCACTCTCCCCAGCTGCCCTGACCACATCCTGAAGAACATCCAACCCCGTCCTGTGGGGTCCACAGCAGCAGCTGGGGCCCCAGCCATGGTGCGCCTTCAACGGCAGGTGAGTGGGGTACAGAAGAGGGACAGGACCAGGCCCCCTGGAGGGCTACTGGCTAAATCTCTCTACTGCCTCCTGCCTGTGGATGCCAGCATCATGCCTCCTCTAACGAAAATACAATGATCAACTTATGGACCCATTCGGTCCCTAGATTATCTTTTCTAGGAGCTCAGTCTAAGTTCTCAGAGGTACCTCTTTCCTGGGTTTCAATTATGTGTTAATAACAATAGCTGTCATGTATCAAGCACAAGCCACGCCCTGGGCCTGGGATGTGCCAGTTAATGTCTGAGCTTTCCTTTACATCCTCAGCTCTACTTCCTGTAGTTCTAACCCTTACTGTAGCCCTGGAAGGGAGGTGGTGTTAGGCCCATGTTACAAATGAGAAATGGAGGCCCGGAGAAGTTAGGTGGTGGTACCCAGACAGGGGACAGTGGTAGGCCTGGGATGGAACTCAGTCTGACTCCAAAGCTCTTTCCGAGATGGTGGAATGCCTCCCCCGCCATCTGTGGGAACAACCCCTAATTACTTGGTAATGGGGTGAACTCCACGGCAGATGTGCTGGTGACCTTGCTGGGGTCCAGCTCCACACGGTGGTATTCGAAGATGGTCCTTCGCCGAGATTCTGAAACATAGGCAAAGCCTGTCATCAGGAGCAGCTCAGGGCCAGAGGGCTTCAGGGCCTGGACCTGGAGCCTGACAGGTAGGCCAGAGATTGTAGTGAGTAGAACCAGGAGTTAGTATGCAGCCACTGAGGGCAGGAAGTATACCCATCATCCTGGGATAATGGTGTTGAAACTGTGGGGAGACAGGAGAACAGGAGTTGGCCTTGAGGGGAGGGCTTTGTGTTATAAACAGGTTCATAACGCAGAGGCCCGGCTGTTCCCGGGGTCAGGACACAGGGGGTCCACACTTTCCCATGCCTCTGTGACTTCACAGCTGCTGTTCCCTTGATCTATAAGGTTCTTCCACCCTTTCTCTTCTTCTCCAGCTCACCCTTCCAGATCCAGCTCAGGGCCACTTCCTCTAGACCAGCTGCCTCTTATTAGCCCCCTCTGCCCTGTGTCCTCCTCTCACTGTACTTACATTGCGTGGTCATTAGGGTTGATGTGGAGGGTGGGGACCGTTCGACTATGATCACCTGGTCCCGAACCTGACCCACAGTGAGCACTCTGCAAATGTCTGCAGATGGACAGGCTGACCTTGGAGAACCTCTCCCCTCCTTGATGGAGGAGAGAGCAAGTTTCAGGGCCTGGAGCCAGGCTTATGTCCTGCCTCGGTCCCTGCAGAAACTTCCTACAGGACCTCAGAGTCAAGAGCTCTGAGTTCTGAGTTGAGTTCTCCTCCTGACAAGCAGGATAACCTTAGGGCCTCGGCTTTTTGTCTGTGAAGTAGAAAGACATTAACACCTGCCCCAACACCCTTGGGAGGAAAAAGCTGGAACTGTAGATGAAATGACTTCTCCTAAAATGGCAGTCTGAGATGCTCTGATATTTCCCACCAAACCCCCATGCCCACCTAAGAACCGTGACTTGGGGTTGGTTTCCTTCAGCTCCAAAAGGCAGGTTGTCAGCCTCTGAGCTGCGTGAATGAGTTTTCCCATGAGGGGAAAAGACCACTTAGTATTCGGTCTGCCCAGCACCCCTTCTTCCTTCTGGAAACAGAAGGAACTGCCCCCAGCCCCTTCTTACATGTGGTCTGTGCTGCATCTTCTTTCATGACCCTGCCTCCCTGGCCACACAGTGATTGGTCCAGGGCTGGGCATCTGATGAAGTCAGACCAATCAGAGACCTTCCCTGGGATTTTTTAACTGTAACCAGAAGGCCCTTTGCTCTCCAGTAATACTGCTAAGAAGATGCAAGCTCGGCGTCCATGAATAGCCATGGTTCCAGTCTCATGGGGAAAGCCAGAGGATAAAGCCACCTCGTGGAGAGAAACTGGTGGCATTCCAGGCTCTGGAGTCCCCGGACCTGCCCTGGTCCTGTCTTCCCAGTTGTTGGCTCTTCCTTTGGTTCTTTGGGCTACTTTAGTATCCCCAGTGCACTCCTTTTCACTTAAGCTAGTTTCAGTTGGGTTTTTGTCACTAGAAGCCCAGAGTAGGTGGGCTGTTTCTCACTCAGCTGAAGGTGATTTGGAGGAAAGTTTCCCGAGGTGGTAGCAAAACTCAGTGGGGGCATCCATGAAAAGGAGGGTGTCCTGTGCAACCGCTGGGTGGCCCATCCTGAATGAAGAATCTAGGGGAGCATCCACTGCTCAAAAGAACATCTCAGCTACGTTTCTGTCATTTATTTATCCTCAATTTTGGAACCGTTCCCTCCTACTTAACCCAGGATTGAACCCCAGGTGGTCTGACCCAAAGCGTGCTCTCTTCGCACCACACCCCGTTGTCCTGCAGCAGAGCCTGGAGACACCTCAGCCCCTGAAGCATCCGTGACCACAAAATATCCTTGAAACATTCTGTGCAATGAAAAGGAAACTGCTCCGGCGCTGGTGGCCGCAGCGCTACCCCGGAACTAAACAGGGATCTGCAGTCCACCTCAGAGGCCTGTGCTTGAAATGCGAGCACTACCCTCTCACAGGTGTGCGCGTGCTTGCACACACACAGACACACACACACACACACACACACACAGATTTTTCCTAATACAAGAAAGGCCCTTTGCCAAGCAGGGGTGGGTCTGAAGGAGACTGGGGTGAGGAAGGGCACTTTTCCGTAATTCAGCTGCCCAGAAGAGGCACCAATTTTCAATTCACCAAAGGCCCATATGTGCTGCAGGGCCCTCCCCGTGTGACACCAACTGCTGTGCGAGGGTGGACTGTGCTTTGAGTGAACCTGCAGGATGTGAGACATTAGATGGAGGATGGGGAAGTTCTAGGCAGCCTTTCACAGCTCCATCCCACCCACTACCCCCAGAAGCCATCTCTCCTAAAGAATTACCCCTTTTAACACTGCAATGGAATAGGATAAAAAATAAAGGTGAAACTTCAGGTCTTCCGAGGTGCCTGAGGTCATGGGGTCTAGACTCTGCGTAAACATTTCTTTCTTAATCTGTCTCGTCTTTCCAGGCTCAGTTCAAATGACAGGCCCCCCCTTGAAGACATCCCCCACCCTTGGGTGCAGTTAGTGGCCCCTCCTCAGAGCTCCACAGCCTTCTGTGCACTGTCCAGTGTCACCTGTTTCACAAACATTTACTTTGCTGGCCACCTGCCCCAAGGCTATGAGCTCCCCAAGAGCAGAGCCTACAAGTTATATGTCTCTGTCCCCCAGCCCCTCGCACCAGGCCCCGCACAGAACAGGGTCTCAAGAGATGACTGTGAATGAATGAATGGCTTACAAATAGTCAGGAAAACCCCAGCAACTTATTATAACTTCAGCCCGCAGCACAAAGGAAGAAAGCCCTTCCTCCTCAGCCCACCACAGATTATGGCCTTTCTCAAGGGGGCAGCCGCCAACGGGCCACAAAAAACCAGACCCTCCCGAAGTTAGAGCTCAAAGGAGGAGGAGAAATGGCTTTCAGGATTTCTCCACCTGCAAGGATACAGGGGAGAGCCTGCCCTCGTTCAGAAGGCAGGTGAAATAGGAGGACAAAGGGGGTCAGGGTTGGGGCATGATAGAGACACGGACTTGTCAAGGGAGTCGAATTCATGAACAGCCCACTGGGGAGCAGAGGTGGGGATGTGCCTCAAGTGAGGATACAGCCAGAGATGATCAGATATCCTCCAAAAAGCAACACAGCCCTACCAGCAAGGGTGGGGGAGATGTGTGTGGTAGGAAGTGGGAGGAGGGTGGGCGGGCAGAAACACATCTCTGATTAAAAATAGTTGCTCACGGGCTTCCCCGGTGGTGCAATGGTTAAGAATCCGCCTGCCAATGCAGGGGACATGGGTTCAAGCCCTGGGCCGGAAGATCCCACATGCCACGGAGTAAGCCCGTGCGCTACAACTACCGAAATCGTGCTCTAGAGCCTGCGTGCCACAACTACTGAGCCCACGTGCCACAACTACTGAAGCCTGCGCACCTAGAGCCTGTGCTCCGCAACAAGAGAAGCCACCGCAATGAGAAGTCCACGCACCGCAACGAAGAGTAGCCTCCTCCGCTGACCGCATGCAGCAACGAAGACCCAAGGCAGCCAAAAATAAAAAAAATAGATAAATAAATTTATAAAAAAAAAAAATAGTTGCTCACTTCAACTGCCAACTTGTACTTTTTTTTTAAGTGTCTGGTTTGGCAATACTTTTATTTCTTGATAAACAGATCCCTTAATATCCCCGCCTGTGTTATTTGCTTTTGGATGATCTCGCCAACATCTGGGGCTTGCCCAAGGACGATGATGTCCATCTGCAGGACCAACGGATCCCTGCCGGAACCAAGACGGTGGCCGCCCCAGCGCCACATTTCTGGCAGTTTGAGACGTTTCTGTTTTATCTCTGCTTCCATTCGTCAAAGATTCAGAAACACTAAGGTCCAGACACGGAAAGTCCTGCCATGCAATCAAGAGATGTTCATGGCTCAAAAGCGAGGTTGGCATGTCCTGTTCTGTTTCCACACCAGACACCAGCAGGGAGAGGGTTGGCTTGGTCAGAAGAAATCAGACTGACAGGTCCAGCCACCGACTTCCCTCCAAAACAGTGGTTACGATATAAAAACATCTAAGACGGTGGCTCAGGAAAAAGTTTTCATTTACTCATTCACATCTTCCTTTGCTCATTTGGTTATTCTTTCAATAATCATGAATTGAGCCCCGTCAGGGGACCCCAGAGATAAACACAATGAGGGTCCTGTACCCCAAGGAGCTTTCAGCCCAGGAGGGGAGGGAGGAGAGACCTCCTCAGCACAGATGCAGTGTAGAAAAGGGCAGAGGGAGGAGAGGAGGTGAGAAAGGGCATGGCTCAGGGAGAGGAGGAGAGGGAAAAACAGAAAAGAAAAAAAAAAGAAAAGTGAAAAACGGGGTGGGGGGGAGGGGGG
>NC_041227.1:115175526-115178721 GCF_002837175.3 Physeter macrocephalus
GAGGGGGAGGGCCCCAGGATGGATAAAAAGCTACAGTGAAGAGCACAGTAAAGGATCTTTATCAGGAGCAGGGAGAAGACAAACTGGGCCAGATCTGGTGATGACACACCCCCACCCCCACTTGGCTGTCCTTCTCACTCCTCTGCAGCCAGTTCTGGGACCTCCCCCTTCCCCACCCAGCTGCCCAGCACCAAGGTACAGCACAGGCCTCTGCCACATTTCTCAAGCCTGCTTTTGAAAGGAAAAGAAAGTTCTGGTAAAGGAGAAGGCCCAAGTGTTCAGGCCGTCCAAGGCCATTCTGGGGTCAGCCAAGGGGCGGGCTACAATTAATTAATGAATTAATACAATTCCATTAATTCAGAATCTCTGTCAGTTTTGATGCTGGCTACCCTAAAGTTGCTTTTATACTGTCCATGAAAGAAAGGGTTTCTTAAACAAATGAATAGAGGAAATTATATTGACTTCTGGGGGCCTCTCCAGTCAAATAAAGAGTGTATCAGCTACCCTCTATGTTTTGCATGTTTCTGCAAACAGACGCTACTAATCTGAATCATTTCTCTGCATCAAAGTGTGCTCTGCAGAATCTGCTCCAAAGCCTGCAGAGCAGTTTCTGCAAGGAAGTAATAATGGTAAGAGAAACTGGTTGTTTTCAGCATTTTCTTCCCTCAACTCCAGGAATGAGACTGTGCAGAATTCCCTCCACCCTCAGACAGGGGTGGGAGGAAAGTGTTTGGAGCCTGGGGAGAGGAGAGAGTCCCCCAGACAGGGTTCAGAGACTGGGGGATTCTTGAACAGTGGGGAGTAAACTGCACTCCTCACAGGGCCCCAGGCAGGGAGGAACTGAGCTTGGGTACAAGGGCAGAGTCATCACTCATTCTGTAGGACAGGTGGGTTGGGACAACGGGAATATTCGAGGTGAATATCCCGGTGATAGGGTCTGCAGACCAGAGGCCTCTACCTAAACTTCGATCATGGTTTTTGGGGATTTATTGTTATTTGCAGCTCAGCCAAATTCAAACGAATTCCCTGCTTGCTGGGTTGAATGTCAGACCCAGAGGAATCTGATCTCTCTAAAAGCCATCACTCCGAAAAGCAGAGGTTGTAGCCCATTTTAAAACCCAATGAAGGCCATGGATACTGCCCCAGAAAAATGCAGGAACGTGATATGCTCCATCCGTACCTCTATGTTCCTTCTAAAGTCCCTGCCTGCACCCCCAAGCTAAAAAATATCTGACAAAAAGAGATGCGATTATCAAAGCACTCACCCCCCAAACTCAGACGTCAGGTCCTGTTCTCACTTAGTGTCACCACAGGGCAGAGGACAGGGTCTCTGCTCCACCCATTCCCATCAGCACTCACTCTCGAGCTGCTACTCATTTTCTGAGCACCTGCCCTGCTGCAGGCACTGGGCTAAGTGCTGGGGCCACGGCCAGCCCCCAAGGAGCTCACAGCCAGTTGGGGAGAAGATGGATGAGCCGGACAGTGTCATGAGATCTATATTAAAGCTTTTAACAAAGTGCTGGGGGGATGGAGGAGGAAGCCGTGAATTCTGCTGCACGGAGGAGGCAACATCTGAGCTGGACCAGTGAATGAGTAGGATTTGCCAAGTGGTAAAAGGACTTCGGGTGGGGGGCATTTCATACGAGGAACTGCATCAGAAAGATGCAGATAGCCCTTGGCATGTTTGGGGAACCCAGGGCATGCAGACCAGTGCTGCCCGGAGAGAGTGGTGGGTGACAGGAGGGTCTGGAGATGAGCCTATAAAGGTGGGCTGTGACCATAACATACATGAGAAAGATAATGAACACTGTTGTCTGTTACATACGGAAGTTGTTAAGAGAGTAAATCCTAAGAGTTTTCATCACGAAGGAAAAAAATCTATTTTTTTCTATGTCTTTAGTTTTGCATCTATATGAGGTGGTGGATGTTCGCTAAGCTTATTGTAATCATTTCGTGACATATGTAAGTCAAATCATTACGCTGGACACCTGAAAGTTACACAGTGCTGTAAGTCAATTACATCTCAATAAAACTGAAAGAAAAAAAAAAAAAAAGTGGGCTGTGCCCAGAATCAAAGGACTTTGAATTGATGCTTTGGGCAACAAGGAGCCAGAGAATGTGACCAGATCTGTCTGGCAGTGACAAGAAGGAATGGGGGACAGAGGGCAGGGAGACTGGAGGCCGGGGGCCGCTGGGCAGAGTTTGGGAGTCAGGCGTGGGTTTCGCTTGGCGGGTGGACCCAGCACCTCCGTCACCGAATCCAGCGGCTCTAACAACAGAGCCCTTGCGTCTCCTTCTGGTCTCACAGGACAGGCGCAGCTTCCCTCCTGTTATTTCAGGTGGGCTCTGCTTCCTCCCCCGCCCGTCGTTACCCCACCTCCTCACATCTCCCTGGCTTGCTCTAAAACAGCCTTTCATTCCAGAATCACAGAGAAGCCTCAGATGCACACACTCCTGGGGGATCTCACTTCCTCTAATCCACCCTCATTCAACAGCTGGATCCAACACAGATTTCCTGAGACTCTCCTACTGGGCACAGAGAGAGCCCTGTGAGCTGTGAGGGAGGCACAGACCCCCCCCTCCGATGATGCATTAATGCATGGGGAGGGCGATGGCATGGACACCAAGAATGGTCCTCCCTGCAAAGCAGCCTGGGTGTGTGCACAGCCTGGGTGTGTGAGGGTGTTTGGGGAACTGAGGAGGAAAGGAGTCACCCCTCTGGGTGGAATGGTAGTGGGTCAGATTTACAAAGTCTCAATAGTGGACCCCAGAGTTTAAAAAACAGAAGATTTGGGTTTCAGTTCTACCTTTCATAGCTGAGTGAAAGCAAGTCATGCCACCTCTCTTAGCCTCCGTGTCCTCATTTAGAAAGAAACAAATGTACAGACTTCATTTACAATGCTGCGAGGATGATCCAATAAGATACTCTAAAGCTCGGTGTCTAGGGATGGGATTGTAATCGTGTGGTAAGCAGCCTCTAAAATGACCCCCAGGGCTTCCCTGGTGGCGCAGTGGTTAAGAATCCGCCTGCCAATGCAGGAGACACGGGTTCGAGCCCTGGTCTGGGAAGATCCCACATGCTGCAGAGCAACTAACCCTGTGCACCACATCTACTGAGCCTGCGCTCTAGAGCCCGTGAGCCACAACTACTGAAGCCCAGGCGCCTAGAGCCCGTGCTCCACAAGAAGAGAAGCC
>NC_041227.1:115179329-115186314 GCF_002837175.3 Physeter macrocephalus
CACAGCCAAAAATAAATAAATAAATAATTTTAAAAAATAAAATAAAAAAATAAAATGGCCCCCAATGATCCCTGCCTCCTGGTGTTCATACCCTGTGTAATCCTATCCTGGGTGTGGGCTGGACCTAGTGACTTGCTTCCAACCAGCAGAATATGGCAAAAGCGATAGGACCGCACTTCTAAGATGAGGTTACAAAAAGACTCTGGCTTCCATCTTGCTCACACTCTACCGCTGTCTTCCTTGCCTGCTCTGATGGAAGCCAGCTGCCACATTGTGAGCTGTCCTATGCGGAGGTCCACGTGGCAGGAACTGAGGGGGGACACTGAATCTTGCCACAACCACATGAAAGCTCTTAAAAATGGATCTCCCCCCAGCAGTCACTGAGGTAACCCTGGGAAACACCTTGAGAACAGCCTGTGAAAGATTCTGAACCAGAGGACCCAGTAAAGTCACGCTTTGCTTCCTGATCCACAGAAACCCTGAGATAATGTGTTTGTTGTTTTAAGCCTCTACGTTTTGGCATAATTTGTTATGCAGCAGTAGCTAACTAATACAATCAGGGTGATGCTGAAACTGTTTAGTAACCAGCTCAGTACAGGCGTTAACCAATCAGAGCAGATGCTGACTGCAGCAACGGAGCAGGGTCTGAGCCACTCGCTAGAGCACTGGGAGTTCAGGGTGGGGACAGTGGAGAGGCAAGTGAAGCGGTGGGAATTAATCTTATGGAAATACTCACACAAGGGCATAAAAGTACCTATTTGCAAGAATATTCACTGCAGTATTATTTTTTGTAGTGAAAGATTGAAACAACTGAAAAGTCTATGCACAGGGGACTGGTTCAGTTAAGGTACATCCACACAATGGGCTATCACAAAGCCATTAGGAAGAATGAGACGTGTGCTGATACAGAATGATGGGCAAGATATACTTTGTTCAGGAGCAGAACAGAGGACATCATATGACATCATTGGTGTTAAATATACGTACGTATACTTACCTGAAGGCTTGTGGCCCTAGAAATACCCTGGTAGCCCTGGTTGCCTCCAGGAAGGGGAATTGGAAGATGGGATCAGGGACAGGAGAGAAACCTAATTTTCCTGTCTCTTGAAACCCCCTGGGATGCTCCTTCTATCATCTGGGGGTGGGGAAGCAATTATGGTTGTGCTCTGGGAGGACTCGTAAACCCTAATTTGGTGTCTTTGGAGATTTTCTAAATAGAGGGTGTGCTGAGTGGAAGGGCCCTGGCTCCCCTCCCCCTCCGCCACCAGAGCAGTGCCTCCCCCTGGAGATTTTATTGGAAAAACCGGTTCCTCTGCTTGAACGAAGAGAAGTTGGAACTCATTCTGCCCCCTTTCTTCCCTCAGTTCCCACTCAACTCTCCACCACCCCTCCGCTCCCTGCCCCTGCCATTGCCCCTGCCAGCCTGGCTCAATCTGAGCTGAGTCCAGCCCCATCCAGGGATCTCTGTGGATCCCTGGGGACTCACCTGGTACGTCCGGGGATGGATTGAGAATCATGAAGGCATCTGACAGGCCTGCTTTGACGGGGTGCTGGGACGAGCTGATTTCCAGGACGGACATAGGGATCTGCAGCAGGAAGAAGAGGCTCTGTCTACCCCCCAAACGCTCTTGGGCCAGCCTAGACTTCCCCTCCGAGCTCCAGACCCATCTGCCTGCTGGGCCTTGCCTCTTGGAGGACTCAGACGTCTCAAACCCTATGGAGCCCCATCCAAATTCCAAGTCTTCCCCACACTATCTCCAAACACATTTCCTTTTTCTTTTCTCCCTCCTTGAGAATGGTACCTCCATGCAGGCCAGAGACCTGGGAGTCACCCTCAGTTCGCAACCCCCTTCATTTCCCTCCTCCTCCGTCTAAGACATCTCCAGTCCTGCTAATGAGCTTGCTAACTGGCTCTCAAATCTCTCCAGTTCTCTGCATCGCCCCCTCCCTACCCCAAGCTGGCATCACCTCTCTCCCACATCATCTCCCAGCATCCCCTCTGAGCCCCAGCCCCCTGCTCTCCACTCTGAAACCAGAGCGTCCTTTTCAAAGGCAAATCTGGGTGTCCCCCTGCGCCCCACTTCTTGCCCTCACTCTCTCCCCTCCGGCCAGGCTGCCTTCTTGCAGAGCTTTGTACCGGCCATGCTCTGTCCTGCCACAGAGCCATTGCATGTGTTTTCTCGCTCCTGGAGCACACTTCATTTCTTTGCTTCCTTAGCTCCTATGCATTCTGCAGATTTCAATTCCTTTCCTCGGGAGAGCCTTCCCTGACCCCTGTTCAGGTAAAGAGCCCCATGAAAGGCTTCCCTGGCATCTCCATTTAGGAGCACTCGTCACAGGGGCAACTCTATATTTGTCCCCACAATTAACATCTATCCCTCCAGCCAGACTCTCAGCTCCACAAAGGTAGGGCCGTCAGCCATCTTATTAACTGCTGTATCCCCGGCACCACACCCTATGTCTGGCACATTGGAGGATCTCGACAGATAATTGCTGAATGAAAGAAAGGCCGTCTCTGCAGCTGGGCCCACTCACCTCTTTGTAGCCGAATACAATGCGGCCATCTTGGTGCAGAGCTGCCTGGAAGGTGAAGCTGCCCCTGTCCTCCCGGTCCTGGAGGTAGACGTGGTCCCACTGAACAACAAAGACTGTCCCTGGTGAGGAGAGCAGAGACCTGGCTGGACAGGGAGACAGTGAGGGGAGCAGGGCCCTGCGGAAACGGTGGCCAGCGTGGATGGGCCACAGCTTGGCTTCCTTCGGGATGATGGGGCAGGAGGCAGGAGCTGGGCAGCCCACAAACAGTCTGACTTCCAAGCTGAAGAGGAACCAGAAAACCCTTCTTCAGCTTCCCCACCCCCAACCAGGTACTCTGATTGACCATCTCCAACCCCAAGCACGCCCCTTCCTTCTTGCCTATCCTGACCCCTTGAGATGAAAAGGAGGAGAAATAGGAGAAACATCTGTTCTCCCGGGGTGGAAGGTAGGTGTTCAAGGGACAACCTGGTGAGAATAAGAAACAGTAAAGGTCTCTGATATTTATTTCACCTCTACTAAAGAGCCAAGCGCTTTCATTTCATTATCTCGTCAGGTAGCAGGCATTTTTGTCCCCATCTTACAGGTGAGGAAAATGAACACAGAAAGGTAGGGTGGCTGTCTTGCTGTGTGACTGTGGGCAAGTCCCTTGCCCTCTCTGGGACTTGGGCTCCTCTAACGGGGCTGCACCAAGGGAACCCTGGCGCTTGGTGACTTAAACTCTGAGCTCTGATCTCACCATTGTCAAAGTAAGCAACTGTGGAGTTGTCGGAGCAGCCAGGGTTGAAGTTGGCCATCAGAGGAGCCACATACTGAGTAGCCGTGAGCATCCGATGGACCACATCACCCATGAAGATGAAGCCTGGGATGGGAAGAAGTGTAGACAAATCATCAGAGATGGCCCAGAGGGGTTGCTTCCTCGCGCAGGAAAGAGCAGTGTAGACGGGGCTGGAAGGGAGTCTTGGACCTCTGTCCACCAGCCTCACATAGTGGGCATGGATCTGGCATGTATGGAGCTAAAGGGCCCCAGACCAGAAGGTTCTCTCTGCCCCTCCCACCTCTCTCTGTCCCTCGGAAAGTGCACAGGAATCAAAGACAGGCTCCTCCTATCAACAGGAAGCCTGGTCCCAGGAAGCAGGCTCTCAGTGCAGTCTCCTCCCTCTCATTTACAGACTCAGAAGCACAGGGGCCAAGGGACTGTCCACAGTGGCCTGCACAGACCCAGAGGGAGAGAAAAACACACACACACAAGCAAGTCAGTTGATGTGAGGAAGCTGGGCTGAAACACTGATGACCTCTCTCCTGAGAGTGGGGTTCCAAGAGAGCCACACGTGGGACCCTCCCCAGTCCATCTGTAAAACCCTGTCTCCAGGGAACCTTCCCAGATAGGTCCCAAGTTCCGGCTGAAATCTCCACACCCTCTCCCAGTCCCACAGACAAGGCCTTACCTCCGGTTGCTATGGTGATCTGCCGCAGAGGATGCCCGTAGAAAGGGAAATCAAAGGACAAGACCACTCTCTGCAGGGGATGGGAGAGAGTCAGCATGGGCCAACCTGCAGGCCAGAGGGCTGGGCATCCACACTGCCCCATGCTTATCTGGATGGGATTGGGGGGGGGGGGCGGGCACAGGCATGTCCAGGGCAGTACCACAGGAGGGCACTCCAACTCTGGCAAAGCCCCCCAGGGTCCCCTGGAAGGCACTCCCCAGACCACAGGCCTCAGGCCACAAGCCATGCCCACTGACCAGGTGTGGTGGGCTGGCCCCCAGCCTCCCAGCCCAGGGCAGCGCTGCCGGGGACTGGGGCGGAGGGGATGGGGGGGGGGGGGGGGCGGGCACAGGCATGTCCAGGGCAGTACCACAGGAGGGCACTCCAACTCTGGCAAAGCCCCCCAGGGTCCCCTGGAAGGCACTTCCCAGACCACAGGCCTCAGGCCACAAGCCATGCCCACTGACCAGGTGTGGTGGGCTGGCCCCCAGCCTCCCAGCCCAGGGCAGCGCTGCCGGGGACTGGGGCACTCACCGAAGCCTGCCGGTGGGTGTTGGAGAGGATTCGGTGAACTTTCACTTGGCTCTGGTTGGCCTTGGCCACGTCCACCCACAACTCCCGGCTGCGCGGCTCGCTGGGACCATAGAGACGGGACACATAGTAGCTGTGGTTGTCCTCCTGTCGTTATCCAAGACAGAGCCCACAGGAGTCATGAGGAATCAGGATGTCAAGAACCACAGAGTCTGGATACAAGAATTCATGGCCCTCCCAGGGGGCCAGACCGTGGCCCAGAGCTGGTTTAGGCCTGGGAGCCCTTTGGCCCCGGATAGCTCAGTACCTGCTCCCTAGCCATGCCCCCAACAGCTCTGGCCCCAGCTAAATCCATACCTGCTGTAGCCATGCTCCACCCTGCCATCCCCAAGACAGGCCAGGAGGCTTTTCCTACAGCCCCTGAGTCCCCTGCAGAGCACACCCAAGGCACAGCTCAACTTGAGAGGTGAGGGAGCGACGGGCAAGGCAGCCGCAAACAGAGCCCTTGTCCTCAGGGAGCTCCCAGACTGAGGGGGAGACATAGCCCCCTTCCCTGGGGAGTGCCCAGTTTAGGGGAGACGAAAAAACTGGATTCAGAAGCCACCAGTCTAAAGATGAAGGCACACCCTTGATCTTGGGGCATTGCTAGTCTGATGGAGCAGGTGGGACTTATACAGACAGAATACACAGTCACAGACCCTCCAGCAGAGAGATAAGACAGGGCCCATATTAGTCACTAAAGGGTTGAGAGACGGGAGGGAAGCAGCAACGATGTCTTCAAGACATATTTTTAAGCTTTACTATGTGCCTGATGGGGACAAAATAAAAGAATAAGCCAGAACCCAGAGGGCGGGGGGTTAACTCTGTAAAGCCTCTCCTGTACGGGAGCATTTAGGGGCAGGATTTAAAGGAGGCTGGAAATGGTCAGCGGAAAGTGTGGAAGAGCCCAGGGAGGAGGCGCTGTCAAAGCATTTCAGCCCATCCAGGGGCACCAGCCGTAGGAGGAGAAGAGACAGAACGGGCAGGTCCACTTGGCCGCTGCCACAGAAATGGAGCCGCTGACTCGGGCGGAGCCCTGGGCGTCGCGGGTCATTAATCAGGCTGTCGGGGCGGCAGTGGCCGCAGACACAGCAGAGCCGACCGTGTTCTCCCTGCCAAGCTGCCGGCTGCCCAGCCAGCCCTTGCCCTGCGCCCAGCATGAGCAGGGCCGAGGGATGCCTGCTCTCTCCACCCGCCCGGAGACAGACTCTGCTCTCCTGACAAGTGACACACTCTGCGGACCTGGGGTCGGGGCAGGGTTGGGGGAAGATGAGCAGGAGAAACATGGGGTTGGGGGTAGATTTCCCACGGCCACTGCCTGGTTCCTCCCCTCCAGCCTCTAGACTGCCGGCCCCTCCACCCATCCTTAGCGCGGACGTCAAACAAATCTAAACAAATCTAAAACACATACGAGGCCACAGCCCTCTGCTCACGAGCCATCGGGGGCTCCCACCGCCCTCGAGACAAAATCCAAACTGCAGCCTCACATACGAGGTCTCACCGTGAGCCAGCCCCACCTTCTCTCTAGCTTCACTTCTCTCTCCCTCTCTCCTTCGCCTGTGCACCCTTGTGCACCCACCCACTCACCAGACTGACTCCCCGACAGTCTGAGGCCACCAGTGGTCACTCATGCCTTGGCACACGCTGGTCCTCCTGCCTAGAATGACCTTGCTTTCTCCCCCTGGCAGATTCCTACTTCTTCAAGGCACAGCTTAAACATCACCTTCTTATTGATCTTCTCCCCCAACTTGCCCAGTGAGGGCCTCCACCGTCCACCTCAAGGGCTGACTCATGGGTACAGTCGGTGAGAGTCACATGGGCCCATGCTTGTTGGCTTTCTGATTTTATTCATGAAGCCACCTGAGGGGGTCACCCTGATGCCACCACCTTTGGGGTGCCCATGCCAAGGATGCTGCCTCCCATTGCTGTCACAGTCATTTACGCTGGGGTCCCAGAAGATGGCCAGAGGAGGAACCGCTGCCCCCCAATTTGCCCGTGGGCACCGGGGCAGCCCGTGCGTATGCCCTGAGCTCACAGCTTCCCTCGGGAAGGCGGCCCCTTCAGCTTCTGCTTCTCCCCAACCCCCAAGAGACCAGATGCCACGTCTTTTCTCCCTGGGTCTCCATCTCTCCTATCTCCATCCATCTCTGCTGGGGTCCCCACCTTGACCAAAAAAAAAAAAAACCAACCAAAAAAATTGCCTGCCACCACTATGGAAAACAGTATGGAGGTCCCTTAGAAAACTAAAAACAGAATTACCGTTATGATCCAGCAATCCCATTCCTGGGCATATATCCAGACGAAACTATACTTCAAAAAGATACACGCGGGGCTTCCCTGGTGGCGCAGTGGTTGAGAGTCCGCCTGCCGATGCAGGGGACACGGGTTCGTGCCCC
>NC_041227.1:115186744-115212912 GCF_002837175.3 Physeter macrocephalus
GGCCACGGCGGGAGGAGCCCAAAATACCGCAAAAAAAAAAAAAAGATACATGCACCCCTGGTTCATAGCAGCACTATTCACAATAGCCAAGACATGGAAACAACCTAAATGTCCATCTACAGATGAAGGGATAAAGATGTGTTACATATATACAATGGAATACTACTCAGCCATAAAAATGCATGAAATAATGCCATTTGCAGCAACATGGATGCAACTAGAGATTATCGTACCAAGTAAAGTAAGTCAGAAAGAGAAAGACAGGGCTTCCCTGGTGGCACAGCAGTTAAAAATCTGCCTGCCAATGCAGGGGACACGGGTTCGAGCCCTCGTCCGGGAAGATCCCATATGACGCGGAGCAACATAGCCCGTGCGCCACAACTACTGAAGCCTGCGCACCTAGAGTCCGTGTTCTGCAACAAGGGAAGCCACCGCAATGGGAAGCCCGTGCACCGCAACGAAGAGTAGCCCCCGCTCGTCGCAGCTAGAGAAAGCCCGCACGCAGCAACGAAGACCCAACGCAGCAAAAAAAAAAAAAAAAGATGTGCGTTTAGCTGCTCTGACAGAGACTCACAATAACAAAGGTTTAAACTACAATGTTAGTAATTTCTTTCAAACGTAGCAATGTCCAGATATAAGCAATTCAGGACGGGACTAGCAGCTCCATTGCCGTAGCCCCCGCTCGTCGCAGCTAGAGAAAGCCAGCGCGCAGCAGTGAAGACCCAATGCGGCCAAAAATAAATAAATATATTTTTAAAAAAGAGAAAGACAAATACCATATGATATCACTAATATGTGGAATCTAAAATATGACACAAATGAACCTGTCGACAAAACAGAAACAGACTCACAGACATAGAGAACAGACTTGTGGTTGCCAAGGGGGAGGGGAGGTGGGGGAGGGATGCACTGGGAGTCACATGCAAAGACATGTGAACAAAGGTGCCCAAGAGAAGAGTCTGAGGGCCCCCAGCCTGCTTCCTGGGAGGCACATGGTGAGCGGTTTTTATTCCACCTCAAAGCAAAAATAACAGGGCGCCCTGCCCAACACTGTGCATCTGACAGTCTGCAGGACTCCAGCGCTGAAGCCAGTTTAGGTTCAGCTGCAACCACTTGCCACAGCCATGGCTACAGCTCAACTCTTCTCTCCACCAGCTCCAACAAAGGAGTGGTTTATTAAAGGGCATCCGTTAGCCTAAAATTTTGCCTGAAGAAAGGAAAACCAAGTTTAGATGCTATTCAGCCCATCATTTAAATGTCTACTCCCACCGTCACCCCCAACCCCCAACTCTGAGCCCCTGACACATAGGGACAGGCAAGATCACCTCTGCACCCATGGCTCAAGGTTCCTGAATCCTGAACAGGCGAGGCCTGTTCTGGGAGCCCAGAACCTTCCTTTTGCCCTTTTATAGGATTAGAAAGAGTGACCGGTGCCTGGCACAGTCAAAATTTTGGAAGTAAACCTGCCTCTCTAATTCCTAGGCTGTCTTATTATGACCTGTCGGGGAGGGGGACATGAGTGACCAACAGAGCAAAGCAGCGTCTAGGTGGCACTCTAGCCCTTTTGAACGCACAGAAGGCTTAACTGTGGCCTGCGTAAAGCTATGTTCAAGTCCTAACCCCCATACCTTGAATGTGACCTTATATGGAAATAGAGTCTTTGCAAATGTAATTAAGATGAGGTCATACTGGATTAGGGTGGGCCCTAAATCCAACTACAGTTGTCCTAATAAAAGAAAGGAGAGGGAGATTTAGAAACAGAGACACAGAGGGGACACAGGGAAGAAGGCCATGTGACAACAGAGGCAGCGATTGGAGTGATGCAGTTTACACACCATGAAACACCAAGGATTGCCAGGGGCCACCAGAAACTAGGAATAGTCAAGGAAGGATTCTTCCCTAGCCTTCAGAGTGAGAGTGGCCTTGCTGACACCTTGATTCAGACTTCTGGACTCCAAAACTGTGAGACAATAAATTTCTATTGTTTTAAGCCACCAAGTTTGTGATATTTTGTTATGGCAGCCCTAGGGGGCTAATACACAGGTGTGTGTTGTTCTGCCTCAAGTGGGGCAACCCTGAATGTCTCCCCTTCCACGTCACCGCCATGTTTAGAAATTCTCTGGCTTCCCAGCTGTACTCAGATTGAAGGCCACACTCCTCACCGTGACCTACAAGGCCCTGTGGGGCAAACTCTAGACACTGCCTATCCAATATTCATTACCCCTCTTTTTGATTAACAGCACATTGATTTTGTAGCAGGCAAATTTGACTGCTTGTCCCTCTTGCCTTTGCCCTTCTCCTTATTCCTGCCTGGAATGCAGATGTGATGACTGCAGCTTCAACAGCCGACTTGTGAGCATAAGGACAAGAGCCACATCCTAAGGCTAGTGGAGTGGAGAGTTAGACAGAACCTGGGTCCCTGGAGGGATGCTTGTTAAGTCCTCGGATTCAGCACCCTGTTATACGCAAACGTGAATTCTTCCTGATGCATAGTAGTCTGGCCCCAACCCACCACCTACCTCTACCTTCCCCCCTGCTCTCCAGGCTCCAGCCCTGTTGGGCTTCTCTCAATTCCTGAAATCACCAAGTGCTTGTCTGTCTCAGGACCTTGGTACTTCCTGTATCTCCAAACCTCTTTCTCATTCAGTTCAGAAGCTGACTCTTCTCTGTCCTTCAGACCTCAGCTCAGTGGTCACTTCTTCAGGAGTACCTTCCTGATGCCCCCGTTACACTCTCATTGCACCTCAGGCTTCTCCCTCTCAATGTGTTGTACACTTGTGATGACTGACTTGACTTTTTTTTTTTTTTTTTTGGCTGCGCTGTGCAGCTTGTGGGATCTTAATTCCCCAACCAGGGATTGAACCCAGGCCCTCAGCAGTGAAAGCGCAGAGTCCTAACCACCGGACTGCCAGGGAATTCCCTTGACATGACTTTTAGATTTGTTATCTCCACACTTGCCTTTCCTGTAAGACCATAACTTCCCCACGGGTAAGGTCAGCTTTTACCTATGGGGTTTAAATGATAATAAATGAATGACCATTCATAATTTCAGAGCAGGACCATTCAAAGCATAGTTTGTTGAAAGCCTTCTCATCCTTTGTTTTATGGCTACCACCATGCATTCTAGTGACCAGGATGGGATGGTATTACCAAACAAAGCAGGACAGCAGCTCATGGGGAACAGGTACTGTCAGGTACAGTGGAAGTCAGTACAGCTCCCACCTAGGAACCTGAGAGGTCTATGTTTAAAACTGCTGTTTGGAGGCTTGGAAAGGGGTCCGGTTTCCATCACCTGATTCCTGGGACTCGCCTGGTCAGAGCGTTCACCAAACCTCCAAGCGCTGGAAACGAGGGCCCCTGCACAGAAGCCACGCTCTGCAGTTGTGAAGCCCAAACAGACGTTAACACGTCTCTTGCTGCCTCATCTAAGAGGCAAAGGGTGGCGTGACTGGGGACGTTTAGCCCATTGCTCTGAGTCTTTGGTCCATGAAGGACAAACAGTCTACCGCCCCAGCCGGTGCCGCTCCGCTGCGGAGCCAGGCTGTGTGCTGTTGGGGGATCCTGGGACAGACCTGCCTCATTCCTTGAGTTCCCAAGGAGCCCTCCAATGGCACCTCTTAACTAACAAAAAGTCTTCAGCCGTGCTGACTCAAGGAGAGTCAGAAACTAAAAGAGTTGCTGCCTCTAGCTCCCAGGCACACACTCTCTCCAATGTGTCAGCAGATCCCCGGGTGAGCACGGGCCTCCGTACCTATGGGTCCCCTGCTCAGGCCAGGTGGGCTCTGCTTCTGGCCTCCAAAGTGCCAGGTGCAGTTGGCCTGCCAGTGCAAGGACTGCCTCAGGGGGCAGAGCCATGCAGAATTGGCCACAGGTTCCCAACAGGCCCCAACAGACCACCTCTCCTGGCACGGGGTGACTGATTATCCCCAGGACAGTGAAGCCGGGAGCGGTAGCTATTCCAAGCCCCGGCCTAGGGAGGCTCCATGGTGATGGGTGAGGTCAAACTGCAGCTTAGAGAGGAGGGGACAACTTGGAGCTGGGGTCACTCCTGGGCAGAGCCAAGAACGAAGCCCTCAGGGGTTGTGGGGGGGGCGGTGAGGTGCTTGGGAAAATGGGAGGAAAGAGAAGGGAAGCTGGCCTTTGCAGATCTGCGACGGTTGTGCGTGACAGCCCTGGGAGATGAGTGCTAAAATTAGTCCCAGGGGCTTCCCTGGTGGTGCAGTGGTTGCGCGTCCGCCTGCCTATACAGGGGAACGGGGTTCGCGCCCCGGTCCGGGAGGATCCCACATGCCGCGGGGCGGCTGGGCCCGTGATCCATGGCCGCTGAGCCTGCGCGTCCGGAGCCTGTGCTCCGCAACGGGAGAGGCCGCAGCAGAGGAAGGCCCGCATACCACAAAAAAAAATAAAATAAAATAAAAAAATAAGATAAAATTAGTCCCATTTTATAAGTGGGGAAACCAAGGCCCACATGACTCTCTGAAACCAGGTCAGTCTCACTCAAAGGCAGTGACTTTTCCTCTGTCCACTGTTTCTCAGGTCTTCAAGTGACCCCCCCCACCGGAAGGCAACTTGGGCTGCTTATTAGTGATTAGTTAAAATGTCTCACATCAGAAGAACCAGAGTGGATCCTTTCTGGAGCACAGAGTTCAGGGACCGTGTCCCAATCCCCTCCTCACCCCTAGCACCTTCCCAGCACAGGGCTGGCACCTGGCACATGGTAGGTGTTAGGGATCTGCTTGTTGAATGAGTTCAATCACCAGGACCCCACGGCTGATGGTGACGGAGACTGCGCTGAGAATGTGCATTGTGACACCAATAAGGACAGCATCCTCCCCCAGCACTTATGGCAGGTGACACAAAAGCCATGTGTGAAGGAAGCAGCTGCCTCCTCTGGGCACCCAAGTCCGTGGAAATCATTCCCAGAGCTGGGACATCCTGCCCAAAGGAATGTACCTCCAACTCCTCATCTTCGTTTCCTGAAATGCTCGTATCATCACCTTAGGAGGTCCTTCCAGTCAGAAGACCTGAATTGCTACAGTTAAGGCTTGAAGCATTCAGTTGGGCTGTATTCCTGTCCCAAGTGGGGCAGAGTAGGAGGAGTTTGGGATGCAGGGAAGGGGAAAGAAAAACAGTTCTCAGTCAAAGGAGGAAGGAAGGAAGGAGGGAGGGAGGGAAGGAGGAGGAAGAAGGAGGAAGTGTTAGCTTCACTTCTCCGAGGAAGTGAAGCTAACACGGGAGATGCTTTCAGGCCATGGAAGGAAACCCTGGCACCCCCTGCTCAAACTCGGAGGAAGAGTACTCGATCATGTGACTGAGAGTCCAGCAGGGCAGCAAGTGTGGAACACGGGGCCTCTGGTGTCATCAGGGCCTTGTCCTAAGTGTGACTGCTGGTCCACAGAAAGGAGAAGGAAGCCAGCCCTCACATCCGGCTTCAATAAATATATGCTGGGGACTTCCCTGGTGGCGCAGTGGTTAAAAATCTGCCTGCCAATACAGGGGACATGGGTTCGAGCCCTGGTCGGGGAAGATCCCACATACCACGGAGCAACTAAGCCCATGCGCTACAACTACTAAGTCTGCACTCTAGAGCCCACAAGCCACAACTACTGAAGCCCGTGCGCCTCGAGCCTGTGCTCCGCAACAAGAGAAGCCACCGCAATGAGAAGCCCATGCACCCTTACAAAGAGCAGGCCCCCGCTTGCTGCAACTAGAGAAAGCCCACGCGCAGCAACAAAGACCCAATGCAGCCAAAAATAAATAAATTAATTAATAATGTTTAAAAAGACCCAATGCAGTCAAAAATAAATAAATAAATTTATAATAAATAAATAAATAAATGCTGGGTAAGTAAAAAAGAGACAGAATTGAGGAGGGAAAGACAGAGAAAGCAGCCCTGGTTTCTGACAGCTTTCCAGGTCCCTGAAGTCAGTCTGTCCTTCATCTCCAGCCCTTCGATCCCGTGACAGGTCTCTGCACCCTCTCTATAAACCTTTCCCCTGAGACAGCTGGAATGGTTCCTTGGAACCAAAAGAGCCCTAATTGAGTCTTTCTCACGGGGTGATCAGAGGAAGTACCTCCAGGGATACCACAGATAGTCCTTCACCAGCACAGACAGCGAGAATCTGCATGGGAAGAGAGAAATGAGAAACCAGATTTCTGGGAGAATTTTTCCCTGGCAACACACTAGCCACCATGGTTTTTCTTCTACAAAGTCAATCACCACTGGCTTCTTGACTTGGTGGTGGCTTGGAATTCAACAACCTTGGGGGTGCTTCCCGCCTGCCACTGCAGGTCCCTGATCATGCTGCCACCGGCACCTGCAG
This sequence comes from Physeter macrocephalus, assembly GCF_002837175.3. Taxonomy (NCBI): domain Eukaryota; kingdom Metazoa; phylum Chordata; class Mammalia; order Artiodactyla; family Physeteridae; genus Physeter; species Physeter macrocephalus. The sequence continues at coordinate 115,193,068 of NC_041227.1, forward strand.
TTTTGAAGGCGAAGTCCACATACAGCAGAGATGGATAACTGTCTCCCAATAACCACTCTCCCCTTCTCCTTTAGTAGCAGAATCTTCCAGCTTTAGTTAGGCACGTGGGCACCAAGCCAGACTACGTTTCCCAGCCCTCCTTACAGTTAGGAGACATGACTCTGTCTGGCCAGTGGAAGATGAGCAGAATGACTGTCCTCAGTAGGAACTGGGGGACTCTCGCCTTGCCCCATTCTCATTGTTTGGGATGCAGATGTGATGGTGGGAGCAGAAACAGCCATTTTGGACCACAACATGCGAGGCACATGTCGTAGAGGGAAGCTGGTTTCCTAACACCACAGAGACACTACATCAACTCCTGCTTACTTATGCTCACACTATTACATGTGAGAGAAGAATAAACCTCCTTCATGTCTAACTACCTTGTAGTTGGGCATTTTTTTACAACAGCTGAAACTGCATCCTAAGCCCAGTCAATCCGAAGCCTTCTTCACATATTCCATATAGATATGTCTCTTGAAAAGGATTTAGAGGCCGTGGCTGGCAGTGAACTTGCCTGAGGAATTCACCCAATTCACAGATGTCACCGCATTGGACCTGCTGTCTGTGGGGCAGTCCTGATAACCCAGAGGGCAGCCCTCCAGGCACTGTGGACTGGAGGCTAGAAGCTGAGATGGGGTGACCTGACATTACAGAGGGTCAGGGAGCTTAGCACGAGCCAGACCATTTGGCAAGTCCGCCAAAGGGAACTATGTTTCTTTGAGATGCCTGCAAGAAACCCCAGTCGATAAACCACATTCATTTTGGTAGGCAGCGTGACGTGGCTTTCAAACATGTTTGACCACGAAATCCTTTCTTCCAATTAAACTTCCATGGAGGCGCAATACATAAATCACTTCAAAGTAAGGCCACTCTGGGGGAAGGAAAGAGAAGGGCGTGGAGCCTAGCCTGCTGTGCTACTTCCTTCCCCACCACCCTCCGGCCTACAGCAGCCCATGAAGCACCTCTGGGAACCCTTAAGGTTCCGTGGAGTGCAACTTGAAAACCACTGCTTTAGGATCAAGGGCAGGGGCTGTGGAGTTAGCAGCCCCAAGTTCAAAAACTAGCTCCACTACATAATAGTTGGTGCAAAACATCCCTCTCCTCTCTGAGCATCAGTTCCCTCATCAGTAACCTTTCTTGCAGAGCTCTTGAAAGGATTAGACAAAACACAGCAACATAAAGCTCTTAGCCCAGTGCCTGGTCCGCAGTAGGTGTTTGAAAAGTGGGAGCTATTAGGATGATTCTGTTGGACCTTTCCAGGAAAGGTCTTGATTGTGGAGTGCGTCCTCAAAACCATCCCCAGCCCCCTCTTCAGCACCTGCTGTTACAATGTCTTCTCTGCCTCAATTATTCATGCCCAGAGCCTGCCAGGCACTTCATTTCTGACAGCAGGGCAGCATTTACCTTGGCTGGGCTCAAGACGTTTCTGGACAGGAACTCTGGCTAAGCTGTCACCATCAGCCCATCACCTGCCAGCCAACTGGCAAGTGGAAATGCCAGGGCAAGCAACCAAGGGCATCCTGCAGGGCCTATTGGAGAGGTCTGGCCAGCCATGCTGGTTAGGATGGCATGCCAGGCAACTGAATCCAACCCAGGACATGCTGAGGGGATTACTGGGGGAACGGGCATCCTATTCCCTGCCTCCACCGTTCTAGGAGGCTTTACAAGGCCAATAGGAATGTTTCCTAGATCCCTGCTACTCAAAGTCTGGCCCAGAGACCAGCAGAATCAGCATCACCTGGGAGCTCAGTAGAAACGCAGAATCCAGGGCCCAACCCGAAACCTGCTGGATCAAAATCCGCATTTGAGCAAGCTTCCCAGGGGATTATTTTGCACAGTAAAGCTTGAAGAGCACTGGTTAAGAAGCACCCTCTGTCTGGACCAACGCGTCACTCATTTTTGTTTCTGAGGACTCCAAGGACAGAAAGACCTGGGTTCTTGTCCTGGCTCTGGCACTCACTAGCTGTGCAACCTTGGGCAAGCACTTCACCTCTCTGTTCCCGGATAGTATTAGAAACACCTGCCTCCTGGGGTAGTTGGGTGGATGAAATATAAGGCCAGAGAGTGAGGCCAGCGCTCAAGGAGGGCTCCTTTAGTTCCCTTACCTCATGCATCCACATGATGACCTCCATCTGCCCTCCGGAGGTATTTAAGTCTCAGGCTGAAATAAACCACCTGGAACACTTGTCATCACAGGAGTGCAGAAAACAGGTCCCCTGGACTAACCCGGGAAGGGAGGGACCCAGCCTAGACAAAAGGGTATTTGCATGGTGCTGAGGGCCTGGGGTAAAGAGGTGTCAGGGTGGGTGAGGCTGACCTGAGAAGGTCCTGGAAGTGGGGATTTGGACCAGGCTTGGAAAGAGGGTGCGAGCTGGCTTTCCAGACAAAGCATTTTTTAATACCCCTCACGCTTCATGAAGAAAAGAAGCATCTTATCCCGACACTGATTCTACATGCGGGCTTTTGGAGGATATCAGTCAACCAGAGATTTTGATAGCATCAATATATATCATATAACCACAGAGAATTAGGAAATCAGGGAAAACAAAAACAGGCCCCCCCCCCCAATCTCTCACCTCGTCCTGTTCTGCCATATTTCCTTCTAGTCTTTTTCATATGAATGTAATTTCACGTGGTTATTATCCTGCTGACTATCCAGTTGTGTGGACTGCTTCTGTCATGTTTCATGATACCTGAAGCAGTTTTTGATGTTGAACATGGTCTTTTAACCATCATTTGTAAAGGCGTCACGGCCATCTACTCAGAAGAAAACACACAGTTTTATTAACTTTTTCCTTACTGTTGGGCACTTAGGTAGTTTCCAGTTTTTATGCTTTATTTTTCTATTTTTAAATACTGCCGTGATAAATTTGTTGATACACTTTCCATATCCCGGATTACAGTCTCTCACCTCGTCCTGTTCTGCCATATTTCCTTCTAGTCTTTTTCATATGAATGTAATTTCACGTGGTTATTATCCTGCTGACTATCCAGTTGTGTGGACTGCTTCTGTCATGTTTCATGATACCTGAAGCAGTTTTTGATGTTGAACATGGTCTTTTAACCATCATTTGTAAAGGCGTCACGGCCATCTACTCAGAAGAAAACACACAGTTTTATTAACTTTTTCCTTACTGTTGGGCACTTAGGTAGTTTCCAGTTTTTATGCTTTATTTTTCTATTTTTAAATACTGCCGTGATAAATTTGTTGATACACTTTCCATATCCCGGATTATTGCCCCTGCTTCAGAGCCTCTGATATAAAGTAGAACTTCTCAAACTTTAATGTGCATGCAAATCGCCTGGGAATTAGATTCTGATGCTGCAGGTCTGAGGGGCTTGACCTGCCTTTCTAACAAGCTCCCATCATACGAGGAGTTGTGAGCATATGAAGGGCAGCCCCTGAAGCTTCAAGGCCAGGAAATCCTCTTTTGTCGCTGGGATCCCATTTCTGTACTTCCAGCTAAGATCTGGGGGAAAAAGCACTACCCTTTTTTCCGAGACCTTTCTGGTTAACTTTTCAACCAATTAGCTCAACCGATTTTTATAACAACTCCATGAGGCGTTCTCAGTCCCACCTTACAGATGAGGAAACTGAGGTTTAGAGTGATGATATGGCAAAGATACGCACTATCTACCGTACTGGGATCAGAGTAAGATGACCAACTGTCCCGATGTACCTGAGACTGAGGGGTTCAGTGCCAAAATCAGGACCATCTTGGGAAAACCGAAATGGTTGGTCACCTTGGCCAGAGCCTAATTCAGAGTCAGCTAATGTTTATCGTTTCCAACCCTGGGCGCCTGTATGTAGATTACCGTATGACACCTTTGCAAGTACACTTAGGCAATATAGCATCACCATTTGACAGTGAAGAAATGAGCTCAGAGGGGTTAAGAAATTTTCCCAAGACAAGGGAATTCCCTGGCGGTCTAGTAGTTAGGACTCCATGCTTCCACTGTAAGGAGGCACATGTTTGACACCTGGTTGGGGAACTAAGATCCTGCAAGCAGCGTGGTGTGGGCAAAAAATAAAAAAAATAAAAAAAAAAAAGAAAAGAAAGAAAGAAAAGAAAATTTCCCGGGACTTCCCTGGTGGTCCAGTGGTAAAGAATCCACCTTCCGATGCAGGGGATGCGGGTTCAGTCCCTGGTCAGGAACTAAGATCCCACATGCTGCGGGGCAACTAAACCCACGCACCACAACTAGGGAGAAGCCCGAGCGCCGCAACAAAGATCCCGCATGCCTCAACGAAGGAAGATTCCGTGTGCTGCAACTAAGACCCGACGTAGGCAAAAAAATAAGGGAAAAAAATTATTAAAAAGAAAGAAAGAAAGAAATTTTCCCAAGACAAACAGCCCAATTTTTTAAATGGGCAAAGGACTTAAGTAGACATTTCTCCAAAGAAGATATACAAATGGCCGACAAGCACATGAAAAGATGCTCAACATCATTAGTGATTAGGGAAACACAAAGCAAAACCATAATGAGATACCAGCTCACATCCACCAGGATGCTATAATTTAAAAAAAAAAGAAAAATAACAAGTGTTGGCAATGATGTGGCAAAATGGGAACCCTCTTACATTGCTGGTGGGAATGTAATATGGTTCAGTCACTGTGGAAAACAGTTTGGCAGTTCCTCAGAGTTAAACATAGAATTACCCTATGACTCAGCAATTCCACTCCTAGGTATACCCCAAAGAGCTGAAAATATGTACTCAAACACATACACATATACATGTTCACAGTAGCACTATTCACAAGAACCAAAAGGAAGAAACTCAGATGTCTATCAACAAATGAATAGATGAACAAAGCTGTGGTATATCCGTATAATGGAAAATGTTATTCAGCCGTAAAATGGATGAGCCTTGAAAACATTACGCCAGGTGAAAGAAACCAGACACAAAAGATCATATATGATATTTCATTTATATATGAACTATCCAGAACAGGTAAATTCATAGAAATAGAACACAGATTGGTGATAACCGGGGACTGAAGGGGGTGAGGGACGGGGAACAACAGCCTAAAAGGTCCAAGATTTCCTTTTGAGGTGGTGAAAATGTTTTGGAACTAGATAGAGGTGATGGTTGCACAACATTGTGGGTATAATAAATGCACTTCACTTTAAAAAGGTAAATTTTTTGTTACGTGAATCTCACCTCAACAAGAAAGAAAACCAACCAACCAACCAAACAACCAGCCTGCGGAAGGAAAAGGAAAAGGGTCAACCAAAGGGACCTGCGTGGGAGACAGGCCGCCTGGGCCTGAGCAGCCAGCAGAGGGCGCTGTGGCACGCTTACCGAGCCGGGCAAGGGAGACCACCGGGACTGAGAACCCATCGCATGCCGCGCATTTTGCTCTTGAGTCTCAACCCAGGAAGATCAGTACCTACCCTCCCCTTATTTGGGAAATCTGAAGCTAGTAGGGGCTTGAGGCTCCAGGTTCATTAACTGAGGGTTTAAGCGTCCAGCCCAAGGTCAGCAGCTGGTACGTGCCAGATGGAAGGCCAAGACTGCGGGACTCTTTCCACAGTGCTGAAGACTGGACGTCTGGACTCCACCTCCCACCTCCCTGGACACCCATTCTTCTCACAAAATCTCTTATCGTCTGTCGCTTCAAAATTCAGCTCACGACTTTCCCTCCACCCATCTCACCCTCAGCCCCCAGAAGTCTTCCCCTAACAGCCTCGGCACCTCATCCTTTGCCCTCAGCGCCCGCACCGCCATGGCCGGGTTCTTCCATGAGCAGCGCTTGGGGCTCTTCATGTGTCGATGCTACAAGTCTGTCTGTCCCGTCTCCCCCTAGGCCCTTCTGAAGGTCTCCTTTTGGGAACTGCCTCCTTTGGGAGGGTGTAGAAACCAGGAGGGTATTGCACTCACTTGTTCCTCTCGCTGCCCAACTGTCTTGGATGATGTAATCCCTATCCCACTGTGTGGTCCCTCAGCATTCCTGGGCCGGCCATGGTGGTTGGATGAGCTGGGAAGTTTTTGCTTGGGCCAGAGAGGAGAGGAATTCAGGGAAGCTGAGCCAGGAGGAAGACTGGGGTAAGAGGAGGGGAGTCAGAATTTTCTATTAAGGTGTGAACCTGTTCTATTACAGGGGGAACCTCCAAATCTGACTGCTCTTAAACTTGGTTCCTCCCAAACTGTGACCCAGACATGAACCACAGAACCAAGAAAACCTTTAATTTGGATTTGGAAATCCCCAGGCTTGAAGATATCCCCCTTAAGCCTCCTGGAGAGTAAATTGTGGTTCTTCCCGGATTTCTGACTTAGCACTATGGCTCTCCCCAGTCCCTCCCTCGCCCACAAAATTTCCACTGTCCCCAGAGCCTCAGGATTGGTCTTGGTGGAAAAATCTCTGGAAAGCTTAAGTCCGGACAAGAATTCTATTTCCACAGGGATGTGGTGGTAGAGTGAGCATGGGAATAAAATCCAAGGAGATGGCTCTGACCAGGGGCCTTGGAGCTGCCAGCTCATCCTGAGAGCGCAGCCTGGATGCCTCAAGGCCTCCAAAGCCAGAGGGTCTGAGTTGGAAGGAGCACTGTGGCGAGGTTGCCAGGCAGGAAGTGCTGGGCAGAAGGGACTGGGAAGATGGGGTTGGGCCAGAGGGGCAAGAAGGGAAGATGGTCAGAGGGGGGTTGGGCCAGAGAAGGCCTGGGATGGGGGCTGGGCAGAGGGGCTGAGGTGAGGGAGCTGGGCCAGAAGGGAAGCTGGGGCCAGGAGGGTGGACTGAGGAACAAAGAAGGAAGATGATGGGACTCCAGGGTGGGCGGCGGGGGGGAGGCAAAGGGGATGGCAGCCCACCTGCCAGGCCCTAAGCCCCTCGTTAACGGCCCCAGAGCAGAGGGAACTAAAGCTTGGCTCCTGTTGGCATAGATTAGACTGTGATATGGGTCAACAGTTGAAAGCCAAGAAAACTTTATGAAACAGACCAAATCAAACCTGCTGAAATGTCCCCTTCCTTCCACTTCCCTCTTGCTCAGCCCTCTGCTGCCAAGATCGGGTTTCCTTCCGCCAGAGAGACCCCAGCTCTCAGAGACGCTGACCAGAGACACGGGAGAAGCAGTTGTCTCTGGGCCCCTTCCCGGGGCACCTGCAGGGACCAAGAGGGCCCACCATCCAGGGTAGGGTGAGCGCACAGCCCAGGTGGTGTGGCGGGCTGGCTGTGCTGAGGGGGGCGATTGTCACCGTGCTGCTCAGTGCAAGGCCTAATGGGCTCAAGGCGGGGTAGGAATGGAGCACAGGCCTCTCTGAGGATTCTGGCACGAGACCCCCCCCGGGTCGCAGTGTGTGCACACATGTTCCGGCATCTATGGCATGTATAAGCACTGACATTCTCTTATGTGTGTGAGAACCCGGGAGTCAGTAGAGTTTGGTCCTTTGAGGCCACTAAGCCCAACAACTCCCCCCAGGCACAACCTCTTCTCTGCAACAACCCTGTCTTTCAAGGCCTCTGGAGATGGAGAAATCCCTACTTCTTTTGTTCCTTCAAAAGAGGAACACCCATCATGCATCAGGCACTGGCTACAGAGTGATAAGACAGTCTTGGGTCTCACGGTGCCTCGGTTTCAGGGGAAGACAGGCAATAACAACAAATAAATAGATACTTCAGGGCAGGAAGGGATGTGAGCTATGGAGGAAAACAGTCTATTACCTCTGCCCCAGTCACAGCCCTGCAGCTATTAGAAAACAGCCACATCTAGAAGCTTCTCTATGCCAGGTTAAATACCCCAAACTCTTTCAACCATTTTGGACTACTCTGGTTTCTAGAAAGCCATTTGAAAGGGGGTTCAAACCCCTCAGCTGTGGTCAGGACAAGAAAAACCCCACAGGATCCCCAGAGCCCCAACCCTGGTCCCCGGGTTTCTGTGGGTTTCCGTGGGTTTCCATGAACACAGCTGGCTTTCCCACCTCCGTCCTTGGCAGCTACTCCGCACTCCTGACTCATCCCAGCCCACAGGCAGTGAGGAGCCCCAAGTCTTTTCCTCATGAGCTGCTGCTAAGTCACATCTCTCCCACCTTATTCTAAACGGAAGCGCCAGGATTTATAATTATCCCAATAGTTTCATCTGGCCTGAGGCCAACTATCAACCAGCCTGCCAAGGAAGCCTTCCGGTTCCTAATCTGACATGCTGAACTCTCTTCCAGCTAAGGGAGAAGCCTGGTCTAGAAGTCTGGTCCTCCAATCTTCTGGGCAGGGCTGGGGACACCCCTAGCGCAGTCAGAGGGGCCTCCTGCCAGGGTGGCCTTGCTTCTTCACGTGCTCTCTTAATGTGTGGCTACTGAGGGGGCCACAAAGCCCCCAGGATGGTGGAAGTCTTGTGGTCAAGTCCAGCCACGTGGTGCCTGAGAAAGCCTCAGCTTCCAGCATTCAATTTGGCAACCGATTTTAAAATTGGTTTGAAATGTTGCAGCTCAGAAGTTCCCACACCTAGAGAACCATCAGGATACATGGGGGGACTTTTAAAGAAACAAATTCCCAGGCTCCAGTGTTTCTCAACCAATCAGTCCAGGGTGGAGCCCGAGAATTTGAGCTGTTTTTTAAGCTCTGGGGTTACTGAATCCATACTGGCTCTTAATGACCCTCACTGCCCTTTCTGAACACCCACAGACAATTGCTTCCAGAAGGCCACGTCTCTGTGGCTCTCTTCTGCAGTGGCCTCTCTGCACAGACTGGACCATGGCCCTCTGACCATGGTGTCTGGCCCAGAGCAAATACCAGTTCTTTAACCGGTAGCCCAGCAAAGCTGGGGGTTGGGGACAAGGTGAGTTTCCAAGTGTTCCCTTACTTGGAGTACCTCTCCTGGCCTGGCCCTCCATTCCATCATCCCACCATGGCTCCTTGGTTCTGCAGGATGGAGAAGACAGGGCAGGATGGGAAGTGAACGGCTCCACTTCAGGGCCGGGATTAGGGTGAGGCGAGGGAGGCACTGACCTCAGGTGTAACATTTAAAGTGGCACCAACAGGGCTTCCCTGGTGGCGCAGTGGTTGAGAGTCCGCCTGCCGATGCAGGGGACACGGGTTCGTGCCCCGGTCGGGGAAGATCCCACATGCGGCGGAGCGGCTGGGCCCGTGAGCCATGGCCGCTGGGCCTGCGCGTCCGGAGCCTGTGCTCCGCAAAAAAAAAAAAAAAAATTAAAGTGGCACCAACAAAAAGAACTTATTTATAAAACAGAAACAGACTCACAGATTTCGAGAACAAGTTTATGGCGACCAAAGTGGAAACGTGGGGCGGAGGGATAAATTAGGAGTTTGGGATTAACATACACACACTACTACATATAAAATAGATAACCAACAAGGACCTACTGTATAGTACTCAATATTCTGTAATAACCTATATAGGAAACGAATCTGAAAAAGAATGAATATTGGTATATGTATAACTGAATCCCTATGCTGTACACCTAAAACTAACACAACATTGTAAATCAACTATACTCCAATAAAATTTTTTTAAATAAAAACATTTAAAAAGTGGCATCTACAAGCTCAGTCATCAAGAGAATATTTTAATGCCATATATTTTTAAATCAAATTAGTTAAATTGATGCAGAAAAATCCATGATGAGCAAAAGATCAACGTTTTAAATAAAGACAGGATCAGGAATGGGGCCAAGCCGCGTCTGAGGACGAGGTAGAAGGAAAGATAAGTCACAGAAATGATGCAGAAAGAGAGAGAGTTCAGAGAATGTATGACCTTGCTCCCTCCACACCAGGGTGCAGGCTGGCCCTGGTGCGTCTCCCACCCCCACTGGTACAGCCGCTGTCCAGCACCCCTCCTGCAGAGGCATCACAGCTCTTGCTCCTTTGGGGACCCACCCTCCCTGCCAGCTCAGGCTCACGTGTAGAGGTCTTAGCTGCTCCTTGCTGCAGCTTTTCCTAACGTCTTCTCTTCCTTCACCCTGCCCACACCTGGCCCTCCTGTGTACACTGTCCCTGCATTAAACGGAAAGAAAGAAAGAGATAGAGAGAAAGAGAGAGAGAGAGAGAGATACAGACAGAGAGACAGACAGATACAGAGACAGATACAGAGAGACAGAGACAGAGCAGAGATTGGGGGGGGTGAGGAAGAGCAGGAGATATTCCCCCTCCCAGGAATATAATGACCTGGGAATTACAATCCTGTAGTAGAAGAATCACAATGCAAATAAGAATACTTACAAAGTTTTGAGGCTTTCCAATCCCTTGAACATCTTATGCTGAACATTTTCCAAACGATTACTCGTGAGAAGTATTTCGTTTACACCAGCTGCGCCTTCAAATGCTCCCTCTTCAATGTCTGTGATCTTATTGTTGCTAAAGTTTCTAAATAAAAATGGTTGAAACAAATATTTGAAACAATTTCTTTCTAACAACGAGGGCACTGAGACATGTCTGATCATTTTCTTCTACTGAACGAACGTCTTGCACAAAAACTCTAAGCTCTTCACTGCCTGGCACTCCCAAGGCTCTGAAAAGTCACCACTTCCTGATTCCATCAAGCCAAAGTGATAATAATACAAAGGAGAAATATCTATGCTGAAAAGTACCAGCCTGATCAATGATCTGCCAGGGCCCCCAGGGATATAAAACTCTTGAGGTCAGGTACTGAGTTGTGTAAACTTTTATGTTTGCCACCACACTTACTAAGAAACTTTTCAAAGAAGTGCCCAATTAAAACTGTTGAATGAATTAATGACTCAAAGAAGACAACTGGATAGAGAAAAGAAGGAAAGACTAAAATATGTTTGCATTTAGATAGCATCAGAAATGTATCTGAATATGAGATTGTTCCCAGTTAAACTTCTCATGTAATAATATGTCAAAACAACCAACTTAACTGCCAGGATTTTGTATGATACAAAATACTAAGGCTTGCCCAGAGGGCAAGAACATCCAGTTGAGGTAACATCTTCCTATAGGTTCTCTCTCTTTCTCAAGGCTCACTCCAAGACCAGGGATGCCCACAGAACAAGGATCATTTTTAGGTACCATTTTATTCCTTTCAGAGCACTGCACATAGCAGCTACTGAATAAATATGTATTGAATTGAAAAGCATCTTACAGCTAAAAAGAAAAAGCAGTTAACGTCAGTGAAAAAGGAGGACAGTTAAGAACTTAGAAACTCTCTGGGAGGCAGTATAATATGTGGGTCAAGTGCACATAACTGAATCCCTATGCAGTACACCTAAAACTAACACAACATTGTAAATCAACTATACTCCAATAAAATTTTTTTAAATAAAAACATTTAAAAAGTGGCATCTACAAGCTCAGTCATCAAGAGAATATTTTAATGCCATATATTTTTAAATCAAATTAGTTAAATTGATGCAGAAAAATCCATGATGAGCAAAAGATCAACGTTTTAAATAAAGACAGGATCAGGAATGGGGCCAAGCCGCGTCTGAGGACGAGGTAGAAGGAAAGATAAGTCACAGAAATGATGCAGAAAGAGAGAGAGTTCAGAGAATGTATGACCTTGCTCCCTCCACACCAGGGTGCAGGCTGGCCCTGGTGCGTCTCCCACCCCCACTGGTACAGCCGCTGTCCAGCACCCCTCCTGCAGAGGCATCACAGCTCTTGCTCCTTTGGGGACCCACCCTCCCTGCCAGCTCAGGCTCACGTGTAGAGGTCTTAGCTGCTCCTTGCTGCAGCTTTTCCTAACGTCTTCTCTTCCTTCACCCTGCCCACACCTGGCCCTCCTGTGTACACTGTCCCTGCATTAAACGGAAAGAAAGAAAGAGATAGAGAGAAAGAGAGAGAGAGAGAGAGAGAGAAAGGAAGGAAGGAAGGAAGGAAAGGTGGAAGGGAGGAAGGGAGGGAGGAAGAAAAGAAATGATGCAGGAAAAAATATTAAAATTCTAAAAATATCCTTAGAGAGAGAAGCTATTACATCCATGACACAAGAACAATAGGAGACTGTTTTTTTAAGAAATGATCAGAAAATAATAAATAGCTCTTGGAAATGAAAAATATGATAGTAGAAAAAAAATCAGTAACATTAAGAAAATAAGGTTGAGAAAATCTCCCAGAAAGTGGATTAACAACAACAATTACAAGCAAACTAACAAATAGACAACAACAAATGCAAAAGGATAGAAACAGAAGAGAGAAGAAAGTTTGGGGATCAATCGCCAAGATGGACATCTAACTGAGGGGTCTGGTAGAAAGAAGAGAGTACGTAGAGAAAAGATGATCAAAGCAATAAAACAAGAAGACTTTCCAGAACTGGTGAATATAAGTCTCTGGGTTGAAACAGTCCATCAAGTGTCCAGCACAGTGAGAGAGAAAGAGCCAAAACAGGCACTTTCAGAATGCTGGGGTTAAGGGAACACCCCTGAAAGCTTCCAGAGGCGGAGAAAGCGGGCGTCTGCAAAGATCGGGCATAAGCACATCAGACCTCTCAACGGTGACATCAGAAGCCAGAAGACCATGTGAGATGCCTGCAAACTTGTGAAGGAAAATTATTTTTAATATAGAATTCTATATTCAGCCAAACCATCAGTCAAGTGCAAGGATACAATAAAGGCATTTTCAGATGTGCAAGTTCTCCTCTTCTGTAACCTTTCTCAGAAAGCTAAACAAACAAGGGAATGAAGTGGGAAAGAAAAGACACAGGGTCAAGAGAACAGGGTGCCTAGCAAGGAGAGAGATAAGGGAGTTCCAGGATGAAGGAGAGGGAGGTCCCAGGATGGCTGTGGGCAGGCAGGCGCGCACCTGGCCAGGTTGGAGAAGGATGACGATGGCTGAGAGGCTTCCAAAAAAAAAAAAAAAAAAAAACTGACAGGTTTGACCACACCAAAAATTATATTTGAGGTCAATGGATGTTTAAGAATATATAGCAGTGGACTTCCCTGGTGGCTCAGTGGTTAAGAATCCGCCTGCCAACGCAGGGGACACAGGTTCGAGCCCTGGTCCAGGAAGATCCCACATGCCGCAGAGCATCTAAGCCCACGCGCCACAACTACTGAGCCTGCGCTCTAGAGCCCACGAGCCACAGCTACTAAACCTGCATGCCACAACTACTGAAGCTCACACGCCTAGAACCTGTGCTTCGCAACAAGAGAAGCCACTGCAATGAGAAGCCCGCACACCACAACGAAGAGTAGCCCTCGCTCGCCGCAACTAGATAAAGCCCACACACAGCAATGGAGACCCAGTGCAGCCAAAAATTAATTAATTAATTAACTAAGAAAAAAAAGAATATATAGCCATGATAAGTACAAAAAACTAAGAAAGTAGGTAGGGATTGGGGGCAGGAAAAGCAAAAATGATGCAAGAAAGTAAACAATGGTATTACCCTGATTGGATTAGTGGTGAACAATATTTACCTGATTATGATAAAAAGCAGAGCATATGGATTTTAACAGTTATATTGAGAGCGTTAAACCACGCTTGGGGGAGTATATAAAAGGCATATAAAAAGCACTCTTCGGGCTTCCCTGGTGGCGCAGTGGTTGAGAGTCCGCCTGCCGATGCAGGGGACACGGGTTCGTGCCCCGGTCCGAGAAGATCCCACCACTCCATCTACACAACAGGCAACCAACAGATAACGTCTAAATGGATTTATTGACAGGTAGCAGTGTAAGCAATTTACTTAGAAATATGGAAATGACCGCCAGAAGAAGGTGCCCAAAGTGACACCTTCTGAGAGAGGGGTGGGCAGGTCCGGAGGAGAGGGGCGGACTGATGTGTTTTGTTTTCTGATTTTAGCACTATTTGGCCTTTTTTTAAAAAAATAAATTTATTTATTTATATTTTAAATTTTGGCTGCGTTGGGTCTTCGTTGCTGCGCGGGCTTTCTCTAGTTGTGGTGAGCTGGGGCTACTCTCTGTTGCAGTGCACGGACTTCACGTTGCGGTGGCTTCTCGTTGCAGAGCACAGGCTCTAGGCATGCGGGCTCAGTAGCTGTGGCTCGCGGGCTTAGTTGCTCCGCGGCATGTGGGATCTTCCAGGACCAGGGCTCGAACCTGTGTCCCCTGCATTGGCAGGAGGATTTTTTTTTTTTTTTTTTTTTTTTGCGGTACGCGGGCCTCTCACTGTTGTGGCCTCTCCTGTTGCGGAGCACAGGCTCCGGACGCACAGGCCCAGCGGCCATGGCTCACGGGCCTATCTGCTCCGCGGCATGTGGGATCTTCCCGGACCGGGGCACGAACCCGCGTTCCCTGCATCGGCAGGCGGACTCCCAACCACTGCGCCACCAGGGAAGCCCGACAGGCGGATTCTTAACCACTATGCCACCAGGGAAGTCCTATTTGGCCTTTTTGACTGCATGCGCTTCTTGGATTTAAAAAATTAGTTACTAAACATAAAATAAAGAAATGCCAAGAAGAAGCCCATCCTCTTGTTGCTTCTCCTTTCATAGTTTTTCTGCATCCTGAGAATCCACCCTCTTCACCGGCAGCCATGGGCGCCTCCACACACAGCCATGGGCACATTCACACTCACACGGTCTCACACACACACAGACACACAGACAGACAGACACACACACACACACACACATCTCAGACACAGCAGCTCATGGTGACAGACACACAGGCAAATGTACATAATACACAATAACCCTCAGACACACACATGATTACAGATTCTCCCACAGACACAGAGGCCCCCATGAGCCTCCCAGGTAGCCAGCTGAGGAGCAGGGCCAGCTCTACAAGGGGCCAGTTCCTCCCTGCATTGCCACGCCCAGAACTGCCCCAGGCAGAGGAGGTTTTCTCCTGCAGCATCACCCTAATTGCTTCCTCCACTCAGAGTGCCCTCCCCTGAGGCTGAGCAGCCAGAGCCTCTGTACCATTAACCCTTTGGAGCCACATGGTCTGCAGATGGTGCAGAAATGAGGTCGGGGTGGGGCCAGAGCTGGCAGCCGGATGTGACTAATAATGCCACCTTCATTCAGCTTCTAGTGGAGGCCCTAAGAAGTGGAACAGTCCGGTGTCAGGAACCCTGTGGACATGCTGTGCATCCTTGAGCAAGTCACTTCACCTCTCTGGGTCCACAAGGAGGTAGGCAAGCCTATGAAGCTCTGAGATGCTAAGATTTTATGACCCAGGCTTGACCCCGCTTCCATCCCCTCTCCCGGGAGCCCTCTCTCCACACCGACGTCCAGGGCCAACCCCAAAGGATATACTTGTGTGTCTGACAAGTGTACATGGGGCACCTGGGCCCCCCCCTCCACTGCCAATTCCCTCCCCCTCCATGTCCCTCCAGCACTTACCACCACCCTGGTCTCGTTATCCGGCAGTGTGTCAATGGCCAGGGTGCCCCCACCCAGGTCCTGACTCAGCTGAGTCCTGTCCGGCTCCGACACCTGGCCGGGGATCTCTCGGGCTCTCCGATTCCAGCCCTGCATGGTGGTCCCCTGGACGGCCCCTCCAGAGCCTCGGCCTGCATCCTGACCTGGGAGAAGGGGACAGAAAGCTGAGTCCTGACAGTCAGAGTGAAGGCCCTGGAGGGGGACCAGCCCGCTTACTCTGCAGAAGCCCTGATTCCCATGCCGTCACTGACTCTGGGGACACTATCAGGGCAGGAGATACCCAACATGCACTGAGCTCCATGCCACACACTTTGCACAGGAAACACTTTTAGCCCTCACTCCAGCCCTCCACCGTAGATATGGTGCTCTCCATTTTGCAGACAGGAATCAGCAGCTCACAGAGGTTAAAGAAGGTCATACAGCAGGTAGGGATGGAGATAAGTTTCCCTTATCTGCCCCCAAAGGGGTGATTATTCTCAACTTCACTGGAATCATCTGGGGAGTTTTAAAAATTCCTGGTGTCTGGGTTCCACCCCAGAGATTCTGATATAATTGGTCTGCGGTGTGGCCTGTGCATGAGAAGCCCTAAATGATCCCCCGGGGAGCTTTTGAGAAGACCTGGACCTTACACAGCAGACAAGAGTGAGAATAATTGCTCTGGAAAATTCCAAACCAGTTCCCTATTTCTCTACCAGAAATGGCACATAATCTCGCCTTCCAGGGGACTCCAGGGACTAGAAGCCAGAGAGCAGAGTTCTTTTAGTTCAGGGCTTCTCATCCTTGGTACTACTGACATTTTGGACTGGATAATTCTTTGTTGTGGAGGACTGTTCTATGCATTGCAGGATTTTTTAACAGCATCCCTGGCCTCTACCCTCTAGATGCCAGTAGCACCTCCTCCCAGGTTGTGACAGTTGAAGATGTCTCCATAGTGGGGACCACTGTTTAGTCTCATCACTACCTTCAAACACCTTGGGCAAGTCACTTTCCCCATGAAACAAGGAGCTTAGACACCATCAATGATGGCAAATAGGTTTCATCTCAAAAGCCATCTCCAGTCGATTAGTGACAGCCAGGAGCACTCTAATTGTGAAGAATTCTGAGGTTCCATTTGTGTTTAGCAGGAAAGGTTGTCATGATCAATTAGCAATGTCTGCTGCGGGCACAGGGTTGGAGAGTGGCTGCACACAGGCCATCTAGCAGCCATTCCTCGACTTGATGCTCTCTCCAGTTCACTCTAGGTCATTAAATTTATTCCAAATGACAAAGAAACCATGCTTTTCCATTTCAGAAAGATTTATGCCCCCAAAGATGTGTCTTATACGGTCTCTCCAATTGCTACACCTACTACGGACGTGAATATGGGACACAGACCACCAGACGGGTGGAGGTGACATTCCCTGTGATCTCCATCAGTTTCAGGCCTGCACTGTGTCAGATGCCCTTCTCCACCTCGACCTGCCCCACCCCCTCCCCAGAGCTCCTGGATGTAGCCCTCTCTCCTAGAGCATCTGCTGGTGGTCTAACTGTGCCTGTCTCCCTGGTAGACTTGAGTTCCCACAGGACCCTCCCACCTTCCACAAATGTGTATCCTCGGTGCCTCGCAAACAGTAGGTGCTCAATCACTGCATAATTGAGGACACTATACTGGAGGTAACTTGGGAGCCATCAAGAACAGAGGTTGAGAAAAGGCTTGCCCAGGACCAGGCCTGGGACTGAGGCCAGGACCCTGCTGTGGGGCTCTGGTTTGTCATTAGACATTTTATCCAATTAAGTCATTCTTGGCTGCTGGCGCCTGCTGGATCCTTGCCGGCCCCGTCTCACTCCCCTGCCCCTAATCGCAACCAGATGCTCTGGAAAAGATGGAGAGAGGGTGGTCTCCAGACCCCTTCCCCAAGATGTTCACTGGCTGAGATGGACCTGAGCCCAGTGCTGGGAAGGCAGCCTGCCTGTGGCCCAGACCCCAAGCCAGGGCTGTCTTGCCACTCTCGGGTGGGGCCCACAGCTGCCCCTGGTGGCAGAACTATTTGTGCTGGGCTGGTCTGCACAGCTCCCTGTGTCCTCCTGCAAGCAGCCCTCAGGCCTGGGCAGGAACCAGAACAGGAAAGGAGCATGTGCAGAGCAAGTAGAGGAGCTCAGCTGGCCCAGAAAGGGATGCTGGGGATCTGCAGGCATCACAGTCCTGCAACCGAGAGAGGAGGGAGCCTGGATGGTGGGGGCCTGAGGCCTGGGGAGAGGGCAGGGAGAGGGGCCCAGCCAGAGCTGGGGCCAGGGAGGGCACACCTGCCACCACAACCTGTGTGACCTTGGACCCATCAGTTTACCTCTCTAAGCCTCAGTTTCCTCATCACGAACATGGGGATGACAATCATGCCTATGGCACAGGCCACCATGAGCATCAAGGAAGAAACATAAATGAGAAGGTTTTTGAAACAGGGAGGTGCTTCCCTGGTGGCGCAGCGGTTAAGAATCTGCCTGCCAATGCAGGGGACACGGGTTGAGCCCTGCTCCGGGAAGATCCCACATGCCGCAGAGCAAGTAAGCCCGTGCACCACAACTACTGAGCCTGCACTCTAGAGCCCGCAGGCCACAACTACAGAGCCCGCGGGCCACAACTACTGAAGCCCGTGTGCCTAGATCCCATGCTCCACAACAAGAGAGGCCACCGCACATGAACCACAGGGAATAGCTAGCCCCCGCTCACCTCAACTAGAGAAAGCCCGCATGCAGCAACGAAGACCCAACGCAGCCAAAAATACATAAATTAATTAATTTTTTTAAAAAAGTTAATGATATAAACAGGGATGCTCAGGGTCAGGACCAGAGGCAAAGTGTCCAGGAAGGAGACAAGGGCGAGGGACAGAGAGGGAGGTTGCCGAGGAACCTTGCCCTACTCTGTCCTAAACCTGAATCTTGCCCTCCCAACCCCCGACACCCTGGCCCCTCCCAGGTGGCTAGGATGGGACATCACCCCCTCCGCTTGCAGAAGAAGCCAACACGGCTGGTTGCTCACGTGTGTGTGCTGGGGCCCACATGCACACGCACACTTGCCTGAAGGCCTGGGCCCTCCTCCTGCAGGCTCACACACATGTTACACACCTATCCGACCCTCAGCCACCCCCTGCTCTGCCTTCTGCCTCGCACTGGAGAGCTCCTTCTTCCCGGCAAGAAGCTTCCAGAGCATATACGCTAGTCATGTATTCATCCACTCCACCACCCATGGCCCTAAGTGGCATACAGTCCAGTGCGATGTCACAATAGTGACAGTAATGATAAAAATAACAGCTGACTTTTAGAGAATGCTTACTCTGTGCTGGTACTATTCCAAGGGCTTTAAACCCACTAACTCATTTAACCCCCACAGTCACCCCATGAGAGAGGTGCTAGGCTAGTTTTAGATCTATTTTTACAAATTGGGAAACTGAGGCACGAGGACATTAAGGAATCTCCCCAGGCCACACAACTAGTCCAGGACAGGATTTGCACTCAGGCGCAGAAAAAGTGCAGGCTCTGCTCAGACCACAGAAAGTACAAGAGGTGACCGTCAATGCCAGGCTGTGTCCTAAGGTGCACGGGCAGCCCCAGGGCAGAATGCACTGGGTGCCGTTGGGTCCGAACCTGGGAGCTTCTCTGGCAGACTGTAGCCCCTGGAATGCAGGGGGACGGCCCAGTGGTAGTGCCCCAACCCTCTTCTGGTGCCCCTGCCCTGCTCCAGGGCAAAAAGCCACAGGCTGACTTCACGAGGCCTCATCACGCAATCCCAGCGCCTGGGCCAAGCCACCTTCACCCCACGCATCACACAAGCTTGCCATTCCAGCCTCATGGCCACCACTCAGTCCTGGCCACCGGCACCTCTTTCCTGGTGGCAACTTCAGCCCGCACCCTTCATGCCCTTGGGCCAGTCTTCCACACGCCTGCCAGAGGATCCTGTCCAGGGGACAAACTTCATTCCATCTCTCCCATGCTCCCCTCTCGCCATGAGCCTTCGCCTGAAAGCCCAGCTCCTCCACTCAGCACTTGAGCCCCTTTGTGACGGGATCCCTGCTGGCTTCTCCAGCCTCCCACCTTCCTAAAGTCCTTTGCAGGACGCAGCCCTACTCTCTCTGGCCACGAGGCTTCACACATGCAATTTTCTCATCCTAGATCGCTCTGCTCCATCAATAAATCTTTCTCCTGATGAGCTCTTGCTCATCCTTCAAGTCTCATGAGATGTCACGTCTTCCCAGTGCCTCCTCTGATAGTTCTGCCCCTCACCCCAAATGCTACCTGCACCGTCCCAGCCCTGATCCTGACATACTGCTGCTACCTGTGCCACCACAGGCTCTGGGTGCCTGACATAGAGCAGATGTTCATCAAGCAGACATGGATGATGGAAGGAAGGGAGGAAGGAAGGGAGGGAGGGAGGGAGGAAGGAAGGAAGGGAGGAAGGAAGGAAGGGAGGGAGGGAGGAAGGAAGGGAGGGAGGGAGGGAGGAAAGAAGGAAGGAAGGAAGGAAGGGAGAAAGGAAGGAAGGAAGGAAGGGAGGAAGGAAGGGAGGGAGGAAGGAAGGGA
>NC_041227.1:115212947-115305345 GCF_002837175.3 Physeter macrocephalus
GAGGAAGGAAGGGAGGAAGGAAGGAAGGGAAGAAGGGAGGAAGGAAGGAAGGAAGGAAGGGAGGAAGGAAGGGAGGAAGGAAGGAAGGGAAGAAGGGAGGAAGGAAGGAAGGAAGGAAGGGAGGAAGGAAGGGAGGAAGGAAGGAAGGGAGGAAGAAAGGAAGGAAGGAAGGGAGGAAGGAAGGGAGGAAGGAAGGAAGGGAAGAAGGGAGGAAGGAAGGAAGGAAGGAAGGGAGGAAGGAAGGGAGGAAGGAAGGAAGGAAGGAAGGAAGGGAGGGAGGGAGGAAGGGAGGAAGGCATCCTTAAATGTCCTGAGTACCTGCAACCCACAGCGTTGCAAAGACCCTTCCCTCGTGGCACAGCCTCACCAGAAACCCTCCCTGTGGTATCACAGCAATAAAAGCACAGGTTTGGAATCAGACAAGCTTGAGATTGAACTTTGAATCTATCGCTGACTGACTATGACTTTGGACAAATTGCATAACCTCTCTAAGCCTCAGTTTCCTCCTCTGGAAAATGGAAATGATAACACCTACATCGGGTGAGTCATTTTGAGTCTTAAATAAAATAATGTGCACAAAGCACCCAGCAGAGTCCTCCTGCCTTTCCTGGGTTTCACATGAGGACCAACTTTCTGAGGGGCCCGGGGAAGGCTCCAGACCCTGAGCTGAAATCCTGCCCCTCAGTTACAAAGCCCCCAACTGCACCCTCTCCCCTCCTGCTGGCAGGCAAAAACCCACTGAGGACCCTGATCTGGGGAGAGAGAGGGAGGCATGAGGAAGAGGCAGGGAGGGATGGCCAGTAGCTCCGAAGAAAAGAGGGGAGGAGAGGAGAAAAGAAGAGTTTGTCTCTCTGAGTTTCTCTCAGAGGGACAGACTGGGGTCTGTGACCCCCCTCTGACTCATTCACTCACTCAGTATATGTTTACTGAGATCCTACTGTGTGCCAGGCACCGTGCTGGGTGCTGGGGCAAAAACAGGGAACAGGCAGACACAACCCCCGTGCCCATGAAGATTCTAGTCGGGAAAGACACACACAAAATGAGTAATTCAGCAAATGAGACAACGTGAGGTAGTGAGAAGGGCTGTGAAGGAAACAGAAGGACGAGAGGGCTGGGGATGGTTGCTACTCTGGACAGAGTCCTCAGGGTGAGCCTCTCTGAGAGGTGGCCCTTGAGCTGATGGAGACCTGGACGAAGAGAAGCCCGATACCTGCAGATCCCAGGGGACAGCAGCCTGAGGATTTGGGGGCTGGCCGCAGGCAGAGCGAGAGCAGGGGTGGAGGTGGGGAGGGGCTGTTCGACGGCCACTGTGAGAAATCTGGATTTCAGTCTCGCTCTGCTTGGAGGTCCCTGGTGAGCAAGGAGGAGGCCGGAAGCAGAGTCATAGCTTCAAGGGGCCCTAGAGGCAATCTGGTCCAAACCTCATTTTATGGATGGGAAAACCAAAGGTCAGAGAAAGGAGGAAGTTGCCAGGGTCACCAGGGGTCGGTGCTGGCCCTGGTCTCCTGACAGCCAGGAAGTCACGTCCAGCTGCCTTCTCCTTCTCTGTCTGCTGTAGGCACTTCCGGTTTCCCCTGGACCAGACCCTGAGTGCCACCACCCCCACGCTCCCCCTGTGCACCCCAGTATCTTCCTGTCTGTCCATCTGTCTGTCTGTCAGCCTCTGCTGGTCTCGCCCACCACCTGACTATATCTTTGGGTCACATCTTTCTCCTGCTCCCATTTTAACGATAGACGAAGTTTCAAGGCTCCACTAAACAAGCCAATTCATCAAGCGGGAGGGGAGATCTCAGCTCCCTCCTGAGCCCGTCCCCACCGCAGCGCGGAGGACTTGGAGCCTTGGGGCTGGATGGCAGCACCCCTCAGGTCCAGCTCCCAGATGCCCTTTCACCGTCACCAGGGCTCCACCACCAATCGGAGCAACCCTCCCCCAGAATGTCCCACCCCACATCTGTTCTCCCCAGAAGACATCCCTCTGCCTCCACACAGGGCCCCCCTCAAATCCAGCCTTCCCTTGTGAAAAAAGTACAGCACTGGGAGTAACAGCTGCCCCCGCTGGCTTCTTAGAGCTTCCTTAGGTCTAACCAATCTCTCCTGCTGCAGGGAAAGTCCATTTCTCCTGGCTGAATCTCTGTCAAAGCCGAGGAGACAGGGTGTCCTCTACTGAGAGATGTGATTCAAGTCTCTGTCCACCCCCTCTTTTTGACCTCCCAGGGTATCTACTCTTCCAACCCAACTCTGAAGAGGCAGCCCTCAGCCAGGTCTGGGTCTGGCCCCCATGGCCCAGCACATCCTTGTTTCCTCCCAGTGCCCCCTTCCCCAACCCTCTCCATGGTTCTCCCAACTCAGTCAGGTTCAGAGCTGTCTCTCATCCACCCAGTCACATCCTAAGTTCAGAAGATCCCACCAGGTTGGGTTTGCAAAGGACCTCAAAAATTGACCTGTCCAACCCATTCCTTTTTATATTGAGATCTAAAAAATTGTTTTCAATTACCCCATACACATCCTAACAAATCTGAAAAGGAAAGACAAACATTAAAAAAGAAAAAAGATCTCTCATAATCCCAGCACCAAGAGTTAAAAATTTTGCCCACAGCCTCACTTTATAAGGGAGGAAATAGGCCCAGAGAAGGAAAGTAACTTGCTCAAGGTCACACAGCAAGTGAGATGCTGGGACTAGAAACCAAGTCTCTGGCCACTCTCTGCGCTCTCTCTCTGAAAACTGGTGGTTCTTCACCAGGAGCCTCTTGCCGTATCAGCCTCCACCGTCCTCTGCCCACACCCTCCTTCTCAACAGGGACCCAGGCCTTCAGCTACGTTCGGGGATCATTAAAGTCAAGCACACTGTCACTGACGCTTTGCCTGATGACAGCACACCCCTGAGACACAGCAGCCCAACTACAGCATCCCCCTCGCCAAACCCTCCACCTGCTCCATCCATCTGGGGGACATGTAAGCTAGTGAGTCATGGAGCACTATCTTCCCAATTCTCTCTGTCAAGAGGCTTGACTGCAGTTACCCACCTCCCCAACCCCAGAGAAGTTCTATGTACATGAGGAGGAAAGAGGAGAATGTAAAATTACTTGTTGAAAAATTGTTCTCCTTTTATAACAGGAGGGACTCAAGGTAGATCTCAGAAAGGACTTCCAGGTGAGAGCGATGATTGTAGAGAACTGCTGTGCGGAAGAGGAGTGTGCAAGATAGGACACCCCCACCCCCCAATCTAGAGCCAGAGAAGCTAAAGGCCAAGGACCACCAGGGCAGAGCAGAACAGGAGTGACAGGAGGACCCTGGAGGCTGAGGGTGGGGGAGCGGCAAGTTGCTTCTTTCTGGGCCCTGCTCTCCAAGTACCAAACGGAGAGAGGAAGGCGTTAGGCCCCTACTGCCCTTGTTGGAGGAAAGATGCTGGGTCTCCTCCATCCCCCTGGCTGCTCCCACCCAGCCCCCAGCCTGGGTCAGCTTGGGAGTGGGGGCAGGGAAAAGAAAAAGGAGGCAAAACTGGGACAGGAGGCACCCCAGACTCCGCATCTCATCAGAATTCAGCCTCATCCGGTGTGACCAGGGGTCCCTATGTCTCTCCCACTGCCCCCTTTGGGGCCAGAGCCCACTGCCTTAGAGATCCGCCTCTACTAGGGTCCCTCCAGTGTCCTTCCAGGAGGGAAGGAGAGATCGGGGCATCAGTGTCTGACGCTTCCTCCCTCACTCATACACCCTGTGTGTTTAGAAAAGTGGGGTCCCTGTCCACCTGCCACAGTCCACAGGGCGCCCGGCCTCCCGCGGACACGACCCCCAGCGCCCCAAACATCGCCAGCCTGCCGGTACCTGCCCATGCCCACGCCCGCCTACCTGCCCCCCCGACCCCCGCCCCGATCCACCCCAGCCAACTCCGGCCAGTCCTACCTGCTCCGGGCTGGGGGCTCAGCCCCCGGGCAGCCTCCCTGAGCACCAGCACGAGGAGCCAGAGCTCGGCCCGCATGGTGGGGGCCAGGGCCCGCCCCCGGCCCGCAGCTGCCCCAGCCGGGCTCTGGCGGCGCGGTCCCCCGGGCTGGCAGGCGAAGGGGTGAGCGGCGGAGCGCGGGGCCGGCGAGCGGCGGGAGCGGGGAGAGCGGCGAGAGCGGGGAGAGCGGCGAGAGCGGCGAGAGCGGCGGAGCGCCAGCGGACGGCGAGCGAGCAGCGAGGCCTCCCGCAGCGGGGAGCGGGGAAGGGGCGGGGCTGGGGGGGCGCGGCGCCTCCAGAGCTCGCCCCGAGGCTTCCCCAGCCCTCCCAGCCCTGCCCGAGCGCTCCCCGAGAGCAACCGCGGCCGCTCCCAAGGCGGGGGGAGGGGGGCAGCGGACGCAGGAGGGGGACAGGGCGGGGGACCCTCGGGCTGGAAGAACCCCCGAAGAGCATCAGCTACCCCCACAGCGCACCTTAGCTCCTGCCTCCCTTCCCCTCCTGACTCCCCGGGGGAAAGCGGTGGAGAAAAGGCTCGAGAGGCCAGACCTCTTCCTCGGACCCTGAGCTCCTACCACCCACCCCCCGACCCAGCTCCACCAGGCTTCCCGACTTTCTGGGCTGTTCCACGGAGTTGTGTGGGTTTCTGATGCCCACCCCCACCCCAGAATCTCCCCTTGCAGCAGAGGCCTGAATTCCACGCCCTCCCGTGGCTCCTCTCCACTTTATCCCACTCCCATCCCCCATTGCCAGCAGACAATTGTTTTGCCCCCCAGCCCAGCAGACATGGAGGTGGAGGGGGCCTGGCTCACCCCTGCTTTGAAATAACCTGGACCCCTTCCCACCCCCAGAAGGTAACCGAGGCCACCCTCCTCTCCGGGGACCCCAGGCCTCCTCAGGGCCCGACCCAGTCAATCTTTCAAAGCCAGTCCCAGAACAAGGAAATGTCTCACCCCAACTGCCACCACCTTATAGCAGGCTCTGGGGATAGATCCCCCCCCTTTTTTTTCCTACCACAACAGAATAAAATACCTGCAATTTAGGAGATTTAATAGATGGCAGGGAATCAGGTCAGGACACGGAGGTGCCTCTTCCCTCCCCGACCTACTTCGTACGACGGCAAGAAACTCGAGCGCTGGAAGGAGGGAGATGGAGGGGCGAGGGGGGCACCCTGACATATACGGGGCTGGGGTCCTAAAGACTCTCTAATCTTTCAGAATCCCAGTTCCTCCTTCCTCAGGACCCAGGGTCCCAGAAGCGACCTCCTCCAGTCCTAAGCCCTCTATTCAATTACAATGGGACAAGGCCTATCTGTAAGTTCTTCTTGTTGTCTCATTTAGATGGCTATTTTGCCGACTCTCGGGATCAAAGAGACTGCTGCTTCCAGCTGTAGCTTCTTGCTGCCCTCTAGTGGGCACGTGACGAGCCGCAACGCGCCTGTTCTGCGGTTTTCCTCACTTTTCCCGTCCTGGCCTGGAGCTGCCCGCGACCTCCAGCCGGGCAGGTTCGCAAGTCTTTGCCCCTACCTTCCGAGAGGTCAAAGTGAGAGGTCCCAGGACGAAATTCCAGCTCCGGCACTGATTTCTTTGTACATTCCCCCGTTCGGGATGCCCCGCGGTCTGTTTTAAAAGGTCTCTTAATAAGAACTCAGGCTGAAACAGCAACTTGGAAATAATTAGAAGCAAACGACCTGTAATTTTTTTTTAATGTAAGCTTCTAGAACTTGAGTGTACATCAGAATCACCTGGAGGGCTTATTAAAACACAGATTTCTGGGGCCACCCCCAAGCTCAATATACGGACGAGAATCCGCATTTCTAACACGTTCCCAGGTGGTGGTGCTGTTCTCGGTACCACATTTTGAGAGCCACTGCTCTAGAATTCCTGTATTTTGTACTCTCGCCGCTCCTCATCGGCCCGAAATAGAGGTGGCGAAGGAAATATCAACACAAAACTGTGGAAGAAAAAAAAAAAAAAAAAGCTGTAAAGAACATTGTTGCTGGAGAATCGGAGTGCGGTGCCTTAAAAAGCGGTTGAGGGGGCACCCGGATTTGAACCGGGGACCTCTTGATCTGCAGTCAAATGCTCTACCACTGAGCTATACCCCCTCTGCTGGCAGCAGTACGCAGATAACTTATTAGTGCTTCTCTGGCGCAGGCGCTGTACTGGGCGCAAGAACAGAGGTGAGGTCCAATGTTTACAAGAGATGGAGAGAAAATGAATCTCAGGAGATTACTCATCTGGGTGCAGGGTTTGTTTCCCGAAGCTCTGAACTAAAGAATTCTAATGATATAAGAAACTTGCAGTTTGGGAATGTGGGAGGGGAAGTCCCTAGAGATTCCTCACTTCAGGGGGCCTTCCTTTGGGCCTGGGTCCCCCTTTCCTGCCCTGCTAGAGTTCCCTTAGCGTTTCTCTTGGCGCCCACTTCTCCATCCTACACGCTCTCGTAGACTCCTCTCGGCCTTCCTTCCCTAGCCCGAGCCCGGCCCTTAGAGACTCAGCTTCTCTTGCTCCCAACAGCAATTGGGGTGCCCGAGCAGGGCCACCTGCGGGTGCTCCCGCCTCCGCCCTACCATTACGAGAGTGGGCCTTTGTACAATCCACCAACAGACTGAGGGCGTGGTCTGGCAGGGCCGGGGACTCCACTCTCGCCCGACTGCAAAACGGGTCAGCAGTGCTGGAGGATCCTTCCCCTCGCGTTTGTAAGGGAACTTCGACGTGTGCATTGCAAGACTAAGAAAACGCGAAAAGTCTCGTCTTTGCACAGAGAGGGGGCACCCGGATTTGAACCGGGGACCTCTTGATCTGCAGTCAAATGCTCTGCCACTGAGCTATACCCCCATCCTCCTACTACCTTTCAGTGAGAATGAATTTCCGTGGAATAAGGGGATGATGTTACCTTTGAACTATTGTGTTTCTCTTTGAAAATAATCTAATGGAAGGAACATAGAATCTGAACGGCGATGTTTAGAATTCCTGAGTTCTTTCTCCACAATCACGCCTTATGGAAAGCACAAGGTTAAAAAAAATCCTGAGCCCTTTATATCTGTGTCCAGCCTCTCACAGAGATGTCACTACCTGACTTGGGAAGGGAGGAGACCCACTGACCTCAGGACCATCCCAGGTCTTCTGGGGTAATAGCACTGCTCCCTGTACACAGATGGGTAGCCTGGGTTTCCATCCTGTTTCCAGCTCTGCTTTGATAGGACCCCTGGGCTTTTCTAACCCCGAAGGGCCCCTACTCCCCTCCTCCATGAGTTAGCATCAAACCACTCTTTCCCCTAGGCCCAGGCAGAGCCCAGAGCTCTGAGTCCTGGCAAGTGCGGTGTCAGTCACCTGGCAGAGGGCTGTACAGCCCAGGACCAAAGAGCCAGTCCCCTAGCTAGATAGAACCTTGAGGCAGCCCCCCTCCATTTCCAAGGTGGATTTCCCCTGCCTGAGAGCTTTGTATGAAAACCAAAAGCCAGTTTGAGGCACAAGCAGAAGAAGCAGGCAGAAATAAGAGGTGAACGGTTTTCAATGACATTTACTACACCGTCATAAAATTCCTAATACAGTGTGAAAAAAATCACTACAAAAAGACGAGAAAAGCAAATGCTCTAGGAATCTGAGATATCTGGGAGGAGTAGGATTCACACTGGAAGGACACTGGGAGTGAAGGTGTGGCTTAAAGCTCAAAAGCTGTGGTCAGAGGGAATGGGAGGGTGAGGGAGGAGCAGAACTCCCTGCAGTGTGAGGGACTGTCCCTGGCCAGAAGGTCCTGTCCTCTGCCCTCTCCCCTCCCAGCCTTTGGCTCTGCCCTCCTTCTCCTGAGCCGACCCCTTCACCTTTCTGGAATCTCCTCTGATCAAAGGGTAGGGGACAAAGATGGCTAAGGGGCCAGAAAGCTGGAGTGGGGGTGAGGGGGTTAAGGTTAGGGTTCTAGGAAATAAAGAAAAATTCCAGGGTTTCTTACTCTGTCCTCCATTTTTCCTACAGAGAGGTTGAGGGCTGAGCGGAGGGGGCTCCACTTCCTAATCCCCCAGCACATCCAACAGCTTCCCTGGTGTCTCCAAGAAGGATACGTGCTCCCATGGAGTGAACGGCAGCTTCTACTGTTGTCCTGTCTGCAGCAGTTCAGGGTGCTCGGTCTAGCTCCTCAGTGGGGGTTGGGTGGATAGTGGCGATCTCACTGTCCATAGCTGCCCCTGGTCCCACGAGAGAATCACAGAAATATAACAAATACTCACTTGGGTTTTCCACCCACATAGTCCATGCAAAACCCTCAAAGTTTCTGGTTGGCCTCAGGCTGACATCAGTTGACAGTGGCCCAAGACTGCATCCACTGAAGCCCGGCAGGCAGCCTGCAGGGACAAAGGAACAGGGCAAGGATCAACATATCCCATGAGGATGATGGCCTTCCCAGCCCCCAGCCCCTGCCCAGAGGTGACTGATGGAGCGACCAAATTTATATCCAATTTTGTGTTCAGTTAACAAATATAAACAGACTGTGTACCTACCATGTATCAGGTACTGTGCTAGGGGTTACTGGCGAAAAAATAGACGTGCCCTCTAGGGCTTACAGTCTAGCAGAGGAGATAGATATTAAACAAATGATCAAACAATTCTGTAACTACGTACTGTGATAAAGGTTAGAAGGGAGATGTACAGAGGCCTCTGGATGTCTGGGAGTCAGGGAGGGCTTCCCTGAGGAAGAGGCCTGGAGACCCACCTTAGCAATGTCTTTGGGCAAGGCTCCAGTGCCCCCTTCCCACCCGCTCCATCACTGGGTCAGTACCAGGGTGGCTTCAAAGGCCTGGGAAGAGGCTCCATAAGCAAGTTCTTCCATTATACTGTGAGCAACCCCAGAGAAGGAGTAGAGTCTTGGTCATGTCTGTATCACTTGGCACAGTGCCTGGCACGTGGGGGTTACTTAGGAAATGCCGATTGAATTGAACCAACTGTGGTTTGGGGGAGGGGGTCCTCCTGACCCAGGAGTTGGCAAGGACACTGCCAGAAATGTGTGGTTCCTTGGGCTGGCCTGCCTAAAGTCTCCCCTTCTTCAACTGGGCATCCAGGCCCCCAGCCTGCTGTGACTCCACTTGAGAGGGAAGAGAAAGGGAATTCTCCAGGCTTGATTCGAGGTCCTTTCTGTAGGACCATGACCTAGCTCTCTCACATCCTTCAGGTGTTTAAGCAGCTACCTTCTCAGCAGCCCCTCCCTGGACACCTTATCTAAAACTGCAACATTCCCCACAACAGACATCCAACTTCCCTTTCCTATTGATTTTTCCCCTTTACACTTATCACTTTTTAACTTACTGTATATTTTTCTTATTTTTATTGTTTATTGTCTGTTTCCCGCCCCCCCACCCCACCCCCACTGGAAAATTAGCTCCACAAGGGCAGGGATTTTTGTCTGTTTTGTTCACTCACTGCTGTTTCTCAGGTGCCTAGAACAGTGATTGGCACAAAGTGCAGTCATTTCTCCATATCCTTGGGGGATTGGTTCCAGGATCCTCGCAGACACCAAAATTCTCGGATACTCAAGTCCCTTATATCAAGTGGCATATATTTGCATATAACCTAGCCATATCCTCCTATATACTATAAATCAACTCTAGATTACTTATAATACCTAATATAATGTAAATGCTATGTAAATAGTTGTAAATACAATATAAATGCTATGTAAATCATTGCTGGAACACGGCAAATTCAAATTTTGCTTTTTGGAGTTTTCTGGCATTTTCTTTTTCTAATATTTTCAATCTGCAGTTGGTTGAATCTGAGGATGTGGAACCCATGGATATGGAGGATGGACTGTAGGTGCCCAATGAATGTTAAATGAATGATATCATTTATTCTCTATAGGAACTCTGGGAGGGAACAGGTATAATCACCCTCCTCTTTACAGATAAGGAAACTCAAGGCCAAAAGGACTCAGAAATTCCTGCCTGGAAGGCTTGTCCCCCAGGTCTTCCCATGGCTGTCGCTTCATTCAGGTCTCAGCTCAGAAGTCACCTCCTAGTAGAGATGGTCCCTGACGACCAGAGCTAAAGCAAACCCATCCCTGTTATTCAATTTCACTTTCTTCAAGCACTTCTCAGTACCTAAAATGTTTGTGTTTAGGTGGAGTGTCACCTCTCTCTCCACTAGAACAAACCCCTAGAGAGCAGGGACCCTGTCTTGCTCACTGCTTACCCACAGCATCTTAACCATGGGTAGATGCTCAGCTGTCTTGACCCAGGAGCTAACTGTGAGCCAGATTCTGACAAGCGAGACACAGGAGAAGGTTCTAGTGGTCAGCACCACTGGTTAGGCCAAGCCCTGGAGGTCCAGGTGGGACAGCCATTAACCTTTCCCCGGTGAGGGCACAGCAGCCCTGTATGTGCCATGTGCCACGGGTGGTCTTTCATGGCACTAGGGTGAGGAATTGGGAGATCTCCACGGTGGTCATGGAGTCCTTCATGTCCTGCTTATTGGCAAAGATCAGGACAGAAGCATCTCATAGAGCCTGTGGACAGAGGAACGCAGCCCCAGTCAGCCCGCCGGGATCCAGCCCCCCTTCCCATTGCCCCATGAGTCCTCCCTACCTCCCCTGCTTCCCCAGGCGGGGTGGGGATGGAGGTCCTGCCCAGCACTAACAACCACACCCAGTGACACCGACAGCTCCTGGAATGTCTCTCAGCCAGCTCATGGTATCCTTACAATGATCTCAGGAGGTAGGAATTTGATGATCCTCCCCGTTTGTACTTGGGGAAATTGAGCATGAGAGAGGTGAAGTAACTTGTCTGGGGTCCCACAATGAGTGAGAAGTGGGGTCAGGACCTGAACTTGCAACTCTGGCTTCTGTGATCAGTTGTGCTGAGGATGTTATTGCCCTTCATCTGGGATAATCTCTCCCTGCCCAAGCTGCTGGGATAGAGGTTCTCAGAGACTCGGGCATTCGGAATAACGCTCAGAGAGGCTAAGTGAGTAGACTGAGGTCACAGAGCTAGTACACCGGGTCCTCTCCCAACTGCAGGGGTCTTACCTCATGGGCCAGCATCTTATACAGCTCCTACAGAGTGGTCAGCAGTTGATTCCGATGCGTGCTGTCAATCACAAGGACGATGAACTGGCCAGCAAAGGCGAGTTGTGAGTGATGGGCTTTCTGTTCAATGAACGTGCCTGCTTGCTCACTGTACTCTGCCCTGATGTGTGTCGCACAGAAAACAAACTGTGCATTCTCAAGACCTCACTGCCCTAGTCCCATTTGAATTCCCTTTTCTATCCAGACCCAGCGTGGACTGAACACAACTTCTGATTGTGTGTCAAAGGTTATGCCAAGCACTGGGCCTTCATGACTCCATTTAGGCCTCATCACAACCCTGTGGAACTGGAACTGTTACTATGCCCATTTACAAACTATGAGACTGAGGGTCAGGGAGGTGATGTATCTTGTCCTTGGCCACACAGCCTATGAGTAGCAGTACTGGAGCTTGAAATCAGCTCTCACTCCAGGAATGAAACCACTGGATTCTGCTGCTGCCAGAATGAGAAAGTAAGGCCCCCAGAGACAAAGGGCCTACCCCATCCAAGGCATCAAACAGGAAGCTGCCAGGAAGTATTCAAACATTTTAACGGGCTTTGTGCTGCATTAAGTATTTGACACATCTGAATTAGCTCTTGTTTTATTATTTAATTTTCACAACCCAGGGAGGTCATTATTATGGTCTCCAACTCACAATGGGGGAACCAAGGCTCAGAGAGGTTAAGTGACTGGCTAATATCACACTGCTTCTCTAAGCCCAGGCACCCTCCTCACCTCAGCATTGGAGTAGTATGTGTTCCAAGCGGAGTGCAGAGCCTCCTCTCCTCCTATGTCCCACATGAAGAAGTGGGTCTTTTGCAAAACAATCTTCTCCACGTTGCTACGGATGGTGGGACATGTATGGACCACCTCATTCGTCAGGCTGGGGAGGCAGGCGAGGGTACCAAGTGTGCAGCCCAGTCCACTCCCAGCTCTGGCCCCCACCTTAAGTCAGGCTGAATCTAACTTAGAACAATTCAGCCCAGTTGACGGAGCCTCTGCTGGGCATGAGGGAATGCAGACAGGAGTGAGACCAAGTCCTGCCTGGCTTGGACCCCAGAGAGGGGAGACTTATTAGAGCAGTCTCCCCAAACTTTAATATGCAGCTGAATCACCTGGGAGTCTTGCTAAAGTGCAGATTGTGATCCAGTGGGCCTGGGCTAGGGCCCAGCATTTTGCATTTCTAACAAGCTTCCAGATGAGGCCAACACTGCAGGTCTGTGGACCACACTTTGAATAGCAAGGGATCGGAAAAAGGAGACAGACATAAGTGAGGGCCATCAGAAAGGGGCTTTGTTTAAAGTGACTTAGAAAACACACACGTTTTTATATGTAGGGAATGCCTCTGGAAAATCTGGGAAGTGAAACTGGGAGTTAGGGGTGAGAGGGAAACTTACTTTTCACTATATATGCTTGTATTGTTTGAATTTCCCTTTTCTTCTAATTTTATATATATATATATATATATATATATATATATATAAAACTTTTTCAGGGGAAAATTTTCCTAAGTAAATAGGTTCCAAACAGGAGAGATGCCATCCAGAGTATATATATATATATATATATATATATATATATATATATATATATATATATATATATATATAAAACTTTTTCAGGGGAAAATTTTCCTAAGTAAATAGGTTCCAAACAGGAGAGATGCCATCCAGAGTGAAAATCCGGAAAAGCTCCGATGGATAATTACTCAGCACTTGTGCCAGACTCTGCTAGATCAGGAGCTACAGAGACCAGGCGGACCCAAAGCTGGCCCTACATTTTGGGTTTGAAGAAGGGGGAGAAAATGAAGACACAAGACTGGGGTGCAGGAGTTAGAAGGAGAGACCTGACGCTAGGGGGAGCGAAGAGCACGGAGACCATCGGGCAGGTACGGACAGCTTGAAGCCCGCAACCGGGTTTGGCAGGGGCCGGGGGTAGACGGAGGGGAGCAGTGGGGTTGCTCATACCGAGCAGGATTCGAAGGCCTGTCCGAGAAGTCATTGAACTGAGCGGCCACTATACCAGGAAGGTCACACCAGGTTCCGCCAGTCAATCCTCCTGGCTACAGGGGAACCCGAGAACGCAGGGAAGGGCTCCGGTGATTGGTCCAAATGCTTGTCAGTCTGGTGGGTAGGCCCAGCCCCGCCCCCCATCCGAGAGTCCCTTACAACTGGTAGAGAATGGAGATCTTTCCTGCGTTGTCCAGTCCCACGATGATAACCTTGTGTTCTGGAGGCATCCGGGGGAAGGGCAGGGTCAGGGCCAAACCCGATGACCAAGGGACTATGTGCTCCGCCAGTCCTCCCAGGAAGGAGACAAGTGTTCCCAGCAGGCTGGGGGGGGTCTGTCTCCATCTTACTACTTCTGCTCCCCCGCCCCCTTCCCTCACAAAAAAAACAGCAGGGCAGGTTTCTTTCCCACCGGGCCGAGACACCTGCGCCACTCCTGGACAGTGGAAATGCGAGCTGAGCCCCACATTCCCCGCTCCACATTTCCAGAAAAGCGATTGTGCCAAAGGTCGGGGGCGCTCAGGGCTTGCCAAGAGAAGGGGTCTGAGGAAAGAGCCGAGCGAGCGTGAAGTCACAATCGCAGGAAACGGGCGACAGCGTTGAGCCGGAGGAAGGAGGCTCGCCCAACCCTGCGCCCCTGGGCGCACCGAAGCGCGCGACCGCCGAGGAGTGGGCGGGGAGGGGGCAGGGGAGACTGCGGAGCAGGCGGGGAGGCCCCACTCAGGACCCTCCGAGCCCAAGGTCCCCCATCACATCCGCCCAGACGACCGCATATTGGGGGGATGGGGGGACAGGTGGGAGCCGGATCAAAGCGGTCGCTTGGATGCCCTGTGCGCCCCCTTACCCTGTTTCCCAAAGATGCTCATCAGCTTGCCGATCAGTTGTCCCATGGCACGTGCCGGGTCAGACAGGGATAGGACTCGGGGGCCTTCGGGTGCCCGGGTCGAGTCCCGGCGCTTGGAGCCCCGACCCCCCCCACCCCCGGAGGGCCGGGCAAGCTTTACCTACGGGGTTGAGGACGCCCCATGAGTCCGTCCCCTAAGGGGCTTGGGAATCCCGTGGGACGCTGACCCCTCGAGGGCGCTATGAACCTCACAGTGACAATGAGCTACGTGTACAGAGCCCTGGAGGTGTAAGGAAAATGGGGTCCAGACTTCACATCCTCCTGCTCGCCCTGAGAAAACCCCAGAGTTCTCTGGGTGGACTACTCCCTACTGCAAATCAAAGAGCCCTAGCACAGGGGCCCACATCGGATGCCGGCTCTCCCTTCTCCGAGTGCCATGTCTGAGGCACCAGACAAACAAAACCCTAGGCCACCCACCTTCTGTACTTACTAGCTGTGTGAGGCAGACAGAGCCCACCGATCCTCTCTGAGCTGGGAGAACATTCCAACCCTCTACAGGTCTCTAGTTGTTTCACCAGTGTGGGTCCTGTAGGCCTACTCAGAGTGAGTTCCCTTGGGGAAGGGCAAGGTGTCCCCTCCTTTTGCAGGCCCCTTGGTGATGGGCAGCTTCTAGGAGTAGAGCAGTGCTGCTTCTATGGTTCACTGACAAAACAACTGCTCCAGCACAGCTTTCTGATTCCCAAGGGTGGGCGTCTGAAGACAGTGACGGAGCAAAAAGAGAGATCTCTCAGCCGGAGACCCTGCAAAGGGGTCCAGGATACTAAGACCCAGCCAAGCAGAGCCTGGGCCAAGAGAGAGCCAGGCTGGAAGAGGGAGAGGAAAGGGGGAGCTGCTTGTGGCTGTTTGTGAATTTCCTTCTTTGTTTAAACTGGAAAAAACCGGAAGACAGAAAGAGAAATGGAGAAGGCAAACCAAACCCAGGCTGAGGGGGTGGTTAAGAGAGACCAGTCACCACACAGGAGACTCGACTCCTTCTAGCCCACTGCCACTGCCCTCTTACATCCCATGAGTGCTCCCCTTCCCCAAGGGAGCAACACTTTAACTGGTCTCCCTGCCTCCCCTTTACTCAGAGCATCCTCCTCACATCCTTATTAACCTTACTAGAGCACAGCTCAGAGTCCGTTACTCCAC
This sequence comes from Physeter macrocephalus, assembly GCF_002837175.3. Lineage (NCBI taxonomy): Eukaryota > Metazoa > Chordata > Mammalia > Artiodactyla > Physeteridae > Physeter > Physeter macrocephalus. Next base: position 115,227,978 of record NC_041227.1, read on the forward strand.
AGCTCATAAACCTTCAATGGCTCCCTATTGCCCACGGGAGTCGGATCAGTCTCCTCACCTGACATTGAAGAGCTTCCATGAACAACCCCCACCTGCGTCTGCAGGTTATCCCCCATGCTCTGCAACTATGGTCCTTGCCCACACAGGCCCAACTATGATTTTGCTTCTGTATTTCCTCCACCTGAATGTCCTTCACCTTCTCAGAAAGGTGGGTTCCTCTGTCCCTTTAGGTGCCCGCCATAAAAGCCACCTACTTCCCAAGCCCTGGCCTGGTTCTCCAACTAAATGGGGCTTCTTTCTACACTGAGATGATAACTGGCATGTCTGCATTCTCCAGTCAACTGTGAGTCCTAGGGAATTCCCTGGCGGTCCAGCGGTTAGGGATCCGCACTCTCACTGCCAAGGGCCTGGGTTTGATCCCTGGTCGGGGAACTAAAATCCCATGAGGTGTGGCCAAAAAACCCCCCAAAAAAAAACCCAAAACTGTGAGTCTTAGAGAGCGGGGTCATGTCATGCTCATCTGGGTACCCCATCCCCACTCCCTGCCAGCGCCTGGCATACAGTGAGGATGTGTTGTTATTGGATTGAAGGGCCATAAGTTAAGTTACAGCCTGAGAAATGGTCTTTGGAGTATTAAAAAAAAAGGAGTATGATCACACGTTGAAGAGGATTGAGGAAGGCTGGGAAGTGTGTGGAGAGAAGAGGGAACAGCTCACTAAATACAGAAATTTCATCCCACCCAGGGTGGTACCCAGAGGTAGAAGGAAGGAGAACTGACTACCACAGCCCATCTGGGCTGATTCCATTTCAGCCCTCGTTAAAAAGGAGCTGGGGCTGCATCTGGGTAGAGCAGGATAGGGGCGCAGAGGGTGCTAGGGGAAGCAGCAATGTTTACAGCATTTTTACCATCTGTTTCCTGGAGGGAAGGCGGGAAGGAACCCTTAGTGCACCCTGACCCCACCCACCATCAATAGCAGAATTGAAAGTGACGTTCTGCTCGCTGGAGCACATTCAGTAAACAGACAAGAGCTGCCTCTGCTGTGAGGCCCAGAGCCTGGATCCTAGGGGGCACTCGTTCATTTATTCATTCATTTGACAAACGTGAGTCAGGAATTAGGAACACGTCAAGCAGACAAATCAGACCCTGTCCGGGTCTTATGGAGCTTGCCATCTAGTTCGGGAGACAAATACATGCACCAAAAACCAAAAAACAACCAAAAACAACAACAAGAACAACCCTGAGAGACGGTAGGCTGGAAGGCCCGATTTAGAAGGGAGCCAAGGCACACGTCTCTGAGGATGTGATTACCGGGGCTAAGACAAGATTTTTGTCAAGGGTGCTGGGCTGGAAACCACACTACTTTCCACCCTGCTCCCAGGCCCTGGTGGCCTCACCTCAGCTCACTTTTACGATGGTGGAAACCTTCAGTCTCTCCGACCTCAGCTCACTCTAGGGTAGAACCTACTCAAAAGACAGAAGCAGCTGGTCAGGGAGGGAGATAGGAGGGGTCCCCAGCATCTCGGTTCCTGAGTCCCTGAGGTGGCTGCGGTCATAGCACCAGCCTCTCTGGGCCTAGTCCCAGCCGACTTCACGGTTGTGGAAATCCTCACATGTTGACAACCACCAACGTGCTTATTGTGTGCTGGTTGAGGGCTTATGGTTACCAGGAGACAAGAGTCTCTCTCTTCAGGGACTTCCCTGGTGGTCCAGTGGCCAAGACCCTGCGCTCGCAATGCAGGGGTCCTGGGTTCGATCCCTGGTCAGGGAATTAGATCCCACATGCCGCCACTGAAGATGCCACAGCTAAGACCCAGCGCAGCCAAATAAATAAGTAAATAAATAAATATTAAAAAAAAAAAGTCTCTCTCTCCTCATCTCTCAATATCTCTAAGCCACCTAGAAATGCCTCTGCCGGCAAGTTCTGGTAAAATGCAATTTCAGGCAGAAGGCACGTGGAGAGAAGACAGAAACATACTCAGACACCTGCCTCCTCCTCCCCTGCACCCCTTCCCTTGCAGAAGCTAGGGCATCCTGGCCAGGAGAATTAGCACGAGACTTGGGGGTCACGGACACCACAGAACTTGAAATCCGACCTCAGTTCATGTCCTTGCTTGATGGCTGTGTTACTATGGACAGACTGCTTAACCTCGCTGAGCTTTATCTGTAAACTGAAGCTAATGAGCCCTGCCTTTGATTTTAAAGTACCAGGGTCCACTGCAGATGGAGTTCCTCTGTGCAGCCCCAGACCAAGCCTGTTTTCTGCTCTTCTCCTCTTGGACATTCTCCCACATGCACCTTAAACCCACCTTGTCCAAAGCTAAGTATCATTTCCGCCTCTGACCTGTTTTTTCACCTGCTTCCTCTATGTCTGGGAAGACCCTCACCCACAGTCACCCCAGATGCCTCCCTTTTTCTCACTAGCTGCCTCTAATCACTCTCCAAGAGCTCTCAATCGTAACTGCTAGATGTCTCTGGCAGCCACCGCCTCCTTCCCCATTCCACTGAAAACCCTCCTCATTTTTCACCTGGAGCATTGCAGCTGTTTCCAAGCTAGGCGCGCCTCCAATCTATGCTCCAAACTGCAACCGAGACAATCTTACCATCGCTGCTTACAGTCCTTCAGTTTCTGCACACCAGCTTGAGGACAAAGCCCAAACTCCCTAATGTGACTCAAGGCCCCTGTGACTTGCTCCCGCGGACCCCTCTCTTACCATCACCTTGAGAGCACACTTTGCTAGCAAAGTGCCAAGAACGTGTCATGCGTGTCATCTATTTCCTCTGCCTTGAACACTTCCCCTCCTTCTCTGCCCAGGTTAATTCCTAACCAGCCTTCTAGACTCCACTCAAGCCTCACCTCCTCCACGAAGCACCCCCTGATCTCCCCAGGTTAAGGCAGGGACCCCTCTTCCAGGTTCCCCCAGGACCCACTGCTTCCCACATCAGAGAGCTCGTTGTGCTGTCCTGAATTGTCCGTAGCTCCCGCTTAGACTTGTGCCCGGTACATAGTAGATGCTCAATAAACGTTTGCTCAATGAATAAACACAGGAAAGAAAGATGATTCCATTGAAAGGCAGTGGGAGGAGCACTACGATGGCATCAGACTGGGCTCCAGTCCCAGCAGTGCTGGCTTTGCCACCACCCCCCAGTTGACCATGGGCCAGTCACTCGACCTGTGGGCCTTCCCAGTTCCTCTTTCCTTGGGTTTGCTAACCCCTCATCTGGAGGGTCCTGACGTCTGTTGCCCTCTACACACACACTTTGCGCAGGAGCATTCAGGTCCACCCCCCCAGAAACAAGAACCATGAGAGTGGAGAAATGGTTTGTGCGTGCTGGGTGAGGCAGGATACAGGCGACAGCAGGAAGGATCCACCGTCACAAGTCCACCATCCGGCCAGCTGATGGTGGCAGGAACGGGCACTGTCACCTGCTGACTCTCCTCCTGGCTTTTGATCTTTCTCTCCGTCTGGGACTGGGATGGGGGCTCCTGATTCTCTTCCCCTCCCACCAGGTTGGTTAGCAGGGGCTGGGGTGGGTAGTTGTGGAGGCATCAGTGGGGGGAGCCGGAAGCTCGGCCCATCCCTCCCTGGGGAGTTGGGGAGCAGCTGAGGCCACAGGAGCAGAGAAGCAAGCACCGGCCTCTAAGACAGTGTGCCAGTGGCTCTGGATCTGACCCCCGGAACGAAACCCGGGGCACCCCACTTCCCGTCTCAGCTTCCAGTTTTCCCTGGCTCTACTTATGGGGAGACAGACCGGACAGGCATGGGGCTAGGGGCTGAGCAGAGCCGAGACTGGCCACGGCTTTATTCCGGCACCCACCCCTTCACTCTCCCTCCCTGCTCATCAGCAGCTCCCACACACCTAGGCTGGCAACCACGCGGCGGGAACAAAGAAGCAGGCTCAGGAGGTGGCCGCAAAGGACAGGATGGCGGTTTTATATGTGGCAAAATACTTCTCCTAGGGGAGTACAGACGAACAGACAGACAGATGGGGGCACAGGACACCAGACAGGAAGGGGAAAGGTTGGGCAGTGGTCTCTTCTAACCAGTAAGTGGAAGCTGCACCCCACCCCCGGGTGGGGGTGGCGGGTGGGACAACATTGGCACAGGAGGTGGCGAGACAGGCATGAGGCGCCCATCCCTGAGGCGGGCAGCCGGGCAGGGCCCAGTCCTCGTTGGCACAATCGGCTCTCTCTGGCCCAGCTGGGTGCTGGTGGGGGTGGGGGACAGGGCTGCTGGGCTACGGGGTGCTAGGCAGAGGGATGATCCAGGGCAGAGGCGGTACCAAGGCCTCTCCTGGGGGGCGCGGACACGGGTAAAGGACGGGATCACAAGAGGCAGATACAGGGCAGCAGCAGCAGCCAAGCCCCCCGGGGGAGATCCGAGGTCCTGAGGCAACCCCTGGGGTGACGAGTACCTCTGGGGCACCAACCCACAGGGCCTCTCCCCTGGGGCCTCAGAATGCAAGGTGGAGCAGTTTTTTGGTTTCAAAATGAGCTGGACCAGAGTGTTCCATGGGCTCCACACCCAGGTGACAAGGGGATGGGGGGGGCTCAGATGCAGAGGGGCCCCCTCTTCTGATGGCTGCAGGCAAGGGATGTTGTAGGCAAAGCTCATTCCTGGGGTAGGCAAAGCCTTGAGGCATGGAGGTGGTGGGGTGGGTAGCAGCATCTCGGGTTGCCCCCTCCTCAGGGTTCTAGGTCCTGGGCGGGCACAGGGCACTACATCTGATGCCTGCCAGCTTCTACCCAGACCACTCCCGAAGACGAGATCCCGGTGGGGCTTCCAATGCTGTAGCTTTCACCTCCCAGACAATGCTGCCAGGAAGCTAGGGGGAGGGGTGGGCATGGTGAAGAACCCTGGATCTGGGGCTTGGGGAAGACAGCCCTCATGGGAAAGAGTCTGTGGTCTCCCTCTCCAGGAAAAGCCCCCCTACCCTTCCCAAATACTCCAGGTTGGAAAAAGAAAGGGCCACCCCATTTTAGGACACTCATTTAGAGCCTGGAGTAGAAGGAGTTAAGGAACTGCACCTTTTCTCTGGGCGAGGGGAGAGAGCCCCCTGAGGTGGGGAAGGGGATACTGCAGGAAGGTTGTCATCCCCCCATGCACCCACAGCATGTAGGTAAAAACCTACCGCTGAGGCTTAAGGGAGTCCCAGGAGCTGGTTGGAATGCTACCACCAAAGAAACCCCAAACATTGAGCAAAGGCATCTGAAAGGAGGGAGACAGCGCCCCCTGGAGGCAAGATACATCCGCAGTGGTGAGCCCCTCTGTCCCCCGCCCTTTCCCTGGGCTCAGAGCCCTTCCTCCCACTGTGTGGCCCCTGCCTCTCAGCGGATGTAGACGCCCCGCCCCCAACCCTGCAGCTCATTCTTGTTGCGTCCCAGAACTGGACCGCCGCCCTCCGCGCAATAGCGCGCCTTATTCCGGCCGCGGTTCCGGTTGTTGGTCAGCTCCTCTTCATAGTCTTCCTCATCCTCCCAGGATCCCTGTCGGGCTGGTGGGGTGCTGCCCCCTGCAGGGTCTCCAAGCCCTGGCCCCTCGGAGGGGTCAGTCTCCATGTCCACACATGAGTCTCCCAGCTCCGTGTAGGCAGAGTTTCGGTTGCCAGGGGTGTCGGCATCAAACGTGTCTTGGTGGGACAGTGCCCGCAGGGTGCCCGCCCGGCCTGGCGGCTGGCTGCTGGGGTAAAGGCCTGGGGGCTGGCCCAGCTCTCCCGGGTACTCGTGCACGCTGGCGTGCTCCCCGGTGGCCCGTTCCAGCGACTGGTCCCCGGAAGCAAGGTATGGTCCCTGGTTAGCAGGCAGACGGCACACACCATGCAGATCAGGCAGGAGTGAGAGAAACACAACAAAGCAAGGCAGGTTAGTGAGGGCACCAAGACACCCAGCCTGGCTGAAGGAGAGGAGGGTGCTGACCCTAGGGGATGGGCAGCCAGCAAACGGCTCTGGAGCCCAGCCAGAGAGCCGGAGGACAGAATTCAAGGCATTTGCTCCTCCACTAGGAGAGGGGGCACCGGACCTTCTTAAGGTGGGTGAAGGCATGAACTCTCCTGGCAACCACGGTAGACAGCCCATGAACAATTAGTCATCAATTCCTCAAGGCACACATTAATGCTGTCTTGGGCTAAATCATCACCAACAGCTCATTAGTATCGCTACTCGTTAGTGGTTGATTGGGTTAGTCATTGCCCCCAGTTTCCCAAATATACTAAGGGTGGATTTCAGCCAGCTCCTTCAGCCCAACCAGACCCTAGTCACAGGCTTCCAGAACCCCACACTTCCCCCCACCCCGTTGCCTAGTCAGATGACAAAGTCTCCAAGGTTGATAGGATTCCTCCCCTGCCCCCAACAAAGACTCAAAGCTGCAGGCTGGGGAAGGCTGATGGGTCTCTATCCCCCACTGGCAACAAGGAGATGGCCCAATGTCCTCAGCACCAAATGCCACATGAAGATGGCCATAGAGGCTGCTGGGTGGGGTGCAAAGAGACCTGGGTTCTAGCCCCATTCCCTGCTACTTCAAGCTGTGTGACCCTGAGCAAGTGACTCCCGTCTCAGTGGCCCAGTGTCTCTGTGGTGGTGTGATGGGGATTAGACTAGAGCAGCAATTTCCAAACTATTCCCTGGAGATCTGGGGTGGGTGGACAGGGCACAGAGTGCTTCAGGGGTCCCCGTGGGAGTGAAATGGAGGCCAAGCCACTAGCTCCCTCTGAGCAGAGCAAGGAGGCCTTGTCTACTACATACTGAGCTTCCACATAAGATTCAGTGAACAAATGGGCTCTGGTGCTGAAAACAAATTTGAAAAGCAATGGTCTAGAATGATTTCATGGGTTTCTTCTGGTTCTAATCTGGAACCCAATACTTAATGGTTTGACCTCAGAGATAGGCCTTGGCTCCCATGGGAGGAGATTAAGTCAGGGTGGAGAACCCACAGGAGGGTCTTTCCTGGAATCTGTTTAACTGGGAGAAGGATGGAAGGTTCAACTCATGGAAGATGCTTCCTTTTGGGTCTCTACTGAGAAGTCTCCTGAGATTAGGGCTCTGGAGGAGGGGGCATTTTCTCTGGTTTGAACAGCCCTGCTCTGTGGGATTCCCTGCGTCTGAGGGCCCTTGGTCTGCTGCGTCTAAAATGCTGTGACCTCTGTTGGGTCTAAAATGGGTGTAGAGTCCAGCAAACATAAATTGATTTTCCTCTGTTTCTTCCTAGTCACTTATCCTACAAGGCCCCCAAGGCAAAAGCCCCCAGGGCAGCAGATATGGTCCTGTGGGACCAGGCCCAGGGAGGCCCCACCAGCCAGCCCCAATCCCATCAAAAACCACAGACACCAGAAGCTTCCACTCACCACATTTTTTACAAAATAAAACTCTTCCCTTCCTTGCCCATGTTCACTGTGCTCAGTTCCTCAGTTCCGAGCCCTGGGCGGGAGGGGACATGGGCGGGGCACCTACACGGTGTGCTCCTGCTGCTGGGGCACCGCCCTGGCCCTCTGCGAGGCCTCCAGCCCTCCCCAGAAGCTGAGATTTCTCCTGAGTGAGGTGAGCACCTGTACCTGGAGGTTGGAGACAGGGGCGGGGCTGGCGGCAAGGGCTGCAGTAGCCATGGTGCGGTTCAGCAGCGGATTGGGCGGAGTGCTGCTGGGCGGGTGTGTGGCCTTCCAATAGGCTTCCAAGTACTCAGCCAAATGCTCGCAGGCATCCTCCAGTTGATTCTCATCCAGGATGATGTCAAACATTTCCTGTGGAGGCGGGGTTAAGGGCAGGGCTGGGATGAGCTGGGCAAGACCAAGGGGTGAGGGTGTGGCCTGGGGCAGTGGGTGGAGTCAAGGGGTTGAAGGACAAAGTTAAAAAGAAACCTCTGGATGTCCAGGAAGAGGAGGGCTCTTAGATATATAAATCGACAGAACTACAAGAGGTCTTGGTACGCCAATACTCCAACTCCCTCATTCTAGATATAAGGCAACCAAGGCGTGGAGAGGGGCTTAACTCCCCACAGAGAAGTGGTGCTTCTGGGACTTGAACATCCAGCACTCTTTTCCCAGAAAACCCGCCTGCATCTCTGGACCCCTCCCAGGCGTTCCCGGTCACTCTCTTATGCAGGCCAGAGGACACATGGAGAACCCAAACGTCGCCCCTTCCCTTCCCCTGGGTCTCAGCACTCACGGGGGGACACTGCGCGAGCTTCTCCGAGGCTGCTATTTGCACATTGAGGTGTTTGGACTGAGACTTCCCTCGAGACTTGATGAGCCTCTGAAGAACCTGGTTTGTGGGGGGAGAAGAGGAGCTAAAGGGAGGGACCCTGCAATGCACCAAGCCGCAGAGGCAGGTCCTGGTTGGAGCCAGTGTGGAGAGACAGTATCGGGGCCAGGGGATGTTCCATGACTCTCAGCCCTGGCCGCCTCTTCAGAAATGACCTCACCAGTCCTGTGTCCATCCTACACAGCGCTCAGCCTCTCTCCTGGGTCTCAAGCCAGCCTGTCCTGGGAAGTTCCAGCAGTGGCTGTATGAAGGGCAGTGATTCTCCTTCCCAACCCCTGTAAACTTTATAGGCTTCATTCTCTGGGCCAACTTCCCCTCCACGTTAACAGCAGTAGCCATCCTTTATAGGGACACGTGCTATGTACTGGCACTATTCTGTGCTTTTTACACAATCAATTCATTTAGTCCTGACAATAATGCCATTATGCAGCCACTATTATTATTCTCATCTCATTGATAACAGTAATAATGATGATAATAGCTAAACATAAAGCTACAACCTTAACTAAGTGATCAAAGTTAACAGCACCGACATCCTGTGCTTCCTGATGCAACGCCCTCAGAAGGACACATGGCTTTGGTGATGTTCCTACCTGAAACGTAAAACCTAAATCTAGTCATGGGGAAACATCAGACAAACCCACACCGAGGAACAATCTACAAAATAAGTGATCTGTACTCTTAAAAAATGTCAGTGTCATGAAAATCCAAGAAAGGCTGAGGAAATTTTTCAGCTTAAAGACTATAAAGAGATATAACAACTAAATGCAACACTTGATCCTGGGTTGAAGGGGAAGTTGCTATAAGGGGCATTATTGAGACAACCGGTGAAAACTGAAGATGGACAGTATTTTAGATAAGATTTCTTAAATTTGACAATTGTACTGTGGTTATGTAAATTAATATCCTTGTTCTTAAGAAATACATGTCGAAATATTTAGGGATAAAGGCATACAATATCTACAACTTACTCTCAAATAGTTCAGGAAAAAAGATACATATATATAAGCCCACATATACATAATACATACATACATAAATTAAATGTGGCAAAATGTTCCAAATTAGTGAGTCTGAAAAAAATTAAATTGTATACTTTAAATGGCTGAATTGAATGGCATGTGAATTTTGTTTCAATAAAGCTGCTAAAAAAGTAGTGAATCTGAGTGAAGGGTATTCAAAGATAGTCCTACTATTCTTACAAATCTTCTGTAAATTTGAAATGATTTCAAGATAAAAATCTAAAAACAAAAAAAAAGAATAGATACAGTGCTTAGTAGGTACCAGGCATTTTGCGTGGTTAATTTGTTTATTTCATCTTCACAAGCACCATTTGAGGATTCCTGTTTTGCAGATGAGGAAACTGAAGCATAGAGAAGTTAGGTGACTTGCCAAAAGAGCACAGAGCCGGTAAGTGGTAGCACTGGTATCTAAACTCAGGCAGTCTGATTCCAGAGTCGCCACCCTTAACCTCAGTCAGTGCTCAGTGGGGGCAATGGAAGTGTCTGTTAGCTTTCTAGTTCACAAAGTGTTTTTGCAGCCATTGTCTCATTTGATCCTTTCAACCACCCCAGGAAGTACTTAAATCCCATCACCCCCTTTATGCTCATTAGAAACTTAGGACTCAGAAAGATTAAGAAACTGGGTGCTCAGGGACTTCCCTGGTGGTCCAGTGGTTAAGACTCTCAACACAGGGGACCAGGGTTCGATCCCTGGTCAGGAAACTAGATCCCGCATGCCGCAACTAAAAGATCCCGTGTGCTGCAACGAAGATCCCGCAGGTGGCAATGACGATTCCGTGTGCCGCAACTAAGATCCAGAGCAGCCAAATAAATAAATATTAAAAAAAAAAAGAAACTGAGTGCTAGCATGAGATGTTAACAGTTACCACCTCTGGTTGCCTTCATCAGACAGTCAGAACTCTGGGCTCTTTACATCATTACCTCCAACCCTCTCAATAATAACATATGAGAATGATTATAATTCCCATTTTGTAGGTAAAGAAACTGAGGTGCAAAGGCTAAATAATCCCCCCAAGATCACAAGCTCAATAAAATACAACCCAAAAACCCAAAACCAAGATTTAATTAATTAAATAAAAATAAGCCAATCAGAGCTAGGATTTGAACCCCATGCTGTCTTCTCATTTCAAATCCTTCACCTAAGCTCACCTTCCATGTTTCTCAAACCCCTACTAATGTCTAGGAGGGAAAACTAATGGAGCCGCTATATGACCAGGAAGTAAATCAGCCTTCCTACCAATTTCATCTCTATCAAGGCCTACATGAAGGCGGTGCAGCAAAAAGGGCTGAAATCGCAAGACAGGAAAGGTCTTTTCCCAGCCGCCAAGTAGCTGGGTGACACTGAGACAGAAAGCACAGAATTCTTTCTGTTTTCTGGACTCAGGAGAAGTCAACAAAGTAGAGACAGGGGACTGGGCTGCATGACCCTAATAATAATATTTAAAATAGTTAATACATGACAAGGGGGACTTCCCTGGTGGCGCGGTGGTTAAGAGTCCGCCTGCCAATGCAGGGGACATGGGTTCTATCCCTGGTCTGGGAAGGTCCCACATGCCACGGAGCAACTAAGCCCGTGCACCACAACTACTGAGCCTGCGCTCTAGAGCCCGCAAGCCACAACTACTGAGCCCACGTGCCACAACTACTGAAGCCCGTGCGCCTAGAGCCCGTGCTCCGCAACAAGAGAAGCCACTGCAATGAGAAGCCCGTGCAACGCAACAAAGAGTAGCCCCCGATCACCACAACTAGAGAAAGCCCATGCGCAGCAACGAAGACCCAACGCGGCCAAAAATAAATAAATAAATAAATGCTTTAAAAAAAAAAAAAAACCATGATCAGGTATATTATACCAGACCCTTTGCTAAGTGCTAAGTATTCACATTAGGTTGAATCTTCACAATATCCAGACAGTGGAGTTCGACAGAGCAGGGAATCTGGGCTCGAGGAGATTAAGTCACACAATTAGTAAGCAGTACCTGGGGTTTAAACACAGGCAGCCCAACCAGAGCACTCCTGTCTCCAATAGGGTCAGACTCCTGCACCCACCTTGGGAGAGGTGATCTTGATGTAAACAATGATGGGGGCCAGTGAGGTCTTGGAGAGCTGGGCTGGGTGGTTGATGGTGTCGGCATCCAGAGCAACCAACTGAAGGGTCCGGGCTAGCTCGAAGATTCGCTCGATCTCGCTCTGAACCTCAGCTGGGGGAATGGAGTCATGGGGCAGGGGGAAATGTAAGGGGGCCTCCCAGGAGGCCGTGGGCAAATAGAGCATTTCTGGAGATGCCCCCCCCTCCCCGCCTCCCACATCTGGCCCCAGAGCAGGGGTGGGGGTGGAGCTAAGGGGTGGGCTCACCCAGGCTGGAGCGTGTGTTTGAACGCTCGATGATGATGTGTTTGCTGGGGTTGTTGAGGACTGAGCGCTTAGCCAGGGAAATGTCCGCTGTCACACGAGTGATGGAGATCCTGGGGGATGGGCCAAGAGGAGCCAGGGGTCAGGGTGGCCTAGAATGCCCTGCCTACTCCCCAGGCTCCAGGACAGCCTCTTATCCCTCACTCCAAGAGTTCCAAGATTGTCATTCAAGCCATCCTGCCCAACCCCAGCAGCAGAGAACCATGGTGGGCGTGGAGAGCCAGCTCCCAGGGTCTTACCTGCCATCAAACCGATGCTTCAAGAAGTCAAATAAAGCTTTCTGCATCATGTCTGTAACCTAAGGTTGGTGGGGTGGGGTGGGGGAGGAGAAGTCAGGTGTTTAAAGCCCCTCAGGGAGGGTGGGCTGCTAGGTATTTGCCCCCTGACATTCCATTTTCCTCTTAAATCCCTGCGATGAGTAAGTCCCTGTTGGGGGGAGGGGGCAGTCCTTTTGAGTCTGAGGGGCCTCCACTGGGGTCTCTGATTGAAAAGATCCTTTTAGGTGGGATCTCTGGGAGGACTTTTCTGGGGTTTTTTTGAGAGGACTAGACCCTTCTGGGGTCTCCCTGGGGGTTGGGCCCCCCATGGAGGCGGGTGTCTCTGAAGGTCTGTAGCCCTCTGGGGAGGAAACCCTGGGAGGGCCCTACTGGAGGATCTCTCTGGGGTCTGAAGACCTTTCTATGGAGTCTTTCTGGAGGTCTGGGCCCCTCTGGGTCCACTCGCCTCTAGGGGCTCCTACCTCATAGCCCTTGAGCGACGGTCCCACCAGGATGATGGGCCTCATGGAAGGTACCACGTCATAGGGGGGCACATGCTCTGTCTGGGGGCGGAAGCAGGGAGGGGAAACCCCAGAGTGGAGATGGCATTAGCCCCTCTTCCCCCACCTCCAGGCTCCCCCATGCATCCTTTCCTCCCCCGGTCCCAAAGTCCAGATGTGAGGATCGGGGTGGGGGTGGGGAGGTATGGCAAGGGAGAACCAGGAAGGGTTGGGGAAAAGGGGGGCAGATATGGGAATGGGTGTTAGAAGGTCCCCCTATCTCATCCCAGGGGGTAGGGAGGGGGACACAGAAAGCTGTGATACTCACCAACTTCTGCTTCTGTTTGGCTGGGTCCAGAGATTGCCAAGAGGAGGGAGGGGGAGGAGAAAGGGGAAGGTACCCAGGCAGGGGCAGAGGGCAGGGGAGGAGCCAGGACAAGAGAGGGAGGGAGAGCGGGCAGACGAGGAGAGATAACAAGGCATGCGTGTTAGTAACAGACAGAGCCAGAGAGAGGGGATGGGACCCCGTGCCAAGGGGGAGCCAGAGATGGCCCTGGATCAGGGCTGGAAGCAGGACTGACAGCCAGTCCAGTGAACTCGGGAATATTCAGACATCCTGTACCCCTTTCTGGGTCTTGGAAAAGAGCTGGGAAGAGTGACAGCCTCTAATTTGGTGCCCATCTCCTGGCCCCAGTGCAGGCCAAACTGCCCATTTTAAGGGTACGTTAACTGTCCTGCTCTGCAGCCAGGAGATCCCCGTGTGCCCACCCTAGCCCCATGGAGTCCGGAAAGGGCCAAGAAGGTCACAATTCCACTTTCCCCTTCACATGTGGGAGTGGGGGCAAACAGGGCCTACCCCACTGGCAGTGAGGGGGAAAGGTCAGGTCTCATTACCCAGACCCTGCTTTCAGCTGAGAGGCGGGGGCAGCCTTCCAAGAGAAAGGGTGCTTCCACTGCAAGAACCATCCCTTCCGGGAAAGTGGGCCAGGGTGGAGTTGTGTGTGGAGACAGACGTGCCCATTCTCGGTGCCCTTCTACCCTTCCCTCCTCCTTGGCAGGAAGGCCTGATTCCCACAGAATCAGGCTGACACCACATCAGAATCCATTCCAGCCCCCAGCCCCCGCCAAAGCGCTGGGCTCTGACCTCCCCTATCGCAAGGACCCAGCAAGAATTACCTTCTTGAAGAAGGGGATGCGCTTGCCGTGGGGTGGCGGGGTGGTGACACTGCTAACGCTAGTCTTGGCAGAGCCACTATGCTCACCGAGCTCTGCCTCCTCATCCTCTAACTCCAGGGGGTCTAGTTCAAAGGCTAAGTTAGTCATTTCATTACCTGGACCGGAGAGTCAAGATGAGGGAGGAAGGAGGCGAGGTGGGGAGGAGTGAGATGGACATGGAGACACAAGTACAAAACGCAGGGATGGGATGGGGAAAAAAGAAAGAAGAAGAGGTGAATGGAACAGGGCTGGGAGAAATGAATGGGGGGTAGGGGGCAGGGCAGTCAGGCAGAGAGGTGGAGCTACCAAAGAAATGGGAGAGTAGAGACATGACAGAACGGGCGCGGATGGACAGGCCCAGCTTGTGGGGTGTCCTGCTCTTCATGGAGGGGGTACCACCGGAGGTGTCTGGAGGGCTCAGGATTGGGGTACCCCCAACTGCAGGGAAAGGAGGGGACAGGCAGTGGGGAGACCACCCCGCCCAGGAGCTCCACCCGACCCCGTGGGGTGGCGGCAGCTCTTACCACTGGCAGGGGGCGTGGGGCGGCGGGTGCCAGTCACCACGTCTCCCAGACTGGAGCTGGAGTTGTCACCTGATTTGCTGTGTGGGCAGAGAGGCAAATGGAGCCGTGAGCAAAGGAGGTGGGCGTGAGGGTGGGGGATTTGTTCTCTCACAGGCTGCCCCCCGCGCCCCGCCCTCATTTGCCAGCCCCACTGGTGATGCCACAGACAGTTTTGTGTCCTCGGGGCAAAGCGTCAACCCTCAGGGCCTACTCCTGGCTGGCTGGCTGGCCTCTCCCGGAGGTGCCCTGCCCCCAGCCAAACACCTGGAGCTGAGGCGGTTCTGGCGCAGCTTCTGTTCCTGCAGCAGACGCAGGCTGTCCAGTTTGACAGGGCTGGGGATGAAGCCAACCTCACAGCCCTCCTTCACCAGTCGCCCAATCCACCAGTCATTATTGTATTTCTGCAAACGACAACGGCAGTGGGGTGGGGGAGACCAAGAGGGAGATTAGAGGTACAAGCCAGCAGCCAGCCCCAGGGGACACCACCCCCAGACTTGCCTACCCCGCCCAGGGGGCGGCACCCTCAAACAGCCCTGGCACCAGCCTCTGATTACAGCCCCCAATTCTCAGGACTCTCCGGAACCAGCATCCTCTTGTGCCACGGACCACCCACACCCCCGAGCACATCCCTGTTCTGAGAGTGCTTCCTCCCCCATGTGCCAGCTCTACCCTGGAAAGGCAGGGAGAGAAGTAAATGCTGACACCTCCATGTGCCTGGCACACTGCCACCCCACTGACAGGCCTCATCACAAACCCTCCCAACAACCTTGTGACCTAGGCATTACCGTCCCATTTTACCAATGAAAAATGCGAAGCTCAGAGAGGTGGAAAGATTTGCCTAAGGTCACACAGCAGATTTAGCCCAGCTCTGCTTGGCTCAGAAGTCTTTTTCCACTAGAGCTCTGACAGCCCCTCTCCTGGCACCCACTACCCTGCCCTCCCTCCAGATGCCAACATATCCCCCCCACCTCTTTGATGTGCAGGAAGTCCTTGGGCTCGAAGGTGATGGCCACTCCCTGAACAGGCACCTCATCCCCTAGAGATGGGTTGTAGCCGACATTTGTCCGCACAGCAAATGCCACTGGCTTGGTCTAGAGGAAGATGACAACCAGAGGGTTAAATCACAATGGGATGTACAACTTCCTGACTGCGGTGGTGATTATGGAGAGGTTTGTTTTGTAAATTGTTTATTAAAACATATACTGTACATACTACTATACATAAGATAGATAAACAACAAGGACCTACTGTATAGCACAGGGAACTATATTCAAAATCTTGTAATAACCTATAATGAAAAAGAATCTGAAAAAGAATATACACATATATGTATAACTGAATCATTTTGCTGTATACCTGAAACTAACACAACATTGTAAATAAACTATACTTCAAAAAAATTTTTTTTTAAATAAAACATATACTGAATGGCTTATGCAGTTTTTTACTGCATATATTAAATTTCACAATAAAAAAAAAAAAGCAAACCATAGAACTCAGTCCTCTCAGGGTGGAGTAGGGCATCAGGGAATGCTAAGTATAGGTGACGGGAGAGCCTAGAATAACACCAAGAAGGAATAATAATAATAGTAACAACAACAATAAGAACAAATAATAGTAATAATAATGATAGCAGCTACTGTGTAGTGTAACAGGGACTGTGTTATATGTTCCACACCCATTATCTCATTTATTCATTACAAAAACCCTATGAAGTTAAGTACTATTACCATATTCATTTTATGGTTGTTTTTTTTTCTTTTTTTTTTTTGCTGCACCACGTGGCTTGTGGGATCATAGTTTCCCCGACCACCAGGGATTGAACCCAGGGCCACGGCAGTGAAAGTGCTGAGTCCTGACCACTGGACTGCCAGGGAACTCCCACCATATTCATTTTAATGAATGAGAAGACTAACGTTCAGAAAGGTTAAGTGACTTGCCTAAGATCACACAGCTAATAAGAGCCCAGAAAATTGGACTCCAGAAATGAGTGGAAATGTTTAGCTCCTATTATGTGTAGAAACTAGGCACTTACTGTACTTTATAAGGAGGCAGGTATTATAGCTTATACTTTACAGGTGAAAGGCAGAGGCACATCAGAGGGGTACATGAGCTAGGAAGTGGCTGGGCCAAGACTTGACCCTGGGCCTGTCCAGGCTGTCTCTGAGGCCTGGGGTAAGGGAAATAATGCCAGCACAGCCCTTCCCATCTTTCTCACCTTGGCTTTCTCGAGCTGGGCTAATGCCTGGCGCTCTGCCTCCTTCCTTAAGGCTTCCCGGTCCTCCTCCAGAGACACATCGGAGTCTGATGGACGGCTGGTATAGGACTCTGCTGATCCCTGAAAACAGACAGGGCCAGCTCAGGGCCAACGCTGCCTCGCCAGCTCCTGGGCCTCGGAAGGCACCCGTCGTGGATGCCTCAAGCCCCAGCCAGCCCAGCGTGATACCACAAGGGCTAGGAGGAGGTGGTATTAGATGGGAAGAGCCAGAGAATGAGGTCTGCAGGCCCCTGGAGAGAGTGTGGCCCTAGGAAGGGTGACAGCAGCAAGCAGGGGATTACGGCAGGTCCAAGGACAGCTGCTTGGGGCCCAGGGAGGGGTAGGAACCTGATAGGGGCACAGCGCAGGGGTGGAGTGCCAAGGGACAGTCTCCACTCCCTGCTCCTCCTTCCCTCCCCTGCCCCCAGCACCGGCTGAGACAGACTCAGCACAGGCCCAGTGAGTCCTTCCAGGGGCTGTAGCCACCAGCTCAGGCCTGAACTCTCGGCACTGGCGGCAATGGGCAGCCCGCTCCATGGGCTAGGGCCACACCAAAATTTGCCATTTTCTGCTCAAGGGTGAGGAAAGATAGAATCCTACCTCCTCTTCCAGAAGCTGGGGAGCCCCAGCCCTCAGGCTCTCATAAGATACAAAAAAGAACCCAAGATTCCTGGGGTGGTGCAAGAAGAGGCAAGTTACGAGAAGGACACGAGCAGGCCTTTCCTCAGTACTAGGGCTGCTGGCTGCCAGGGTTAAGGCAGGCTCAGAAGTCTGGGTGTGCGAGGAAGCAGGCCTTGATCACAGCGACCATCCCAGAGCACAGGGAACTCCCTCAGTGATGCAGGCACATGTGTAAGACACGCACAGCCTGTCCAGACCCAGGGCGTGAATGAACACGCTAATTCACGGATGTGCTTGCATGTGCAACTTCAAGGGTATGTTCTATGGTATGTCCTGGTGTGTATGACTGAATGCATACAGGTACACGTGTGTGCATACGGGGCGGAACGGGGGAATGCCCTCACTGTCTGTGTCCCTGAGGGCATGTGAGGGCAGGAGCCAGGAGGTGTGGATTTGTGTGACCGTGCAGCAGTGGTGTTGCTACAAAGGGCAGGAGGGGACCTGAAGAAAGAACAAGACTGCAGAGGTGAGGGGGTTCTTTCCAGAAGACAGGAAAAGGGTCACCTGGCCAGCAATGCCCATTAGCTTCGTATGGAGGGAACCTGGGAAAGAGAGAAGACCAATTCCCACCTCCCCAGAGCACCTGGTGCATCAGTGAGGGCAGCTGCCCATCAAATCATGAAAATGGGAGAGTGGAGAGGGGAAAGGTGGGGGGTAGGGGGGGGGCTACTAAAAGAAGCTGGAAAAGAGATGCAAAGGAAAGAGCGTGAAAACCAGTTAATCTACCACTCTCCACCCCTCCTGACGGGAGCACTCAGAGTCAGAAAGACAGATGCCAGGAGAGCGAAGGGGGGGGGGTAGGGGGGGGGGCTACTAAAAGAAGCTGGAAAAGAGATGCAAAGGAAAGAGCGTGAAAACCAGTTAATCTACCACTCTCCACCCCTCCTGACGGGAGCACTCAGAGTCAGAAAGACAGATGCCAGGAGAGCCAGGGGAACAGACCCAGAGATGGAGTGGCAGAGAGACACTTACTGACCCCAACACACACACGAACAACACACACACACACACACACACACACACACACACACACAAATGGCGGGAGACAAGGAAACAGTGAGGCAAGGAGACAGGCTGGAGTGAAGGCCTCCCACCAGCTTTCCGGAGGGGCTGCTCCCCCCTCCCCACACCTTCACTCCATCCCCAGCTCACCACCACGAGGGTCCGGTTGGGCGCCTCCATCCCGGCGCCCTCAGTGCCTGCCCCTGCTGGCCTAGGGGGTGGCCCAAACTGCCCGTTCCCCCAGGGGGCTCAGGTTACAAGCAGAGTTGCTACATGTGCAAACTGCTAGGGTATATTTAGCTCAGAGATGTGGCAAGGACTGCCCCCCCACTCCCTGCCACCTACAGGGGGTCAGAGCTGGGGAGCTAAGAGGAGGAAGGATTGGAGACTGGGGTCTGATCCCCTGGGTCGGCAAACACTGAAGGAATGAGGCCCTTTTCTGTCAAGAGGGGCTCCACTGAGCAGTGTCATTCTTCCTAGCCCCGGCCCTGGCCCAGTCCTGCAACACGGGGGATGAGGGAAAGATCAAAGAAAGGACTTTGTGTTTGTATGGAGATGCTGGGATGAAGAGCCCCTTTCCTGACCCTCTCAAGTCAGGCCCGGGCTCACAAGTGCCAAGTGTCGTGGAGACAGAAGAAGTGAAAAGAAGGGCCTCTCTCCCATCTGTAGTGGATCTGCCTGGCATCACCCTCTCTCTCCTGGCCCGGGGGCGGGGGGGGTGTGTGCTGACTTCCCTACTGTCCTCTGCCCTCATAAGCTGCCCATTTTTTCTTCAGTGTACTCCTTTTCTTGTCTGATCCTAAGCCCCTCTTGCCTTTTTTGGGTACCAGGTTTGGTTGAGATGCTCTGTAGTCATAGCAACTACATGGCTCTCTCACTGCTTCTCCCTGAGCCTGAGATGGCCTGGGGTTGAGAGTTAGAACAGAGATGAGAACAGCATCTTCCTGATGGGAGAACAGAAAGCCATTCAGCTACACTACCCCGCTTCATTCAGGGATGCTGGGCTAAAGTCCTCTCTAATATCAACTTCCTCCTGCCTCTCCTCCACCTCCCTCAACACACTTTATCTCTCTGCGTATTAAAGAACAGTCACATCTGGATGTGAGAAGGGCGTTTCCCTGATCCATACCTAATCAGGGCTCCAGGGACCCAAATGTCCTGGCTCCTCATTTCTTAGGACCTGCCTGTACCCCGTGCTGTCACAGATTCTGGGGGAGGACATGGAAAGAGACAGCCGGCAGGGGGAGTGGGTGACAGCCTGAAGCCAGCTAGAAGGAGGCAGGCCAGGCTGTCCCTGAATGAGATGACGCAGGCAGGCAGGCAGCAGGGGCTGGTGTCTGGTGCTGGGGGAGGGGTTGGGTGGGGGCTGAGGGAGTGGGTACAGCTGACAGTATATGCAGAGGAGGTCATGGGGTGTAAGGGTATGGGGTGGTTGTAGGCAGGCGACAAATGACACGGGGGAGGGTGCCTGGAGAAAGCCTCAGACCTAGCTCACCAATCCTGGTCTCCACCAACCAGCCACCTCCCTCCTCTCAGCCCAGCCTACCCATTACCTGGCGGACAAAGCTGTTGGATGTTGTATCCGAGGATGTGCTCCCATCCGACCTTTTGAACCGCCCTTTCCTCTTGCTGTATTTGCCCTGGAGAAGCCAGGAAGGGACAAGAGTAGAATCAAAAAGGCCCTTTCCCAACCCTCATCCCATCAGGCCCAGAACCACAGCCAAGCCTTGGAAATATCATTCCCTGATCTCAACAGCCCGCCCCTCTATCTTCTTCCTGAGATGGTACAGCCCGAGCAGGAGGGAGAAGCCAGACCACAGCCATGGGGTGGGGGACAGTGAAAGAGAGCCCTAGGAAGCACACACAGAAACCCCCAAACCAAGCCAGGGAGGTTGGGAAGGGGGAGGCACTGAGAAGCTGGAGGCTCATTAGGCAGCAAAGCTAATTGAGACGCTGGGCAGGCTGCAGAGGCCTCAGGGGGAAGGGAGAAGCTGCCTGCAGTGCTGGGGGTGCAGAGAGAGCCCCTGTGAAAGCCCCCCTTCCCTCTCTACCTCAGCTGGAGCAGAGCGGGGCTGAGTGTGCCTGTGGCCCCCAGAGAGAAGAGGATTCGCCAACCCAGGCCCAGCTTGGCTTTCCCCATGCCCAACTCTTGCCTTGTTTTTCGCAGAGTGGGGAGGGGAGTTGCAGCTCTCAGCTCTTGGAGACCTAAAACTAGATTCCCAGGGAGGGGTAGGGGGCGTGGAACTGTATTTGGAAAGTAAACATCTAACCCCAACCCTGACCCATGGGGGCAGATTTAGCACCCCGCCTCCATCCTGGTAGGACTTTTTCTCAGCCCCTCGTCACAGTCACAGTGATCATACCTCTCCCCAAGGGGGCAAGAAAGATCAGCCCTCTAACCCTCAGCTGCCAATGCCCACGTCCTGTCCCCACGATATCCACCAGGCTGCATCAATCTAAATGTCCCTCGGCCCTGCCCCGAGATGAGTCTAGGACACAGCCCCCCGCAGGGTCCTGGAGAAGAATTGCTCAGTCCCACTGGCTGGGCTCCTGGCTTCGGTGGCGTGGACACTGCCTGATGTCTCACGCAGCCACCCATTCAGGTATTTCCAGGCCTCCTGTAAAGGAGGCTACTTCTTTGCTCTCCCCAACTCAAATATACACATTGGCCCCCAGCCTGTCTAGAGTGGGGTGGGGGGGAATCATTGAGGGTTCAGGCCCTCCAAGCCCCTGCCCCTAGCCTCCATCCTAGAGTTTCTTTGCCAAAGAAGCTAGGTAAGCCATGACCAGACTACAGGCTCTGGTTCCTTGGGCCTGGGTACAAGGAGGAGGATGGATAGATGGGAGAGAAGGGCACCTGGGAACCCTTTGAGAATCCTCCCTCCCATCACCTTCTCTCCAGCAAGACATATCTCCAATCTCGAGGACTGAGGATCCCTATGAACTT
The DNA here is from genome assembly GCF_002837175.3 of Physeter macrocephalus. Taxonomy (NCBI): domain Eukaryota; kingdom Metazoa; phylum Chordata; class Mammalia; order Artiodactyla; family Physeteridae; genus Physeter; species Physeter macrocephalus. The sequence goes on from NC_041227.1 coordinate 115,249,083, forward strand.
AAGAGGATTCCCCCAGTGAGCCCCAGACTCTTTCAGACCACCACCACTATCCCAGGCAAGGAAAAGGGAGTGGCACCCAGAGGGACAAGGGACAGCTGAAAGGAAGGCCCCAGTCAGCTGCCTCCCAGGCTCCAAGGGGCCTGGGGTGGAGAAGGGAGGTATTTTTAGGTCTGACCTGACCCCTACACCCCACGTGCCCACATTATCATGGTGGTTACAGTTGCTCCAGGCTGGCCACAGCAAGAAAAGAGTTAATGCTATCCTAGCCTTGGGGTGTTGCCAGGTTGGATAAGGACATGTCCCAGAGAAATCCCCTGGCACGACCACCCCAGACCTTGCTGGTCACTCCATGGGCACCCTCCCCACCCAAGAATACCCCTTTCTGGGGGTAACCTGGGGGCACAGGAGAAGTGTGAGTAGGGGGGGGCGGCAGACCACCCCCATCCCCACGCCCCCCAGGTAACACAGTTTCTTCCCCTCCAGGACAGTGAGTTGGCATCCATTCAACTTTCCAAACTTTGGAGGCATTTTCTGGGGCTGGGGGGGATGGGGTGGAGGAGGAGGGATAACGTGGATGTTTGTTGGGGGAGGGGAGGTGGTCCAATATAGGGGTGGAGCTGAAGTGGCTGGGACGGGGGCCTGGCCCGGAGCTGGGCCCTTCCCCACCCTCGAGGGCCAGTGTCTGCAGCTCTGAAGGCCTGCTGGCACCGCCCTCTGACCACCGCCTCGGCCCCCCCCCCACCCCACCCACACCCGCCCGGCGCCCCCGAGCGTGCTCTCCGTCCCCCCTTCGCCTGAGCTCGCTCTCTAGCCTCCTTCAACCCCCGGGTCCCCCCGCCAGCACCCACACTCTCAACCCACTGGAGCCGGTACCCGAGCAGCAGAGACCCTGACGCGTGGGAGAGGAGGAGGCGAGGGTGACAGGCGGCCCGACCGCCTCCTCCCCGCTCTGCCAAACCGCAGCACAACTCCCGGCCAAGCGCGCATCAATCATTCACCGGCAGAGCTGGGGGGCGCACAGCCCTCTCCCCTGGGCGCCGGGCATATAACTAACCCCTTTTTCCCTGGCCCCCCTCGATCCGACCCCACAAAGTCCGCGAGATCGGCCCCCTTCCCTCGATCCCGGCCACCACGCCTCACCTGTGGGCTGGGGTCGAAGACCTCCATGGGGATCTCCTGGGAGGATGCGTAAGGGCCCCGGGACATGCTGGTCTTCTGGACCATGGAGAGGAGCCTCCCCTCCGGCCGCCGGTCCGGCCCAGCCGGGCGCCCTCAACGCATGAGAGAGGCCGTCGGAACCGAGAGCAGCGCAGCCAGCACCCGGTCGAGCCACCTGGCCCGGCCTTCGGTTGCCCTCTTCCTGCCTTCCCTCCCTCCTCCCGCTCTCTCCTCTGCTGCCGCCGCCTCCTCGTCCCCTGAAGGCTCAACATCTCCCCCCGCCCCCTCCGCTCCCACCCCCCCCTCCCTCCCTCCCTCCCTCCCTCCTCCGGCCCCGGCCCCGCCCCTCGCAGCCCCTCCGCTGGCTCCGCACAGACAATGGGAGGACGGCGGAAGCGGCGGGCGCTAGCCTCCGACTGGCCTAGGGTGAGGGTGGCCCACTATGGGGGAGATTAGAAACCCGCCAAGGGGCTGAGAGCGGAGTGGGGTTGGGGGGTGCCGTATACCAGTGGATGCCAGGCGCGGATGGAGCTGAAGCGCGGATTAGCATGGCTGGCACCGCCCCCCTCTTCCGTCCCAAATCGCTCTTCCTAGCTGGTCTCCCCATTCCACTCCAGCTTGGGCCACCGGAACTTCACGGCCCTGGTGATCCTGGGACCCGGCTTTAACTCCTTTCTCCCCACTGTGGTCCCAGGCCTACTTGAACCAAACGGAAAGTCCCCTCCCTCGCCAGTATGGTGGTGCTGGCCGGCTGGAGGCTGAAGCTGGGGTGGGGAGGGTGTCCAAAAGGAGTCTCAGCAGAGACAGCAACAAGAAATCCTGGGGACTCAGGAGTCCTATTGCCCTAGTGCTAATATCCCCCAAGCCCTTCCAAAAGGCCAGGGGTGGCCCTGGGTGAGGTCTGTGTTCCTCGAAAGAGAGGAAAAAGGAAGAAATGTGGAGTTGAGACAGGAGAGACTGGCAAAATTCAGATCTATGACCTTTTTTTTTTTTCTTTTCCCTGTATTTTGGCCGCGCTGTTCGGCATGCAGTACGGTTCCCCAACCAGGGATCAAACCCGGGCCTCCGCAGTGAAAGCTCTGAATCCTAACCACTAGGCCACCAGGAAACTCCCGGATCTAATAACTTTTGACCTAGAATTGCTCCCCCTTCATCCTTGAATTAGGGACAGATACCCAAGGCCTGAACCCCACCCGCCATGATCTATGGAGAGAAAAAGAGTAGAGGATTCTGGCAAGAGACCTTAGTGCCAACTTGGTTCAGGCTCTTTCTGGTGGTGGCCCTGGACAGATCAGCACACCTCTCCTGTAAAATGGGTTTGCCGGTACTGTGGTGTCTTTGTCACTTGGGATTACTGGGAAGAAGAGGGAAATGAAATTAAATGATGGATTGCTGGGGGGTTTGGAGATGCTGAAAGGTGCTGTGCAGGGGTCAATCATGACAGGAGAAACTGTTACCTCCTTGTTTGACCCCTTCCAGGGCTCCACAAAGAGGAGAGATGAGAAGTAGAATGAAGAAGATTTGTGCAGCTTCAAAGACCCTAAAGTAAGCCAACCTGGGAATTCCCTGGCAGTCCAGTGGTTAGGACTCCGCCCTTTCACTGCCTAGGGCCTGGGTCCAATCCCTGGTCTGGGGAACTAAAATCCCGTTAAGCCAGTGCGGCCAAAAGTAAAAAAAAAAAAATAAGCCAACTTGCTATGTTCTGCTGGAGGGGAGACTGTGGAATACACTGACTCCTTTTCACCCTGGGTTTTGCAACAAGTGATGGCCAGCCCCAAGAGCCAATACTGAGCAGGGCTCCCATCTTCCCCTTGGGCACAGGAGAGCCTGGCATGACAGAGAAGCCATGGGTTTTGTAGTCAGAAAGACCTAGATTTTCAATTTCTGCTACCTCAGCTGTAAAATGGCGATGACACTACTTGTGAGGAAGTGGCATAAATTTTGCATCCCTTCCTCTTTTTAATTTTATTTTGGGGGGTGGGGGCATGCCGCGCGACTTGTGGGATCTTAGTTCCCGAGCCGAGATCAAACCCGGGCCGTTGGCAGTGAAAGCACGGAGTCCTAACCATTGGACCGCCAGGGATTTCCCTTCCCTTCCTCTTTTTGACCTTCTCAGCTCTATATAGCAGCCAGGAGAAGTTCAGATGATAGATACAGGATTATCAGCTGGAGCGAAGCAAGGAGTTGGAGCCAGAACTCAGATCAATGTTTCTTGGACCCTGGAATGTTCTCCTTGGTTTTTTGCCTTGGATGCTCCAGAGCAAGAGGAAATAACTATGAGAGGGCCTGTCATTCGATTTTTCTTTTTTGGACTTTCGCAACTATTCATTCACTCACTCGCTAATTCCCAAGTGCTTACTACGTGCAAAGCTCCATATGGGGCCGCTGGAATACAGTGTGAGCCAAACCAAAGACGGGTTCCCGCCATCAAGGAGGCATTGTCTTAATGCCTTCTTTTGCAAGTTGCAAACGTGAACTCATGTGATTTTCAAAACTAGACGACGAATATATTAGAACTAGGTACACTATACACAAGAGGAAACTAAGGCACTGAGATTTAGAGCCGCAGTGGCTCAAAAACATACACTAATGTCTTTGGTGATCTATTCTGCGCTCCAGGGGCTGCCAGTTACCGGGAGAGTGAATAAAAGGTTGCTTTTGTCTGATATCTGCCCTCATTACTCTCTCTTGTTTCATTTTTTTCCCGCTGACAAATCATCCTTCCACAGAATCCAGTATGCCTGGGAACAGTGGGCCGCTCTAGTAAAAACTACTTTATCCCGCCTGCGCAATCCAGCTGACTTCCGGCTTCCACTGCCCACGTGATCAGGTACCCTTGCTGCGCATGCTTAATAGGAAGTTGGACTATACCACTCTGCCATACCGAAGGAAGATATTTTCTATGTTTTAAAGTTTAAAAGCGATTCCTGATATTAGACTTCTGTTATCCCGGGTATTTACAGAATATATAAGTAAGTTTAGGGTGGCGGAAGATTAAAGGACCGGAGGGGAATACGGGCGAAAGCGGAGCGGGGGGTGGGCTCTCCCCTTCACAGATAATGGGAGGAGCCTGGGGAGAGCAAGTTCTTTCCTTTGGCCGCTGCGGTCGCAGCCATGAGGTAAGGGCTCTCGGGTCTCTGATATTGATTGATTCTGGCTGCGGCCGCACTGCGGGGCTCGGTACCGTAGCCCATGCTGGAAGAGACGGGGTGGAGGCGGCCCTGAAGCGGCGCGTCCCGGAGCTTGGTATAGGCCGGAGCACACTAGCTCCCAGCCTCGAGAGGAGGGGGTGGGGGAGCGCTCCCTACTTTAGGACGGGGGAAAGGCGGGCTTCGCGCCCCACACGTGTCTGAGGATACCCACGCGGGCAGAGGAAAGGCGGCGGCGGGGACTGGGCTGTGGCCCCCTTACTCGCTGGGCCGATCTATGGCTCCGAGCCGATCTCTGCTTCCATGTGACGTAAGACAGGTCGCGAGTAGGCCCCAAGCCTCCGACTGCCGAGAGCGAAACGATCCCTGGGACCTTGATGCTTTCTACCCCGTAGACCCGTTATAAGAAAAATTTTAAGGCTAGTTTATTAATGGGATAAGAAAGGGAAAACGAGCCCAGGAAGCAAAGGACTAGATTAACTAGCAAATCAGTCCCACTGGCCTCGGATTCTTCACGTTAAACACTTGTTTTTAGTGCTGGGTACCAGAAAGGGCATAAGCCTTATTTTCATTCCAATTGTATCCATTAGCCTCCTTTTCCAGAGGAGAAAACAGACACAGAATAAGACATAACCTATAGGTTGTCGACATCCCAGGGTGGGCTGTTGCCTCCTACAGGAATTCACAGGCAAAGCTTTACAAAGGTCTTGGTATAGGGAAGATTATTAACCTGGGGCTGCGTCGTGGGTGGCAAAAGTCTGGGGGGACATGTTTGTCTTTAGTACTAAATGCATATACACACGCACTCCCCCCCACCTCCACCATGTTTCACAACATTAGAAGACTTTGAAGGACAGGCCTTGTTGGGGATGCTTATTCTTGCCCAGGAATGGTTTCCAGGACCTGATAGTGTTTTCTGTTTGTCCCAGTATGCTCAGGCTTCAGAAGAGGCTTGCTTCCAGTGTCCTTCGCTGTGGCAAAAAGAAGGTCTGGTTGGACCCCAATGAGACTAATGAAATCGCCAATGCCAACTCCCGTGAGTTCTTGGGGTCTAAGTTCCTTCTTCATCCTATCCCTTTCTCATCCTTTGTGCAATGAAAGGTGACACGATTGTGTTGACTGTTAACAAACCTAGGAGAGCTCATAGTTTGGGGGGGGTTATAAAATGGAGGAGTCACAGAAATATGGAATGCCAGGTGTTCTCTTCCTGCCACTTGCCAGAATGACAGGATGGAAGTTAATGGAACCACCCAATGTTATATCAATAAATATCGCTAGAGTGGATGTTCCGTTTTATAGCTGTGAGAAGGATTTGTGAAGAGACAGTACAAGGACTGGGGCGGGGTAGAGATGGCCAATGAAATGGTGAATTGGAAAGGCCTGGGGCCTCAGACTTTATTAGAGGCCTGTTTGCATATAATTCAAAGTAGTAAGACAGTGTCAGTCCTGCAGATAACATCAACATGCCCACATTACTTCAACATAATATTGTTACAGGGAAAAAGTATTCAATGACATTGTTTAAAACTGTAAGGCAGACTTTATTCAGAATAATTGCAGTAGTTACAGGGACCAATGGGATTTTACTTTGGGGGAGAGAGATTGAGATGAAGTCAGAATATAGCGTGGGCAAGTAGGAATTTATAGCCAGGGAGCATGGTGTAGGGGATCCGTGGATGGGAAATTACTAAGAGGGCAATAAACTATAATGGAAAAGAATATATATATAAAGAATGTATGTATGTGTATAACTGAATCACTGTGCTGTACAGCAGAAATTTACACAACATTGTCTTAATTGTTTCTTTTTAAAAAAAAAAAGGAAATTACTAAGGAAACAGAGGTAAGGGGGATTCTGGCCTGGGTGGTCAGATATCAGGGGTAGGGGTTTCTGCTTAACTAACTTAAGCAGAGTTTTTACTAAAACTAGAATTTACAAGGAAGTGTACAGATGGGCCTAAGAGAAGCTTCAGGAACCTGATGAAAGTTTGGTCAAGCAGGAATTTTTGTGAATATCAGGGAAATCCTTTACCTGTTTGGGTTTGTGCTATTGTAATGTGTGCTCAAAAAATCCTTATTTTAGACTGGTAGCTAATAGGTGAAACAGGATCTGAAGGACTAGGCCGTATTTGTATGCTATTTTGATCACATATCCCCACATATGTGTATTTGGAGTGTGCTGTAAAACATCTAAAAGGGTAGAGGTTTTTTGTTGTTGCTGTGTTTTGTTTTTTAAGAAAGAAATAGAAGTTCCCCAATTTCCACCATTTTTGAAAACCAGGGATGTGAGCAGCATCTCTGGCATGTCCTGTTTGGACTCTGCTTTGTGACTGGTGTACTTGGGGCTAGGCCCCACCTGACTGACCAGGTGCATTGTGATTTCCTAGGTCAGCAGATCCGGAAACTGATCAAAGATGGGCTTATTATCCGGAAGCCTGTGACAGTCCATTCCCGGGCTCGATGCCGAAAAAACACCTTGGCTCGCCGGAAGGGCAGGCATATGGGCATAGGTAAGTACGTTCTTCCCTTTTCTCTTAAGACTTAGGGAATGATAAATGATTAAGTCTAGACTAGGAAATATTCAGAAACCTTTCCCATTCTGACTCATTTTGAGCCCTTTTCCTACTCTCTGTTTTTCTCTCTGCAAATCAGAAAGTTGGCACTGTTGTTGGAGTTGAAGGTATTGGTAGAAAGAGGTCACATTTATTGAGCACCTATACCCTCGTACCCTACCCATCCATTCTACTGGATGCTTGGGAAATGTCCAAAAAATCCTAAAACCGCTTTCTAGGCTCAGGATGACCTAGGGAGATGAAGGTCGCATCACCTTTTTAAAGCCCTTCCAGCTTACCATACTGCCTTGGTGCATGCCCTGTCATATCGACATTCTGTGGAGTGAATGGGGAATAATTGCCTTGTTTGTGCTTCCTTAAAAATTGAGGAAATAAATTAAATACTTGGGATCATCATCTGTAAAGTGGAAATAAAGCTACTTAAAGTGAGGTACAACTCTTGGCCCGTGACCCAAAGAGTTATAAAGTGTTTCAGAAATTGGTAGCTATCGTTGTGACCAGTCAGCTGGCTCTAGTAACCCAGATGCACTACAGTGCGCCTGACTCATCTTCCTCGTAGGTAAGCGAAAGGGTACTGCCAATGCTCGAATGCCCGAGAAGGTAACCTGGATGAGGAGGATGAGAATTCTGCGCCGGCTGCTCAGAAGGTACCGTGAATCTAAGAAGATTGACCGCCACATGTAAGTACCTTCTCTCGGGCCCACCAAGACCCATTGCTGTTTCGATGGCTTGTTCTTTGCACAGATATAAGCTCTGTCTCATTGGCCTTGGGGAGAGAGCCATGTGTCTTGGTATTTTCTAAGAAAGTTCTTCTGTTCTGTCCTGTTCTTCTGCCCACATACACCATCAGGACAGCCTAAGAATTAAGTTTATCTGCCAGGTGAGCTCTTCTGTCTAGAAATTGCACAAAAAGTCCTGGTTTGGGGGAAAGAAGTCCCTGCAGCAAGAAGAGAGGAAAGGAACCCTACATGCTTAGGGGCCTTGTGTAGAGGAGCAGATCACAGGCCAGCCTCTGTGTTGATCCCATTGCTGACCAGAACCTCTAATCCTTGTACGCTACAGGTACCACAGCCTGTACCTGAAAGTGAAGGGTAATGTGTTCAAAAACAAGCGGATTCTCATGGAACATATCCACAAGCTGAAGGCAGACAAGGCTCGCAAGAAGCTTCTGGCGTAAGTTTCTTTAGGAATTGGTGTCTGTCACAGGGGTGAGTTCTGAGACATTTAAAATGTGCTGATGTCTAATCTTGACTTACATGCAGTCTGTCCAGAATACAGTTGTTGTGTTAGAGGTATGTGCTGCTCTGTCCTGTACATACCCACATACCACCTACCGTCAATGTCAGGGTAGTGTGGGGACTTATTGGCTAGTCGAAGCAGGAGCTCTTGGTGTCCCCAGCAGCTCACCCGTCTTCTCTCTTCCATTACCCAGGGACCAGGCTGAGGCCCGCCGGTCTAAGACCAAGGAAGCCCGCAAGCGCCGTGAAGAGAGGCTCCAGGCCAAGAAGGAGGAAATCATCAAGACTCTGTCCAAGGAGGAAGAGACCAAGAAATAAAGTTCTCCTTTTCTTCTCTGTACATAGTGGCCTCAGCAATTACATAGATTACTCATTCAATAAAAAAACAAGGCTTTATCTGCTTACCTCTCTGCTTCTAGTTTCTGGCTGCTTGGTGGGTCTTCACTGTTTACAGGGCCAGAACTGAGGAATGAGATACAGGCCATTCCCTGGGTTCCTGCTTCATTTCTTCCTTGGCTCCTGGCCTCTGGTCAGGCTCATGCCCCCTCCGTCCGTGGGGTGTGGGGCCTACTTTGAAGGGAGGAGAGGAAGGGCTTCTGCCCAAGCCTCAAAGACTATGCCTCAAAACTGCCCTTTTCAGCAGAGCATGAGTGGCACCTCAGACATGGTCTCAGATGTTGGTTGGGAACCAGTATTCAGTTGTGGCATGAGTTGTCACATTATTTTAAAACAAAATAATATGCTTGCACTGAGGTTCAAGGTTGTGGTCTACTGCCTTGGAACTCCAGGACGGTGGGAATTTGAGCCACCACCAGTCCAGAAGGTATGATCTGGATTTGAACTGCTGACTACTGCCTAAGCTGTCTTTAGACAGCCTTATTGAGATAGAACTGAAGCTGTCATCTTGAGCATCCCAATTTCTATTTCTAAACTTTTTTTCTTTCCTGTCCTTAGAAGGATTGTTTCCTGTTTTGTTTTTTGGTTTATAACCATCAAAAATGGCCCAAAGAAAAAAGGCTTTCTCAGCAGAAGTTGGAATAAAGGCACATAACATACACACTTGTCACAGCAATTTTGAGTTACTTAATTCATATCCCTTTTTACAAATGAGAAGTAGGCTTTATTTTGCCTATTAACGTAGTAGTAAGCACCAATGAATTTTTCAGTAAAGTGTCTGCTCTGTGAGCCAAGTTACTGAGGCAGTTTACACTGACTTGTATTGATTCTATAATTTTCACAACATTGTAAAGTAGGTTATTAGCTTCTCCATTTTAAAAGCAGATGAGAAAAGAGGTGAAGCCAGATGTTGGATTCACCTGTTAAGACGGCCTGAATGGGAAAAATGGATTCAAGATGAAGTAAGATAGGACTTTGTAGACTGATTACGGAGGCCTCAGGAATAAGGCTAGCTTGGTCCCCAGGCCTCGAGCTTTGGAGGACTAGGCAGGAGATGCCTTTGGTGATCAGGAGAAGAAACTAGTGGTAGGGAGAATTCCTGGAAGAGCCGAGTTGAATATTTTGAGTGGGTGGCAGTTTGAGTGACAGGTGTCCTGGTGGAAGGGGTCAGTCAGTCAGTTAAATACAGGAGTGTCAGCTCAGGTGAGAAGTCTGGGGAGGAAAGTTGGGCACAGCTATGACTGGTGTGCCCGTCCTGCGGTCTACCGTCTCTGAGGAACTCTTGCTTGTGGGCAGTAATGCGAAGGCCAATGAGGTGTCTTCAGGATATGTACTGGGCACATGTTTCCATCTGCACTTGGGTGGGAAAGGCAGGGCTAAAGCGATCCTGGGGGCAGCAGACCTATCCCCAGCTCTGCCTGCAGTGTCCTCGTGCAGTCTGGACAGGTGGGGATGTGGGTAGCCCAAGGCAGGGAGGCCCAGACAGAATAGTCCAGACAACCTCCATCACCACCCATGTGCATCAGAGCCCCAGCTGAGAGGACACTGATTTTTGGTTTCCCTGTTGCCACCATAGCAGCCTGTGCATAATGTAACCTTAGGCTTGCTCTAAGCCTGTCATTTCATGTGGGGAAGCTGTGGCCTGGAAGAAAAGCCTCCGCTAAGCTACTTGGAGCTTGAGATGCCTTCTTCCCAGAGGAGGAAGGGCATTGAAGGCCGCCCACCTCCACTTCCTCCAGGCAGTAGAGGGATGACAGGAAGGAGATAAGGACCTTTACTGAGGCTCCAGAACCTGCAGCACAGAAAAGGTTTCCACCATGGACCAGGAGATGGTGCTGTTCTCTCGCAGGTCACTGAAGGTGTAGGAAACTGCCTCACTTTTGGCGGGGTTGGGGGGAAGAATCAGGTTGGAGGAGCCTATCTCTTGGGAAGCCTTGCATGTAGAAGACACTTCTTTCTGAAGCTTACCCCAGGCCTAAGCTTACCTCTTTCCACCACAGGCCTCTAAGGCCTTACCAGGGCAGTGCCTAGGAGGGCCCCCTTAGCAGGCAGGCAGACCCCTTAAAGTAACCGCTGGGTTACCCCTTAAGGTAACCGCTGGGTCTCTTCCAGGTCCTGGAGCCTTGTGAAATTCGGATGAAAAGACGTGTCCATTCTCTCAAGAGTTTGCAACTGGTCCCACCATATAATTTTACCCTTTAAAGGGGCTCATGGCCCTGAGGTAAAGACTCCATCAGCAAGTCCAACTCCATTTCTGGAGGAGGAAACTGAGGCCTGGAGGGGCCAATGACTCCCCAGAATACCAGTGCGGCTTGAACACTAGCACCCAACTTTGAGTCCTCCAGACCAGACGTGGGAGGGGGTAACTCGGAGTGGGCTGCAGCCGAGAGGTACAGAGCACAGCTGCTGCTGCAGGGCCACAAGCTGGATGAGGGGTACAGGGTACAGTGGGTGCTCTCTCAGAGGCTGAGACAGACCACCTAGGCTGACTCCCCAAAGCACAGGGAGGGCCAAGGCCAGAGGTACACTGGCTGGTCGCACTCTCCGGCAGGTGCCTCCAATGTCCTAAGCGTTGGGGAGGGGGTGTTAAGAATGGTGGGGGGGTAAAAAGAAGGCTGAAGGGGCCAAAGGGAGTGGTGCTAGAAAGATGGATGGGGTTGCACAGAGGGGACCTGTCTGTCTCCCCACCCACTGCCTCGTATCAATCTCTCTGCCCTTTGAGGCCTCTTGTCTCTTGCCCCCAGACTCCCCCTCTTTTTGTCTCCCCTAAACCTTAATCCCCACAGGGTACATGCCGGCTTAAGCTCAGGCTGAGGTGGGGGGATGGAGGGCACGTGTGGGTCAGACAACAGAGCCAAATGGGGGGTTGGCACCACCAGCAGGTTGCTTGACATCCTCTGCCCCAGGCCAATGGTGTCGCTGGTCCTGCTACCCCCAGAGTGGGCACGGAGGAGGGCAGAGGCTGCGGTGGGGACACCAGCTGTTCCCAGCCCCAGGCTGTGAGCGTGCTGTTAGTGGTCCAGCCACCACCGGAAGAAGCTGCTGTGCTCAGCAGTGCGTCAGATGAGCTGGGGAGGAGGCAGGGGTCCAGGCCAGCTGCTGGCCGGTGCAGACACAAGTGGGTGTGCAGAAGGTTTGGCTGAAAGGCTCTGACCCTCTCCAGTGGAGTAGGGTCTTGATCCCTGGAGCCCCCAGCCCAGGATTTCAAGGTGTCTCTGTTTCCATCGTGCTGGTTTAAGCCACTGAGGGACCCAGGGTCAGGTGGGGGAAGAGCTGAACTGAGAGGCAAGAGATAGAATTTCTGAGACCAGCTTGACCGTTAATTTGCTGGGTGACCTTGGGCAAGTTTCTAGTCTGCTCTGGGCCTCAGTTGCTCCAAGTATAAAAGGGGAAAGGTTTGGGCTGGTTAATTTGTATGACCATGGACAAGCCACCTAATATCTCTGGGTCTCAGTTTCATCATCTGTGAAAAGGGGACACCACCACTTTCCTCACCGGGTCCTCAGAGGATAAAATAAAATTAAGTTCCTGGCATAGTTTCCCTGGCACAGTAGGTGCCTGTTTGTGTGAGTTCCCCTCTTTTTAAGACTCTGGACTGGGTTTGTGACCCCTTTATCCAGTCCCATCATCGGGGGTCCTAGGAAGGGGGTCACCCTCCTTCTCCTGCTCCCCCTACCACCCCCAAGCTCTAGAGTCATCCCTGAAGCAGCCCAGAGAAAGCGGTTGGGGACCCAGGGTCTGGCCCCACGGGGCCTACCTTGATTTGGGGGGGCTGGAAGGCAGAGCCGGATGGGCGAGTCTCCGGGGGAGCAGGCCCCCCCCCCCGCATTCTGGCAGCACGGCGTTGCCCTGGCACCGCCTCTCTCTCTCCTCTCTCTCTCTCTCTCTCTCTCTCTCTCTCTCTCTCTCTCTCTCTCTCTCTCTCTCTCTCGGCGCTCCCCTCTGCCTATAAATAGCACAGGACGTGCTCGCCTGGGCGATGACGCGGCCGGGCGTGCGGACGGGAAAGAGGCGGCTCAGCCGGAGCAGGTGGGCGGCGGGCACCGCTGGGGGCGGGGCGCCACCGCGGCCCCCCTGGCGCCAGGCTCCCGATGAGTCATCTCAGGGCCCCACCGTCCGCGGCTGTACTCGCCGCCAACGTATCTGCCTCGGGTTTAGGGGGCTGCGGGGGCGAGGCTGATCTCGGGTGGGTATTGAGCCCCCCCGCCCCCGCCCCTGGGTACGGCTGGTCTCCGAGGGCATCTCTGCCTGGGCCGGAACGGCCCAGACGCAGAGGTGTGTGCCCGCCCCCTGCGCGAGGCAGGAGCGCCTCGAACCAGAAAGTGGCCGCAGCCCCACCCTCTCTCTCTCCGGCGTCCCCCAAACCTCCTGCCCCACTTCCTCAGATCCCGCCTGGCTCAGGCTGCTTGGGTGGAAGGGAGTGAGAAGGCTTGGGGACCCTCACTGTCAGGGCCAGCTGTCCCCACACCCCTCCTCTCGGAGATGAACGCATTCTCCGACCTTCAGGCTGTCTCCTTTCCGCACCTCCACCGCCACCCACCCCCGCCCCCCGACCCCTTGCCCCTTCCCTTCCTCTAGCCCAAGCAGATAGAGCAGACAGGTTGGGACAAGAAACATTTAATTAGGAGTCTGGGGGCTCCGCAATGCCCCAGCAGACGCCTCATGCAGCCTCATGTACAGTGGGCATTGGGCCCGCCCCTGGGACATTGCCGGAGGGGGGGCCCTCATGGCAGCAAACAGGGCAGTGTGGCTTGAGTACCCCCGCTCTGCGAGGGAGAGGTGGGGCAGGGGCCAGTGGGTAGGAGGATGTGTCCCTCCCACTGCATGGGAGGGTGTGACGGTGCCTAGGATGGGGGGTGGCATTGGCTGGCACGATCAAGGGCACAAGAGGAGGCTCTGAGCTTGGGGGGAGAGGGAAGTTGGCACCAGAGAAAAGCAACCTGCAAGGGAAGGGTCCTCTTTGCGTGTCCCCACCGCCCCCCTCAGGATGCCTACCCACTTCCCCTCCTGGTGCTCCAACAGAATTCGTTGTCTGTTTCCCACTCCTACTCTTCCTCCCAGGGCTCTGCGTCCTGGACAAGGGACCCCTGCAACGGCAGCCCTGTCCCCTGCAGAGCCTGGAGAGAGGGGGTGAGGGAAGGTCACTGCGGGGTCAGCCCTGAAGGTTGGGTTCCTGGGGTGGGCCTGGAGAGGACTGGGACAGGAACTGAGCTTTTAGAGTCCTGACAGTGAACTGGGGGTTATTTTGAGCAGGCGTGGGCCAGTCTTTTGTTCTTAATCGGGTTTCTGTGTTCAGGCCGCTCTTGGGTGTCCTTTCCCAGTGCACAAGGGTAGGATGAGGCTGCTCTGTGGTGACTGTGCTACTTGAGGGGACAGTCTCTGATTTACCACAGCTTCCCCAGACCTCAGCCCTCCCCTCCTCTGTCCACCCAGGTTTCAAGTAATGGGAGAGATAACCACAGAACTTTCCTGAGAATTGATGGAGTGACAGAGGTGGTGAGACCAGGATCCTTCTGCAGCCCTGAATTCCCTCCCTACCCAGAGCTGGGGCTAAGGGACCCGGGAAGGCACCTTCCCAAGGCCCCACTTCCAAAGGGGCAGCTGCAGGGTCACACACACAAAGACCCGAGCAGGGGCTCTGTGAGGAGAGGGGAGCTGTCAGGCAGGCAAAGATGCTGTGGGCAGGGAAAGGTCTCTGGAAGAGGCAGCAGGGAAGTTCCCCAGGAACTTCCTCTCAGGGCCGGACTCAGCATGGCAACGGGCTTTGGGAATGCATGGGCACCAGGGGGACCCACCTGGAGCTTTCTCATCCCCTCCCACTTTCTCCTCCTCCCCACCTCCAAGTCTCAGAGCAGCAACCTCCTCAGGGCACCCCAGGACCCATGAAATAAAACCCTCCTCAGTGCAGAAGCCTCCCAAGCCATGGTGACTGGCCCCTAGGAGAAGGGCAGAGGAAGAGAGAGTGTGGGCAGATGCCTGCTCCCCTCCTGGGGCCAGAAGCAAGGGCTGGGCACAGGCCAGGGTGGCTTCTGGGTTCTCTTGGCTCTTCTCAGATCTCGGTCAGGATGTTGGCTGGCACCAGACCTCGCTTCTTGCCACTGCTGACGCGGATGAAGCCATCAGCATCCTTGCTCCTGCCGACGCCCACACAGATCTGAGCGGAAGAGACATGAGGCTGAGGCTTGGCACTGCCTGCATCCCTGGCCCCAAGTCCTGCTGATGGCTCCCAGGCGGTCCATCCCAGGGGATGACGGGACCAGCATCAGATGTGGTTGGAGCCCGGATGATGGGAGCAGATCCCATGAGAGTACAGGGTGCAAGACCAGGCAGTCAGCAGACACAGAGCATCGCTGCGGGTCTGACCTTTGAGATCAGCTGGTCTGATGCCCCTGACAAACTACCATTTCACAGAGGAGGTAACAGGGGGAAAAGGACTTGCCCGTGGTTAACAAGAACCCAAAGGCAGAGCCAGCATTCAAACCCAAGCCTCTAGACTCCTAATCCAGTGCTCCTCCCCCGACTGTCTCTAACATAACTCAGCCCTCTGCCTGTGTTAGCTGCCAGCCCCAGTTCCCAGAGGGGAGGACAGGAGAGCCCTGCAGTCCCACCGCTGCCTTTTTTTTTTTTTTTTTTTTTTTTTTTTTTTTTAAAGGGAATTTCAGTTCCCAGACTAGGGATTGAACCCGGCCACGGTAGTGAAAGCCCAGAATCCTAATCACTAGGCCACCAGGGAACTTCCCAGTCCCACTGCTTCTAGCCTGCCTTCCCTCCTGCTGCCAGGCTGCAAGCATCCTCCTCCAGGGCCCTCGCCCACACCCCTGCCTCCTGTCTCCCACGCCCACCTCTCCAGCCATGCAGGGCCCGGGCCCTCACCTGGCTCTCCTTGAGGCTCACGTAGCCCTGTTCCTTGTTCCCGGAGAAGGGTTGGCAGCAGCGCCAAACGTTCTCGCCTGGCCTCACCCGCTGCACGAAATTGGCTGGGAAGAAGCCAACCCGGTCGCCGATCCTGCCCTGGGGATGAGGCCGGCAATGAGCACTCGTGCCACCCCCTGACCCCCACCGCTT
This sequence comes from Physeter macrocephalus, assembly GCF_002837175.3. Lineage (NCBI taxonomy): Eukaryota > Metazoa > Chordata > Mammalia > Artiodactyla > Physeteridae > Physeter > Physeter macrocephalus. The sequence goes on from NC_041227.1 coordinate 115,264,662, forward strand.
TCTCTAGACCTAATGCCCACTCAGAGCCAATGCTGTCACCCTCCAGATTTGGCATCTCTGTATCTGAGCCCCTAGTCGGGTGGCTTCTGGGCTGGAAGGGGCTCAAGGTGGGCGGAGGGACAAGGCTGGGGCAGGGAGGGGCAAAGTGAGAGTGAGGCCTGAGGGTGGGCCCAGGCCCGGCTAGGGCCGGCGGAGGAAGGAGAGGAGGTCTTTGGGGCAGTGCTCTCTGAGGGTGCGGGCTAGTGACGTACCTACCACTCCCCACCCTCCGCTCCCCACCCTGCCAAGTCACCTTCCACCAGTCCTCGTCAGAGTCGTCCACCAGCGTGATCCGGTCTCCAGGCCTGGGATGAGAGAGCGGCGGTGGCACATGGGGCAGGGTGGACCTTCCCACTCCGTATCCCAAAAGTCCTAGGCCCCCAGATCCCCTGCATGGCCCCCTCAGCTGGGGGAGAGCTCTCGATGCCCTTGGAGGGCCCTGAGTGACACTCTCCAGGACAGAGGCCGGGCAGGGGGCAGGAAACGTGACATTAGCACCAATCCCTCTTGGACTCTGGCACCTCTATCTCCTCTTTGGGCTCAGTGGCCTCAAGTGTGCCAGGAGGAGGTTCCTGAAGGTCCGCCTCACACTCATGTTCCAAGGTCTGGGAGCACAGAGCCCTGAGGTTGGAGCCAGGCAGCTGCCCGGGGCGGGGACTGGGCCGCTGGAGGACTTACTGCAAAGCCAGGTCATTGTTCTCCTGGGGCAGAAACTTGTAGAGCGCGACGTAGGAGTACATGGGCCCCACATCCTTCCGTAGTAGAAGGGGCCTGGGGGCCTGTGGAAAAGCTCTGGGTCATTGATGGGAGGGGGACACCTTTCTTATGCCACCCACTCTCCCCTTGCCCTGACCTTGCCTACCCTGGGGGCTAGGAGATGGGGCACAGTGCTCCTGGGTCAATGACGGGGGAGGTGAAGACTATCCTATCTGCTGTGCTTACACACCCCTGAAGGGACTGGGCCAGGGATGGAGAAGAGGGATCCTCCTCTGCCTGCTGCACCCTAGAACTGCCCACCCTTGGGGGAGTAGGAGTGGGCGCAGTAGGCATTGGGTCAGTGGTGGGAGTGGTAACACCCCTGCCTCCCTGGCCCACTCACCCTGGCATTGCCCATCCCTGTAGACTGAGGATAAATGATGGAGCAGGGATGCGGCCACTCAGCACGCTGTCACCCGCCTAGGGATCCGTGACAAGGAGAAGAACATCCCCTTCCCACCTGGCCTGCGGGGGGCTCACTGCCAGCCCAGCCTCACCTGCTGTCCAGGGCTCTTCTCCTCTGTTCCTGACCCTTCGCTCTCGGCCGGGCCTGTGAATACTGGAGATGCCAGGGTGGGGCGAGGGTGTGAGGCAGCAGGCAGCGGCCCGCACTGTGCTCCCTTCCTGCCCCTGGTCCCCAGTCCCACTCACCGCTGTCGCCAGGGCCCTCCTCCGAGCTGCGGATGCTGCCTTCCCCGTCCTCAACCAGCTCATCCCGCTCGCTCTAGGGACACAGAGAGGGGAGGGCTCAACCCCTGGACCCCCCCAACCCTCTGAGACCTCTGCCCCCGAGGCTCCCCTTTGGTGCTCCCCATACCAAGCTCCGTGTGGGGGACTCAGAGGTGCTGCTGAAGCTGGAGCGGTTCATCAGAGCCAAGGAGGTTCCGTAGCGCAGGGTCTCATAGACGGGGTCCACCTTCCTGCTGGCCCCTACTGAGGAGTCACCATCAAGGCCGGGCACCCTGCTGCCAGCCTCGCTCTGCCCTGAAGTCCTGCATCTCAGCCCTGGCTGCCCTGCTGGCTGTCCTGCTCAGCCAGCCCTAAACTGAAATCTGCACTCCCCTCACCTGCCCCTCCCGGGTCTCCCTCACGGCAGCGAGGGCTCCGTGTCCTCCCACGGTGCCCAGGCACAAACCTGGAGCATCCTGGACCCCTTGCCCACCTCACTGCCTGTGTTCACTCCACCACCTCATCCTACCTCCCAAACATTTCTAGAATTTGTTCACTTCTCTCCATCTCCACCACTACCAGCCTGGTCCAAGCTACCAAACTCTTTCCTGGCAACCATCATGGCCTCCCAACTGGTCTCCCTGCTTCCAGTCCAGCCCCTCCAACCCACACAGTAGCCAGAATGCTCTTGTAAAAACACAAAAATTGACCTTATAATAAAGTCCAAAGACCTGTGGTTACCAAGGGGGAGGCGGGGTGGGGGTGGGGTGGATTGGGAGTTTGGGATCAGCAGATGCAAACTGTTTATACACAGAATGGATAAACAGCAAGGTCCCACTGTAGCGCACAGGGAACTATATTCAATATCCTGTGATAAACCGTAATGGAAAAGAATATGAAAAATAATATATATATATGTATAACTGAATCACTTTGCCGTACAGCAGAAATTAACACAACATTGTAAATCAACTATACTTCAATTAAAAAAAAAAAAAAAGAATAAAGTCCAAAGAACACTCTTAAAATGGACGCCGAGGCCCTGCACCCGGGGTCCCATCTCACCCTTTTACTCTGACTCCCTCAGTCCCAGCCTCATTATCCTTTCTTTAACTCTCTGCCCCTCCCTACCTCTGGCCTGCCTTCTGTCCACACTGGTCTTCCCCAGATCCTCAGACTAATTCCCTATCTTTCAAGTCTCCTGGATGCCTTCTTTGCCTCTGTGGAGGAGGTCGGTGCCGACTTTATCCTCTCTTTATTCCCTATCCTTCTGTTTCAGGCATTCACCAAATGAGGTTTAATTGATGATTTATGTGATTATTTATTTCATGTCTAGCTCCCTTACTAGACCATGAGCTCCACCTTCTTTAGGGCTGTGCTCCCATGTCTAGCACAGTGCCTGGCACTTAGTAGGTGTTCAATAAAGTGTTTGTTGAAGGATGGATGAATGAATGAATGAACTCTACATTCAGGACAGGAGCATCCAAAGAAGGGAAGTGGGGAAAAAAAACCGAAACAAACAAACAAGCAAAAAGAAGAAGAAGAAGTCTAAAAAAAAAAAAAAGAAGGGAGTGGTAGTAGTGCCAAGAACAGGCAGTGCCAGTGTGACTCAGGTGCTCATCTGAGGAGTGCGTGGGTCTCTCATCACACCACAGTGGATCAGGGGCAACGGTGGACACTCACCAGTGGGCGGGGACTCCTTGCTCATGGCACAGGCTGGTGGCGGCTCATGCACCAGGAGGGGGGAGCTGAAGTTGCGGCGGAAGGAGGAGGACTGTGGGAGCAACCAAAAAAGGGAAGTGGGGAAAAAAAACCGAAACAAACAAACAAGCAAAAAGAAGAAGAAGAAGTCTAAAAAAAAAAAAAGAAGGGAGTGGTAGTAGTGCCAAGAACAGGCAGTGCCAGTGTGACTCAGGTGCTCATCTGAGGAGTGCGTGGGTCTCTCATCACACCACAGTGGATCAGGGGCAACGGTGGACACTCACCAGTGGGCGGGGACTCCTTGCTCATGGCACAGGCTGGTGGCGGCTCATGCACCAGGAGGGGGGAGCTGAAGTTGCGGCGGAAGGAGGAGGACTGTGGCGGGGGGTGGGGGGGTGGGGCAGAGAGAGGGCACAGGGAGGTCACAGCCCCTTGAGAGTTTGGCCTTCCCCAAGCCCAAGCACCACCCCACATGAGGAACCTGCCCTGCGGGGCACTCATTCCCCCACATGCCAGGCCTGGGAGCATCAGCCAGCCATCTCTGTGTGGTCCCCACTCACCGTCTTGCCTGGGCATTGCCGGTGGGAGATCTCCTCGGAGCACCAGACGTGGACGCTGACTTTGCATGTCTTACACCGCAAACCCTGCTTGGAGTTTCCTGGGAAGAATGTGGGTTTGGCAAGAGGGGGTGGTCAAGAGAGGCTACCTCCGAGGGCAAAGAGCAAAGGAGGCAGGTTAGGGCATGAGGGAGCAAGGGACTGGGCATCCTCATGCCAGCCTGGGGCCTAGCTCCGACCTCCGCACAGTCGGGGTGGAACCCCCAAGGGTGCTTACGTGTCCTCCCAGAGGGAGGGGCACAGGATTAGCAGCAGCGCAACATCAGGCAGTCAGGTCCGTGGGCCCCCGCCCACACCCACCCCGACCCCTTCTGTTGCCACCCAGGCACCTACCCACAATGAACTGGTGGCACAGCTCACAGGGGCTGGCTCGCTTGAAGACGTGTTCCTGGAAGCTGTGCACCCTCACTGGTTTGAGTGGTGCCAGGGGGCATGGGATGGGGCCGGGGGACAGGGCTGGGGTGGGTAGGCCCCTGTCTGCAGACGCTGGTGGTGGGGAGGGAGGCGGCAGTGGGGGCGGGGGCGTCAGCAGCACCTCGGTGGGGCATTTGAGCTCAGACCCCGAGCGAAAGAAGAAGCTCTCCATGCTCTTACTTCGGAGGATGTTCTTGAGGGAAAGCGAGCGCTTGAACCTCTGGAGCTGAGAGAGGAAAAGGGGCTGTGAGCCTGGAGGGGACTGGCTCCCCGGGATCTCTCCTCGGCCAGCGGCAGCCTGAAGGCTGAGAGCCAGAGGTGAGATGAAGTACTGAGAAAGAGGCTGCCAAGATCCAGAAGGCGGGTCACCATCCCAGGTGCCCACAAGAGCCAGGCAGGGAACCTCCTCGAGCAAAGGAGTTCTGGCTGGAACGGCACCTAATTAGGAGCGGTGGGGACTGGACAGCCAGCGAGTAGCTGCTGGTCTCCTTTAGCCAGCTGAGCTAGTCTGTAGGGGCAGCCCAGCATTGCCAGGTTTCTCAATTTTCAAAAAGAAATCTAGGGCTTCCCTGGTGGCGCAGTGGTTGAGAGTCCGCCTGCCGATGCAGGGGACACGGGTTCGTGCCCCGGTCCGGGAAGATCCCACATGCCGCGGAGCGGCTGGGCCCGTGAGCCATGGCCGCTGAGCCTGCGCGTCCGGAGCCTGTGCCCCGCAACGGGAGAGGCCACAACGGTGAGAGGCCCGCGTACCGCAAAAAAAAAAAAAAAAAGAAAAAGAAATCTAGACTTTGTTTTTTAAAAATATTTATTTGGTTGCATCGGGTCTTAGTTGTGGCAGGCAGTTTCCTTAGTTGCGGCTCGCCAGCTCCTTAGTTGCGGCACACGGGCTCCTTAGTTGCGGCATGTGAACTCTTAGTTGCGGCATGCATGTGGGATCTAGTTCCCTGACCAGGGATCGAACCCGGGCTCCCTGCATTGGGAGTGCGGAATCTCAACCACTGAGCCACGTGGGAAGTCCCTAGACTTTTTTTTTTTTTTTTTATCATCTTTATTGAAGTATAATTGCTTTGCAATGGTGTGTTAGTTTCTGCTGTATAACAAAGTGAATCAGCTATACATATACATATATCCCCATATCTCCTCCCTCTTGCATCTCCCTCACACCCTCCCTACCCCACCCCTAGACTTTTTTTTATAAAAGTAATTTTTAAATAAAAAATATTAATCCATTTCATGAACTTATGAAATTTAAAGTCAGTTAAGAGGGACTTCCTGGTGGTTCAGTGGTTAAGACTCTGTGCTTCCATTGCAGGGGGCACAGGAAAATCTGCATGCTGCGTGCAGCCAAAAAAAAAAAAAAAAAAGTCAGTTAAGAAATCTAGAACTTTATGCGAAATTGGATAGAAACAAATTCAAGAGGTTTTATTTCCTTTTTTCTTCGCAGAAATGGTAGTATACTATTTCTCCCGTGCCTTGCTTTTTTCTTGGAAATCATTCCATACAAATACACAAAAAGAGTTTCACCATTCTTTTTGTATGGCTGCACAGGAATTTCACTGAATGGATGTACCATTTACTCGACTTAACAAAATAACACTTTGGAGGCCAAAACACACCAGGTCCTCGGTCCTTGAACAGGGAGTGGGGGAGCGGTCACCCTGGACCCTCATCCTCAGGGCTGATTCTCCCTCCAAAACACCTCTCCAGTGCATCGCCTGCAACACCTCAGCACCCCAGAGCCCTGCCCTGGTTCAGGTTCCAGCACCCTGTCGGGTTCAGGGCCATAGCTCTGTGCCTCCACCTTGGCCATCCCCACCTGTTCTCCATGCAGCTGCCAGGGAGGTGATCCCTGACCCCGCAAAAAACCTTTCAGGACTCCTCAGGACCCAGCCAAGGCCCCTGTCCCAGCCATGAAACTGCAACTTGGCCAAACCTGCCCTTCCACCCCAGGCCTTCCGCCTGAGCCCAAATGTGCGGACTTGAACTCATCCGTGTTTCATGCCTCTGAGCTTTTTACACGTTTGACCTCTTCTTTGCCTTATCCAGTTATTTCACGCTTTCTTCTTCAGGGTTTCCTGTGATTCTTCCTTCTCTGGGAAGCTGTCTCTTCTTCTGCAGGAATTCCTTTCAGCGGGACCACTCCCTCCTCTGGTTGGCTGCATCTGGATGGGCTTCCATGATAGCTCCGATCAGGTTTATGTTGTCATTTACTTCTCACTCCTCTGGGAGGCTGGGAGGCCCTGGAGGGCGGGGAAAGTCGCTTCAGATCCCCATAATGGGCCTCAGCACAGAGTGGGTGCTCAGTCAATGTTTGTGGAATAAATGATGAGCAAGTGGCTGGAATCCTATATGGAGCACGTGTTCTGGAGTGCAGGGTGGACTCTGCGGTGAGGCCAGAGTTATTTCCGTTGCTCACCCAAACACACCCTTATTCTACCCGAGTGAGATCTGGACCTCTCTACCCAGACCCCTGCCCTACTCCCCTCCTGTTGAAAGCCCTTACTCCTCCCATTCCTTTCTACCAGTTAAAAAAAGAAAAGGGTGGAGGTGGGGGGCAGAGGCCTGGCTCTAGGCAGGGAGACTTGGCCAGGGTTCCCAGCTGGGACACCAGGCAGCCTGTGTGCCATGGATGCCAGCTTGGCAACCATGCCAAGGGAATGGAAGTGGTGGCCCCTCTAGCCCTAGGGAGGCCAGCAGGCCACATGACAGAGGGGGAAGCAGAGAGGGAAATGTCTGGGCAAAAGGCGGGCCCCGGTATGCCAGCTGAAAGGCCAGAGCCCTAGGGGGACTGGCATGCTGAGTTGCTCAGCTCCTTCCAAATCCAGCTTCCTGGCCAGCACTGTGGGCTTCTTTGTGTGTCTCTGAGAAGCAGGGCCCCAGGCCCCAGCTGCCTGGGCTTTGGGGCCGAGGTCGAGGCCCAGAGGGACGATTAATTAGAACACGAATATGTTCTATGTGGCTCTGGGGGCTCTGACAGGCCCCAGAGGGGCGAGTGAACCACCCACTGCTCTGCGCAGGGGCCGTGGGCACAGAGCACAGGAGGTCTCTGGGAGGATGTGCTGGGGGGGGGTGGGGGCAGAACGCAATCTGCGGCCTGAAGGCAAGTTACTTCACTTCCTCTCTCTCTATGTTTCCGTTTCGCCACCTCCAAGTCAGGGTTAGATGCTCTCTAAGCAATACAGGCTCAAGTCCCCAAAGCAAAACCTAAACTTATGAACATCCTGAGGGGCTGTCGTTGTCAGAGTCCTGGAATTGATATGCAGAATCTCATTAACCCTGGCACTACCCACTGAGGTGGTGACAATTATTGGCCCACTTTTCAGATGAGGAACTGAGGGGGTTAAATCACTCACTCATCATGAGTCCGCAGCTGCTAAGTAGCAGAGCCGGGACTTGAACCAGTGGCTTTGGCTGTTGAGCCCAAGTGACCAGGAGCACCCTGCCTTGGCCCTCGCCTCTGGCCCTCAGTTGTGCCATGGGCTTGTCATGAAATGTAGGGTTAGAAGGGACTTGAAAGACTGGGCACATAGAGCAGTCCCCACCCCGCACTGCTCTGGCCACGTCCCCTCTGAATCGTTGTCTGACTCTGTTGGTCACCTCTTGTGACGGCAAGCACATCCTCTCTTGGGACAGTCATTCCATCTTTGGGCAGCTGCAATCGCTGGAAAGTGCTTCCCTATTTAGAGCTGAAACCTGCCTCCCTGCCTATCGGCCCTTGTTTCTCCCTTGGCTCCAGGAAGGGCTACTCCCGCTTACACACATCAGTTCTTCAAATATTTGAAGACATCAATCATGTTCCCCCCTCCTGAGGCCATTATTTCCAAAGTAATCCTCACAGGATGAGATTTCAAGCCTCCCTACTCTCCAGCCTGTGCCCTTTCCTGGTCCCCGCCTGGCCTCAGTGCCAAGAGCCACCTCTGCAGGGTACCAAAAGCCTCTGGAACAGACTGTTCCCCACCACCAGGGCTGCCCCAACTCTGCCCCGGATCCCAGGAGGGTGGAGAAGTGGGAAGGAATGCCACCTGGGGTGGCTGGCAGATGTCAAGGGCTGTGGCTGGAGAGCAGATGACAGCATCTCTGCCAAATGGCTTAATGCCTGCCCACACCAGAGACATCTGGCTTGGCCACCCAAACCTCATTTGGGCTCAGCCTGGCCAGATATTTCCACTCCTGGGACTCCTAGTTGCCAGAGAAGACCTTTCTCTACCTCCCCACCCTCTATCTTTTTGGTGCCCCCACTGTCCCAGGACCCATTCCCTGGCATGAGAAGAAGTCACCACATACCCTGGCAAGCTGGCCCACCTGGACCCCATTCCCTCCCAAAGCACCAGGAGCTTGTCTGGCTTGGAGCCTGGACCATCAGACCTCTTCTTCTGAATCCCCTCCTGGAGGCAGGACCTGGCCTGCCTGCCTCCTCCCCACCTCTCCACACCCTGGACAGTCCCTTCCTTCCTCAGTTCCTGCCAGCTCCTGAAATGGCACTAGGCAGCTGGCAGAGGGTGGTGGCAGATGTGACACAAGCTGACTCAGATGGCAGAGCTGGCATGGCAGGGTCTTTCCAAAGATGGTACCAAAGGGGGTGATGGCAGGCCCTATGTAGTAGGATGGGATGGGGACCCAGAGAGGGCGATGCTGACACTAGGAGGGTGGCTGAGTAGCTTGGGTGCCGGGGTGATACCCGACTTTAGGGTGAGCAGGAGGCTGGACTTGGGCTGGCAAGAAATCCCCAGGGGGCCCCAAACACTGATGAAGAGGTCTGGAATGTTGACTTCACTGCCTAATGAAGACAAGTACACCAGCCACCTCTGTTGTACCTGCCTCAAACTGAGGTGGGTGGGCAGCACCGACCCTCTCCCTTCCTCCTCCTCCACCTCTACAGTCTGAAGACAGAAGCTACTCTGGGACAAGTTGAGGTGGGGGAATGGAAGGAGGCTGGCAAGTGTTCTGAATTCTCTCTCTGCCCACCTCTGCCCTCCTGAGTACCTTCCCCCAGACCTGCAATCCAGACTGTGTTGTTATTACTGAGTCCTTCATAAATGAGGTACAGGGGAGGACGGCAAAGGGGCAGGGCTCCAACTGGCCTGGCACAGAGGGACCAGGTCAGGAGTACACTCCCCTTCCTTCCCTGCTCCGCAGATCTCCATGGCTCAGACCCAGAGGTGATGGCATGGGACAGTCCTTGGGGTGGGAGGAAGGAGGTACAGACCTGCCAGGCCCTGACCACCCCTCCCCACACAGCTGAGCCTGCAGCCTGCTGACTGCTGAGGCAGCACTGCCCAGCCCTACTGCCTGCTCTCAGAGAACTCTTAAGGAGGGGGCTGAGTGGCCAGGCTGTGGTATGGGAATCAGGGCAGTACCTGGGAGGCCCTCAATCCCCTGGGAAGCAAGCAAGGGGTTTGTATGTGTCTGTCCAGGGTGACTAGAAGGCAGCTGTGAAGCTCAGGGGCGCTGGAACTCAGGATGGGGCTCAGTTCCCTCAGGATGGGGATCTTCTGCTTGAAGGAAGCTGTCACAAATATTCCAAGCAACATTCTGCCCCCCAACACCTCATTCCTTTCCCAGGAGACTTGGCTCTCTGAGGGGGAGGTAACTCTGTGGTCTGAGAGCCCAAGGTCTAGTTCTCAGAAGGGAGCAGGAGAAGGTCTAGTGTGAATCTGAAGACTTGGCTGTGGAGACCCACTGGGTCGCTTTGGTTTAGGCATGGGGAGCCGACCTGGGGTGCCTCAGCCAGACACCAGCCATTCTGGTCCTACTCATCTTCCCTTGGTCACTCCCTTGATGACCTTGACCTTCAATTAACCTCACATCCTGGGGGGCAGTCAAGACAGAATTAGGAGGAAGATGGGCATTGGAGAGAGCTATAGATGAGCCCGTGATACCAGGGGAAGCCAAAGACCCCACCCATTTCTGGTCCTGGCTGCCCCCCTCCTCATCTGGGTAACAGAAGCCGGGTGGGAACAATTTACCAGGGTGGAAAGGGAGAGAGTAGTAGTCTTGGCCTGAAATCTGCGGGGGCGGGGGCAGAGAGAGCCCTGCCCCTTCTTCTCTCCCCATCCCCAGGTCCCCTGCTCAGGTTGCTTCCCGCCGAACTTCTTGCGGGTCAGCACCTAGAACTCGGGGAGGGAGCAGGCAGAGTAGAGGCGTGTGTGTGTTGGGGGGGTTGAATGTGAGCAGTGTTCTCCCCACCCCACCGCCTTCAGCGCCAGGAGTCTGGGCTCCGCCTGGCTTCATCGGGGAATAATTTATTCATTGTGACTCCCGCAGGAGTAGCAATCATACATAATTAGGGTTAATTATGACATTCATTAATTATGATGACTTCCCTTTTTGCTTCTACCAGCTCCCCGGCCCCCTCCCCGGCCCACGGCCCGCTGGCGTGGGCTGCCTGTCTTTCGCATCCGGAGCCGCAACAACAGTCCCCGGGTCCCCGCCAGTGATGGCCCGCGCCGCAGCAGCCCCCAGCGCGAACTCACAAGCTGCGCAGCCCCGGGCCGCGGCCTCACGTCCCCGAGCCTAACCCGGTTGGGAGGGGGGGAATGCAGGACTGCGGCGGGTCAGAGAGAGACATCTGGAGAGACTCAGAAATAAACACACAGAGACGCCGAGAGGACCCGAGAGAGACGCACACAGAGAGATACCAAGACAGAGACAAACAGGTTGTAGAGACATTTTCAGAGAGACACAGGCAAAGAGAGAGGGACAGACAGAGACCTGGCGGACACGGGGCGGGGGGGTGCGCCTCGCACGCACACGCGGGCGAGTATACCTGCCCACACCCGCTACACACCGCTACACACTGCCTCCGCCTTCGCTGCGCCGACTCCCTCCAACAAAGCCGAGTTACATACAACCTCCCTGGAGGGTCGCGGTGGAGCGTCCGCTCATCACGCGCGCAAGGGCGTGTCGTGCTTGTGTGATGGGGGCTCCTTGTGGCCCCTCGTCACGAACCCACTGCCCCCGGGTCGCCGCGCGGAGCGTTAGGGACCACACGGGCCCCGCGACTGTGACCCCAGGGCACCCGAGGCCACAGTGGCAACCGCATCGGGAGGAGGGCGCCCGGGCTGGGGGCGCACTGGGCAGGGGTCCAGGCCTCGCGCCTCCCGAGTTACCTTGGTTTCCTGGAGGGCAAAGACGGTCCCCGGGGGGGTGTAGGTGGCCGCGTCATCCGGTTCGTTCTCTTTCTCGCTCATTTCGGTCATGGTTAGGCGAGAGGGGAAGAGAGGGTGCCGAGACCCGACGGCAGCCCGGCTGGAGGCAGGCTGAGGGTGGCAGGCGTCTCTCTGGGACCCTGAAGCCCTTCTCTAGAGACTGGCCCCCAACGAACCCCAGGAGAAACCCGCCCAGGCAAGGCACCCCCCCACTCCCGGGTGCGGGCGGAGAAAGTTCCCGGGTTGGTGGGTGAGAGGAGGTAATTACACGGAGCCGCGGGAGCCGTACGACCCCAGGAGTGAGGACCAAGGATGCTGCTCCGAGCGAGGGGAGGAGGGAAGTGGGGACTCGGGGATGAGCCGAGGGAGGGAGCGATGAAGCTGTCAGTGTCCGGCAGGCTACGCCGTCCTCTGCGCCCGCCCCCCACCTCCCCTCCCCTTCCCCTCCCCCCGCGAGCCCCAGCCGGGCACCCCCTCCGCCCAGTCCTCGCCTCCCAACTTTGATTTAGGAGGTCGCCTGGTCCCTCCCCTTTCCCTCCGCAGCTCCCCAGCGCCTCTATGCAAATAAGGTTCTCAGCTATTGGCTGCCGCGGTGGCCAGGAGGGCGAGCTGGGCGGAGCCTGGTGGGGGGGCTTGACAAGATGGGGAGGGGCTTGGAGGGTAAAGAAGTGGAGGGAGCAGTTTTACCTGAAAAACCCGGAATTGGGGGCGTGACAAAGTTGAAGGAAGCCTCAGGAGATCATTTTCGAGTCTGGAAGGGTTGGGGGGGGGAATAGAAATAGGTTGGATCTGCAGAAGGATAGCTGAAAGTGAGATAAAGGTAGGACTTCCTGATAGCGACGTGAGGAATGGGGACACTTCCACCCAATTAACTTGATGTCTCTCTGCCCTGGAGACACTCTCCGCAAATGCGTCTCTCCTCGGACTATGTAGGGATTTCCTCAGCAGAGAATGGACAAATGAACATCATGTGTCAAAGACCAGCCCTGTCCTGGAAAGCAGGACAACTATATTGCTTTCCAGTCTTGTTGCCTGGACTTCAGCAGAGAAGACGCCTCAGTGCCCACACTTGAGGTCCCCAAACCTCTCCAAGACATGCCCCCTCCTAAAGATCCTACCACAAATGGAGTTAGATGGGGGTAGGGAGAGGTGAGGGGGAAGAGATTTCTTACCCTCCAAGGTGTCCTCTGTCCACTTGGCCTGAAGCTAATGCATGTCACCTACCTGCTATTTCCCGAACTTCCCCTCCCTCTCCTCCTGCCCCTTCTGGCCCTGATCAAAAGGTCTAGCTTCATCTCTGGGCCTATCCAAGAAAATGGAGATAGGTTGGAGGTTGAGAGAATCCTTCCCTGGGTGTGGGTGGAGACACTTCTGGGTCTAAGTCTCCTTCCTCCTCATCTGCTGTGGGTGATGAGATGAGGGGTGGGTGGCCCTCAAGAGGGTCCTGCCTTTATGCCAGCCCTGGAGGAGGGGCTGAACCTAGTGTTCCCTCCCCCGCCCCCCCACCATGCACATAGCCATTCATGCCATCTATCTCCTCCTGAGGATGAGCCCACCGGTGGAGCACCGCTCAGGTTACTGCGTCCAGGAATAGAGATTTATTTGCCACTGGCAGAATTAGGACAAGGGAGGACGGGAGGGTTTGTGGCAGTGGGGGCTTAGTCCCCTCCCCCTCCAGATCTATACACTGCAGACTCTCTGAGTGCTAGCTTTCCTGACAGGAGTTTGAATAGAACCTGGCCTGAGCCCTCAGACCAGTTTCCCCAAAGGCCCATTCATTACCAACTGCTCCTCTCTGAGGGCCACCCTCCTCCCTCCTGCCCAGCACAGGTCAGCCCAACGACCCCTCCCTAGGCAACTCAGACTTAGAAATGCTTGGAGCACCTGAGATGGTGTCATCAGCCCTGTATCTCTACCTGTCCTGGGCTGGAGCAAACAGGGGCTTCATCTGTGTTTGTGAGGCCTCCTGGGGGGAGGTACCCCTGTTTCCCTCCAAAGAGAAGAGGCTCTGGGTTCCTTCAAGTCCAGTACCTGTGTAGTCACTAATTCACTTGACCTTGGGTAGGTAACTTTTAAAGCCTTGATTTCTTCATCAGCAGAAAGCAGAGTGTGCCTACGTCACTCCCGGGAGAATGAATGAGACAGTGTAGTACACCACTTAGCCCAGAGAAGACAGGCACAGAAAGTTCATTTTCTTCTTTCTCTCCTTTCTTCTGGGAGATTTGTCTCTTCCTAGGTCTTCTTCTGAGGTAGAGAGAAGAAACAGCTTCCTTCCCTCACTTTCCTCGGCTGTTTGGAGCCGGTTATTTCATGGGAGAACTGACCCAGGAGACTCTGATTAGACGTGGGAAAGAATTCCCAGGGGAATCAGTGGGGAACAGCAGGGAAGTCGGTGGGCCCTGGGGCCCATCTGGTCTGGGCGTTAGAAATCTGAGGTGGGGCAGCTGTGGAGGAGGCAGGGGGCTGGATCCCATGACCTCTGGATGTCCTTTCTGGCCTGTGGCCTTCCTGTTTCAGAGCGGTCTTTAATGATCTAAGTCTGAGTCACTGTCTCAGTGCCAACAATTCCCACTGCCGTGGCTCAGAGATGGGGCAGGAGCAACTGGGCTAGCTTCTCTAGGAGGAACACCGTCCATCTTAGATTTGGAGGGCAGAAAGGAGGGGCTGTCAGAGCAAGCGGCAAGGTGGTCCAGGAGGATGAGTGGCAGCCATATTCTCAGAAGGGCTCTCAGACCAGAAGTCATAATAGAACTACCAGGGGGCCTCTTACTAGGAGAGCTGAGTGAATGAGCATTGGTGCTGGGCTCTCGGGAGCCTGGGGACGGAGGGATGGATGGAGGGATGGACAGATGGCTTCAAATCTGCATATGGCACAATGTCCAGCACATTAAGAGCCCCTGGTCCTCATCCTGGTCTGCCCTTTTTTCCTGCTCTGTGACCTTGGGCAGAGAGCTATCCATCTCTGGAGGGTCTTTGGTTTCCCTCTCTTCTGATTGACAGAACTGAACTAGATTAGTTTGAAATGGAGTTGGATTAAATGGGGGCAATAATTGTATATCTCTTAGTGTTCTTTTGAGGATTAAATGAGTTAACATATGTAAAGAGCTGGACAGAGTAAGTGCATGATAAATAGTTATTATTATTATTTTATTTTAAAAAAATATTAAGAATTCTTAGGACTTCCCTGGTGGTCCAGTGGGTAAGACTCTGCACTCCCAATGCAGGGGGCCCGGGTTCGATCCCTGGTTGGGGAACTAGATCCCACATGCATGCCGCAACTAAGAGCCTGCGTGCTGCGACGAAGAACCCTCGTTCCGCAACTAAGACCCGGTGCAGCCAAAATAAGTATTTAAATAAATAAATAGTAAAAAAATTTTTTTTAAAGATTCTTAACCTTGGGCTTGTAGGTAAGTTTCAGGGAGTTTGTGAACCGCTTGAAGCTGTATAAAATTTTGGAGGATAAGCATTTTCTGGGGGAGAGTCCAGAGCTATCATCTGCTCCTCAGAGAATCTTAGATCCCTAAAAGATTAAGAACCACTGGCCTAAATGACCCAGGGCCCCTCCACTAAGGTGTTGAGATTCTCTAATGTGAGGGATTGCCTCTGCCATAAGGACTGACCTATTTTCTCCCGCAAACACCTTCAGTTCAAGCCCTTCCCTGCTGTGGCCTCTGCCCCCATGGGTTACCAAGGACAGCCCAAGCTGAGCACATGAGTGGCTGGCCTCTCCCTCCAGCTTTAGAATCAGGGCTCCTAGGGTAGGGGGGGTTCAACATGGTTGAGGCCAAGTCTGGGTTCTCATCTCCCAGCTGGGGAGAGGAAGAGGACCCAGCCTCAGTGGGGCTGGGGATGCCGAGAACACAGTGAGAGGTCTGGCCTTGCCCCATCTCCCCTACGTCTCTCTGCCAGCCCACCCCAGGGCCTCAGAGGCAGATACCGTTCTAATGAGCTAAGGCCCATGGCAGGCATCGGTAATTAGGATTTTACAGAAATATAGAAGGCTCTTATGCAAGTGCCTGACATACTTCCCGGCTGTGGCATCTGCGACAGTCAGGTCCCCAGAGGCTGGAGAAGGGCCCCTCCACCCCCTGCTGCCAACAACCCTTGGAGCTTGGGACACTGGCATAGAGCCGCCTTCCCACTGCCTGTGGCGCTGTCCCTAACACGCCCTGGGTGAGCTGTTCCCTCTCTCTGTGCCCCAGGCTCCCTGGAGGGGAACAACATGGGCTCCAGTGCGTGCACCCCTCTCCCTACCCCGCCAAGTCGAGGCTGTCCAGGAGACTTGTTTCCATGGGAGGGGGATAATGGTTTTGGGGATGTTTCCCTTTCTCTAAGTAAGAAAACCTCTCTTTCCACAAAGATGTCCCCTTCTATTCTGTTTCTTTTCCCCTTGAGGCTGGGGGCATAGGGCTGACAGCAGCCTGTGGTGGGGGTCACAGCCACTGGCTGCCCCTCCCCAGGCCCTGTGCCAGTTTGCCCACCCCCATCTCCCATGCCTCTGATAGTGTCCTGAAGCCACCCATTTCTTTCCCTGGTCCATTCCCCATACCCACCCACAAAGCATCTGTTACCAAGGTAACAGCAATGTCATCACTTTGGGGTGAGCAAGGAGGTGGAGCCCAGTGGATGGGATGGGGCTGTTAGGGGTTAGAATTTTAGAGATATGAGCACTGAGGGCCCCCAAACTCTTAAAGGAGGATCTTTGGTTGCAGAGCGGCCCTGGGCACAGACTGGGCTGCAGGGTGCTGCTGAGAGCTGGTGGAAAAGAGGGAGGATGAAGTCTGGAAGCAACTGGATCTGGGTGTTAGGGGTGAGGGTGACTGGCTTACTAAGTGGGAGAAGCGTGAGGGTGACGATGCCAGAGAGATGTTGAGGCAGGGAGGATGGAGCCTGCCTGTAACTCCTCCTTTGGGATTCAGCTTGTTAACTCCTCCTGGGGAGAGGTTTTCTGGCTGGGAGAGTCTAGACCCAGTGGAAACAGCAGCTGGGGATCCTGGGGCCAGCCTGGGCCCACACTGCCCCCTCCAGACTACACAGAAAACAACGTTGGATGTCTTCCAGGGAGGAGTGTGTAGGTGGGGCCTTTGAGGGTCTACATTTGAGACATCTAAACCATGTGGTCCTACTAAGTGCCTAGAGAGGCTCTGGGCACCCGGGGTGCCAGTTTCCTGCATTTGAGGCCCTCCTGTAAATCCTGACCCAGAGAGTGCCCTCCTGCCCAGAGGATACCTCTGAGCAGACCTGGGGGTAGGAAGCAGCGGGGACAGAGATGCGCCTTGAGCTGAGTTGACAGAGGCCATCAAGAGGACTAGAAGGCAGAGGGGTCAGAGTATTCTAGGCAGATGCAACAGCCTGGGCAAAGGCACAGAGGTGTGAAACAGAACAGACTGTTCTGGAAGTTGCTGGTAAGCAAGGGAGAGAGGGAGTGGACACAGGGAAAGGCAGAAAAAGATGGACAAATGGCCTTGGATGCTGGGCCAGGAAGATGCGTTTTCCTGCACAAACGGGCTTCTCAAACTCGCTCATTGGAACCCAGGTGAACAATCCAGGGGTACCATGGAGGCATGGGGGGCGGGGGGCAGGTAGGCAAAGTGGTTCACTCAGAACTTGAAAGGAATTTAAAAACACGTCTCTATAGTAAATGTTTGTGCAAGCCTTGCGTTTGAGTCCAAGAATATCTATGTTGGTTTTCCTACCAAAAAATGATTTTAAGCACTAACTATGGTGTGCCACAGATGCCCTGGAAGATGGGCGTGGTTACCCAGGTGTTTCCATAGCCCAGCTTGAGAATAGCGCTGTGAGTGATTATGGTATGGTCATTCCTGTGTCTTAGGAAGATACCTCTGGCTCCCAAGGGCAGCCACATGGAAACAGAGCCAGAGTAGTGGGCTCAGGGTCTTCTGGCCAAAGGCTTCATTGCAGGGATGGCCTGGAAGGAGTCTTGTGTCTTGGTGTGGGTGCATGGCAGTGAGGTGACTCAGGTTCCAGCCCACCCTCACTAGCTAATAAGCTTGGACAAATTGCATAGACTGTAACTGGGGACCTTCTTACTTCAAGGGGTGGTTGTAACGTGCAGTGGGACCTGGTGGATCGCACACCCCTGAAAAGCTGCTTCCCTTGCCTGCAATGCCTTTTTTTTTTGCCACGCGGCTTGTGGGATCTTATTTCCCCAACCAGGGATTGAACCCGGGACCTCGGCAGTAAAAGCGCAGAGTCCTAACCACTGGAGCACCAGGGATTTCCCTACTGCAGCCTCCACTGCTGCTCATCCCAAGGGAACTGTCAAGTCATAGCCATACCTGAGGAGACAAAAAGCCCGTTTCCTGGGCTTCCCTGGTGGCGCAGTGGTTGCGCGTCCGCCTGCCGATGCAGGGGAACCGGGTTCGCGCCCCGGTCTGGGAGGATCCCACGTGCCGCGGAGCGGCTGGGCCCGTGAGCCATGGCCAATGCGCCTGCGCGTCCGGAGCCTGTGCTCCGCAACGGGAGAGGCCGCAGCAGGGGGAGGCCAGCAAAAAAAAATAAATAAATAAATAAATAAATAAATAAATCCCGTTTCCTGCTCCTCCTGCCATTATTAATACCCCCCACCCCCATCTATCAAAATCACAGCAGTCCAGCCACTGTCATTCATATTTACTCATCCTCAGGGCTCACAGCCCAGGACTGGAACAGAAAGTATTTTTCCCCATTTAGCGGTTGAAGAAGCCGAAGCTCAGAAACGCCAGGGGTCGCTGCCATGCAGGTTCCGGGGTCTGATACTTCTTTGGGAGCTGTTAAATAAATGAATGCATGAACGATGAACACTGGCCCCCATCAGCCCCTCTTTCTTTGGGGGAGGGGTGGTAGACCTCATTCTCCAGCTCCCCAGGTTGGACTGTTGCCTGGTTAATTTCAGAATTCCACACACATTTGTCCAGCAGAGTGGTCACAGTACAGTCATTAGGAGCAAGGACTGTAACCCGGTGGCCTGGGTTCAAACCCTGGCTGTGTCTTCTCTTAGCTGTGTGACCTTGAGATAGTTACTTAACCTCTCGGAGCCTCAGTTTCACCATCTGTATAATGAGGGGGGCGGTGATAATAGAATAATAGAAAAAAAATAGCATCTGTCTTAGAAGATAGACTGAAAAGCCCTCCGGAGTCATACTGAGCACTGAAGAACTGTTTGCTAAATAAGCAGACCCTCTACATTTATAAGTGTTATAGAAATAAACCTACACTTTTAAGTGTTAAATAAATAAACCTGTATGATGTACTAGGCACTGGAGATATGTAGAGAAAAATACTACACCTACCTTTACTGAGGGCTCAATTATTATGTCATTCATTATTATCCAGCCCTGTGGGGTAGAGGTTCTCACCATCCCCTTTTTATAGTTGCAGCACGAAGCTCGGAAAGGTTAAGTTACTTGCCTAAATCCACCTAGTTGCGCTTGCACTCAGGGTCTATCTAGAGGTATGTTTACCTCTTAGTCCCGACCCTCAAGGGGCTTCCACTCTGATGGGAAAACAAACATTAGACAAAGTACATTAAGAATAAACTGCACATCAGACGACTGCTGTGAAGGAATTTGGTGAAGGGCAGAGGAGGGACATGGGGAACATAAATGCCAACTGGCTGGGTTGCAGGAAGGGTTTTAAGAAGGAGGCAGTAAGTTTGAAGCGTGAACAGAGTACCTTCCCAAGGTGAGACTTACTGGCGGTGAGAGGGACTCTCAGGAATAAAAGATTGGAGTCTTAGAGCCAGGCCTGTGCATCCTCGAACTCTAGGGGGCGCTGTTTAGCGTGGTGCCCTGTGGAGCTGCACACCCAGAGGCGTCAGAGACAGTTTGCTGGGAAAAAGGGCCACCCTCCTAGGGTGGGGGCATTCGTGTACACAGACACACAGAGCACACAGGGATTGCCATATGGTATTGCCAGCTTCCTGCGTGTGTGCTTGTGTGTCTGCAAAATCGTGCTCTCATCCATTCCTTTTAGGGAAGGGGAGGGTGGGACGAATTGGGAGATGAGGATTGACATGTATACACTACCATGTGTAAAACAGATAGCTAGTGGGAACCTGCTACATAGCACAGGGAGCCCAGCTTGGTGCTCTGTGGTGACCTACATGGGGGAAGGGCTGGGCGAGGGGTGGGAGAGGGAGGTCCAAGAGGGAGGGGATATATGTATACATATAGTAGCTGATTCACTTCATTGTACAGCAGAAACTAACACAACATTGTAAAGCAATTATACTCCAATTTAAAAAAGATAAAAAAATAAAAATCATTTCCCTGGAACTCAGTGCCCAGACCTTTTGACCACTAATGTAGGGGTAACAGCGGTGCCTGAGCCCTGGATAGGTTAGGATTCCACCCACCCAGGTACCCAGCCCCAGGTCCCACACTCTAGTGTGAGGGAGGGAGGGAGGGAGGGAGAGAGAGCCTGGTACATAGTAGGCACTCAATAGCATTTTGTTGAATGAATGAATGAATGAATGAGGAACACTCCCCTCAGCCTCTGTTTCTCTGTGGGAGTGGTAGGCTTCACTCTCCAACTCTCCAGGTTGGAATGTTGCCTGGGATAGAAGACAAAACAAAACAATACATTTTGGTTAGAGGAGAAAGACACTGACTTATTTCTCAGCAATTTTGACAGATAAAAAGTTACTTCCTTGGCTTAGAGAACCCCAAGGGTATTATTAGGATCGTGTTATGCCATGGCCTAGAAAATGATAGAGCGTTTGGGGTATGAAATTCATCTGTGTTGGGGGAAGTTTCTGGAACAGTCATGTCTGTACCCCCAGAACTAGCGAGGGACACCGCCAAGGAGACTGGGGTCCTTAGTGGTGTCCCTCACTACCCCAAGGGAAGCTCCTGAGGATTAAACACTGGGATAAGATGCAACTCCACAGAATTTCCTTGGTTCCTGACTGCCACACTGAGTGGGGGGGAGGCCTTGCTCCTATTTTACCGATGAGGAAAGTAGGTTCAGAAATGTGTCCCTGCCTCGTGGGGGCCTCAGACCACCCAGAGCCTGAGACTCCTCTGAGAGTGGGGAGCCTGGACCAGAAATTTCCTGAGGCCTCTCTGGGCCTGAGGGTGGGCTGTTTATACTCTGTGCTGTGCTGGCCCAGGAGGTACAGCGAATGGGTCTGGTGGGGGCTCTGAGTGACCAGGTTCTGTCTGCCTCAAGCCTGGCTTCTTTCCTTGGAGAGACAGAGCCAAGGAAAACCAGCAACAGGCCCAGCAACATCTCTTTGGGGACAGAAGCCCAGAGACTCTGAGATGGGCGGAAGGAGGGAGTAGCAGCAAGAGTAAGGGAGAGGTGGGACCTCCCTGGTGGTCCAGTGGCTAAGATTCCGCGATCCCAGTGCAGCAGGCCCGGGTTCGATCCCTGGTCAGGGAACTAGATCCCACCTGCCGCAAGTAAGAGTTCGCATGCTGCAACTAAAGATCCCGCCTGCCAGCCACGAAGATCCCGCACGCCACAACTAAGACCCGGTGCAGCCAAATAAATAAATAAATATTTTAAAAAAAATGAGTAGGGGAGAGGGGGCGCTCAGAGGGGGAAGGGGGAGGGTACAGACGGCTTTGGAGGTAGAGGACATCCTGGGGGGCGGGACTGGCTTATGGAGCTGGAGTCTCCTCCACTGGTGTCCTCGAAGGGGGCCCGCGCCAGCCTCCACCTTTTCCACCTCCATATATGTATACATATAGTAGCTGATTCACTTCATTGTACAGCAGAAACTAACACAACATTGTAAAGCAATTATACTCCAATTTAAAAAAGATAAAAAAATAAAAATCATTTCCCTGGAACTCAGTGCCCAGACCTTTTGACCACTAATGTAGGGGTAACAGCGGTGCCTGAGCCCTGGATAGGTTAGGATTCCACCCACCCAGGTACCCAGCCCCAGGTCCCACACTCTAGTGTGAGGGAGGGAGGGAGGGAGGGAGAGAGAGCCTGGTACATAGTAGGCACTCAATAGCATTTTGTTGAATGAATGAATGAATGAATGAGGAACACTCCCCTCAGCCTCTGTTTCTCTGTGGGAGTGGTAGGCTTCACTCTCCAACTCTCCAGGTTGGAATGTTGCCTGGGATAGAAGACAAAACAAAACAATACATTTTGGTTAGAGGAGAAAGACACTGACTTATTTCTCAGCAATTTTGACAGATAAAAAGTTACTTCCTTGGCTTAGAGAACCCCAAGGGTATTATTAGGATCGTGTTATGCCATGGCCTAGAAAATGATAGAGCGTTTGGGGTATGAAATTCATCTGTGTTGGGGGAAGTTTCTGGAACAGTCATGTCTGTACCCCCAGAACTAGCGAGGGACACCGCCAAGGAGACTGGGGTCCTTAGTGGTGTCCCTCACTACCCCAAGGGAAGCTCCTGAGGATTAAACACTGGGATAAGATGCAACTCCACAGAATTTCCTTGGTTCCTGACTGCCACACTGAGTGGGGGGGAGGCCTTGCTCCTATTTTACCGATGAGGAAAGTAGGTTCAGAAATGTGTCCCTGCCTCGTGGGGGCCTCAGACCACCCAGAGCCTGAGACTCCTCTGAGAGTGGGGAGCCTGGACCAGAAATTTCCTGAGGCCTCTCTGGGCCTGAGGGTGGGCTGTTTATACTCTGTGCTGTGCTGGCCCAGGAGGTACAGCGAATGGGTCTGGTGGGGGCTCTGAGTGACCAGGTTCTGTCTGCCTCAAGCCTGGCTTCTTTCCTTGGAGAGACAGAGCCAAGGAAAACCAGCAACAGGCCCAGCAACATCTCTTTGGGGACAGAAGCCCAGAGACTCTGAGATGGGCGGAAGGAGGGAGTAGCAGCAAGAGTAAGGGAGAGGTGGGACCTCCCTGGTGGTCCAGTGGCTAAGATTCCGCGATCCCAGTGCAGCAGGCCCGGGTTCGATCCCTGGTCAGGGAACTAGATCCCACCTGCCGCAAGTAAGAGTTCGCATGCTGCAACTAAAGATCCCGCCTGCCAGCCACGAAGATCCCGCACGCCACAACTAAGACCCGGTGCAGCCAAATAAATAAATAAATATTTTAAAAAAAATGAGTAGGGGAGAGGGGGCGCTCAGAGGGGGAAGGGGGAGGGTACAGACGGCTTTGGAGGTAGAGGACATCCTGGGGGGCGGGACTGGCTTATGGAGCTGGAGTCTCCTCCACTGGTGTCCTCGAAGGGGGCCCGCGCCAGCCTCCACCTTTTCCACCTCCATCCTCCACAGCAAACATAACAAGCCTCCCCCTCCACCTGCTTATCCTGTCTGCCCCACTGCCACCCCTACACCCTGCTCCCGCTAGGCCAGGGCCAAGCCCTCCCTCTGGACCCCTCCTACTCCCCTTCCCCTGGCCTTCCTCGGATCTTGCTCTGTCCAACCTTGCAGGGTCCCATGGGGGTGCCTCCTGACCTTGGATCCAGCTTTGGGCAGCAGGTGAGTCTTGAAGTCTTGGGGGTCTTACTGCGGATCTTGGGGACTCAGGTTTCTTTGGCCCCCATTGTCAGGACGGTTCCCATCCCCTTTTCCTCCTTTTGTCTGGCTTCATGAGAGAAGATCAAGGGCCAAGGTTCCTGGAGGTACCCTGCCCATTGTGTGTGGGGGCATACTCTTTGGTTTTCCCTCTCCCCGCAAGGAAGGCCCCCCAGAATCACAAAGCCTAGATAGTTAGGGTCACACGAGGTCAAGCTGCATCTTTAGAGCCCTGTCTGTGCTCTCTGCAAGGCCCTTATTTATTTACACCCAACACAGTAGTGGGGGGTGGGGGCAGGGGGCCCCCTGAGCTGACTGTGTACAGTGACAACAGGGGCTGAGCCTGGGGAAAGGGGCCGTCCCCCAGGCAGACTGTATTTGTCCATAAACACAGTGCACCCCAAGCCCCAGGGCAGAGGAGGGGCAGAGAAACCAGCCCAGCTGGAGCTCCTCTCCTTCTACCTCCCTGGGAGCGGTGCTCTCCCGGGCCCACCCCCTCCTCCTCACAGGCACGCTCTCTCTCCCAGCACCACCCCCTGAGTTGTTTCCACAGCAAGCTGGACTATGTTCTGTAAACTCCAGTCCCCTAGCCAGGTAGCCCCCAGCGACAGGACAGGTGTCAGGCCATCACTGCACCTGTGTGTATGGTGGGGGCGGGTAGAGACAAGGAGGGAGACCAGGGGGAGCAAAGGCCCTTTGTCGGTCCATGTGATGTTGTTTGTCGCTCTTCCTGTCCCCTGGAGTGGTCAGGCTCCAACCCCACCATGGGGTCCTGTGAGGGGTCTGGGCCCGTGGGTCTCCAGGCCTCTACATGGCTTATGGATCTGGGGTCAATCTTTTAGCCTGAGGGTGCCCCTCGTTTTTCTGGGCCTCTGGAGGAATGGTGGGGCAGTGGATGTCCGTCCCAGTGATTTGTTTTGCTGCACCACCATTTCCCCTTTGAGTTAATGATTGGTGGGGAGCCCCAGGGATGCCATTTCTTGATTCCCCCCAGCTTGGGCTGCCTAATAGGTCCTGAGTTTCCTAGAGCCCCGGTTGCTCAGCCAATAAGAGGCTGAGGCCTTGCCCCACCCTTTTGGGGCTATGCTCTTGTATATAAAGTCCGAGGCCCCGGGTGGATGGCCCAGTGGGTCCAGCCCAACCCAGTGCTGAGCTTTCTGTGACACAGCTGGTGCTGCTCTTTTTCCAAGATGCTGTTTTGGCACAGCCAGCCGGAGCACCTGTGGCCCAGCCCCGGGGAACTGTACCCCGGGCCACCAAGCAGCTTGCTCAGGTAAGGGCCACATCCCCTTCCCACAGTCCCCGAGGAAGGCCCTGCTCTGAGTTGAGATGGACACGGTAGGGCCATCTGTTTCAAGCCAAAGGTTATGGGCCTCCTGCTCTTGAGTTCCTTTGGGGGTGGGGAAGTGGTCCAATGTACCTGGAGTTCAGTGGGTCCCAGGACATCTCAAAACATCCTGACCACCCACCCACTCAGGACACTTGTGGTGGGCATTCACTGGGTGTCAGGCAAGCCCTGAGGGTGCAGACAAGTAATTGATGGCAGATGTTTGCAAATGTTTGGTAGTATCTGGGATTTGTATCTTAAGGGAGGTCTGCTGGAGGCCAGAGGAGCTGAACAGGGGCCCCTTAGGCCCTGGCTGCTGCAGGGGTGCCTGCTACAGCAAACTGTGGGCTCCCTGAAGGGAGAACCTGGCAGAAAGAGACAAAGCCTCTTAGAGGATGGGGTGGACAGGGCAGAAAGCCAGCAGCGCCCTCCTCTCCCTGGCAGGGAGGCCTTGCCCTTGCCCTACTTGAAGCAGGAAGAGCCGCCCAACATCCCCCGCGTGGAACCGCCCTGCCCCGCCTTCCAGTACGTGCTCTGTGCAGCTACCTCGCCAGCTGTGAAGCAGCAGGAGGAGACCCTCACCTACCTGAACCAGGGTGAGCTGGGCCTGGGGAAGGGGGGAAGGAGAGGGGCTAGTGAGGCAGCAAGCTCTGGACGCTGGGCCCAGGGCATGCTGGGGGTGGCAGGCAGCATCTCTGCCCCTCAGAGTGGGGCTCACACATCCCCTTAATCTCTCCCAGGCCAGTCCTATGAGGTGAGGATGCTCTGCAACCCCAAACTGGGCGATGCCACCCAGGGGCCCCGGCTGCTGAAGGTAGGTGCATCCCTTCCAGAACTGGCAAAAGCTGGCTATGACTATCCCTCTGGGCAGGAAGCCAATGTCATCACCGTGATGTCATTCTCAAGTAGAACCCTCTCAAGTCCACCTTTCAATTTGACCTTCACAACAGCTCAGTGGTGGGCAGGAAGTGTTGAGGAGACAGGCACAGTGAGGTTAAGTATTTTCTCAAGGACACAGAGCCAGTAAGTAGCAGAACCAGGATTTAGAAATACATTTACACAGCATTATTCACACACATGATTCCTTCTTTCTCAAAAAAAAACAAAAAAGTATTTAGCTCCCATTCTTTGCCAGAAACTGTTCAATGAGCTAGAGATTCAGGGGTAAAGAGACAGATGCAGTTTCCTTCCTCAGGGGGCTTGCATTCTGCTGAGTGAGACAAACATGTAATTACACAAATTATTAATGTATGCAATTACAAATTGATTTACAAATCGCAAATTGATAAGTGCAGCGAAGAAAAGAAATGGGTAGAGTGACTACGAGTGGGAAGGGATTAACTTCTCCATTTTACAGATGAGGAAACTGAGGCTCTAGGTTACTTCCTCAGTTTCACAGCTTGTGAGTGACAGGTGGCATCTGGACACGGATCTAGTGATTCTAAGTCCTTCTGCCCCTGGAGGGTGGGAAGCAAGGTGGAGGAGAGGCTGGAAAGGTTGGCCTCCCCCAGGTGTGGGAACTGGTTCCCAAATGCCCAGGCGCCCTCCTGTGCCCGCAGAGTGTGGTGCGTGTGGTTTTCCACGACCGGCGCCTGCAGTACACGGAGCAGCAGCAGCTGGATGGGTGGAGGTGGAGCCGGCCTGGGGACCGCATCCTGGACATAGGTGAATGGGGAGGGACCAGGGACCCTTTAGGGCTGCTTTCTGTCTTAGAGGCCCTTGTGGATGGGGAGGGCTGAGCCCGACTCCCTGCCTGCAACCCTGTGCCTGCAGATGTGCCACTGTCCGTGGGGGTGATAGAACCCCAAGTGCTACCCTCACAACTCAACACGGTGGAGTTTTATTGGGACCCGACCAAGAGGACCTCCCTCTTTCTGCAGGTGAGTCTAAGCTGGGACAGGGAGGAGGCTGGAGGTCAGATGTGGGTGGCAGCAGCCTAGATGGGAAAGGAAGGTGAGTTTGGGTGGTGGTGGGGGGCGTGATAAGAACGAACCACTTCCAGAAACACCTTGAGGAAAAAAAGATGGATAAATGTTGATCGAATCTCACCAAAGGCAAGGACTTGTTAAACATTAAGGCAATGGAAGAAATGACAAAACATAGGACAGAATTTAGCTTCATACAAAGTAACGGTCTGCAATACACAGGCAAAGTTAAAAGGAGACATCAAATGGGAAAAATAGTTGCCACATATGACATATAATGTGCTATATAAATGCTAATAATGCTAATAAAAATTATATATGTGTGTGTATATATATATGTATATATATATATAAATGGCAAAGACTTTTTAAAAACTGTTATTGGTAAGGTTTGGAGAAACAGACACCCTCATATCCTGAGAATGCAAATTGGTGCACCCATTGTGTAGGTATGTGGCACGTGGGCAAATTTTATTAAATTTAATGTTCATACTCATTTACCCAGTAGTTCCGCTTCAAGAAATGTATCCTATCGCAGTGTTCAAAAAGTACACAGAGATATATTTACCAGCTATTCATGCCAGTGTCGTTTTATATATCAAAATGTCCATCAGAAGAGGATTGACTCTGAAATAAGTGTTTAGTACAGGTTTATAATGGAACTTGTGTAGCCATTAAAATGATGTCTCTGAGAAATATTTCATGACAAGAGAAACTGCTTTCCCATAAGTAAAGGCAGAATACAGACTTGTATTTAAAGTTTGATTTCTAGTTTGTAAAAATAAAAGTGTGTGTGCATATGAAAGTTGTGGGTTTTTTTTCCTTGCCCAGAGAAAAGATAGGAAGAAAAAAATACTTGAATGTTAACAGTACTATCTCTGAGAGGTGGGGTGATGGGAAATGCTTGTATTCTTCTTTATAATTTTTTTCAGTGTTCTCCATTTTTTCTATGCTGAAAGATTTCCTTTTATAATCAAACCATATTGTCAAAACTCACCTGTAAGTCCCTTTTTTGAGTGTCCACTATAGTCTAAGCATCTGGACTAGGAGTCAGGTGGATGTGGCACAATTTCAGTTCCACCACTTCCTGGCAAGGACCTCGCCCAGGTCACATAATCTCTGTGAGCCTCAGCTTCCCTACCTTTACCTGTTCTTCACAAGATTTTGGGAGGGCTACAGTGGGTGTGCAGGTCAGGAAGCCTTCCTGGAGTAGACTGCTAGATTTAGCAAATAAAATACAGGACACTCAGTTAAATTTGAATTTTAGCTAAATAATTTTTTTTTTTTTTAGTATCAGTATGTCCCATGCAATACTTGGGAATACTGATACTAAAAAATTATTTGTTTCTTATCAGAAATTCAGATTTAACTGGGCATCCTGTATTTTAACTGGCAACCCTACTCTGGAATGGGATGTATTGGCTCAGATGTGAGCAGGGAGAGCTTTCCCGGTAGAGGAAAAGCTATGCAGGTGTATTGAGGTGATGATTAGGTTGGATAGGTAGGTCGGTGGGTTCACTGATGGGGGAGAGAGAGCAGCCGTGCAGAAAAGCTTGACTTGACTCTTTTTTTTTTCAAATTAATTAATTAATTTATGGCTGTGTTGGGTCTTCATTTCTGTGCAAGGTCTTTCTCTAGTTGTGGCACGCGGGGGCCACTCTTCATCGCGGTGCGCAGGCCTCTCACTATCGCGGCCTCTCCTGTTGCGGAGCACAGGCTCCAGATGCGCAGGCTCAGCAATTGTGGCTCACGGGCCCAGTTGCTCCGCGGCATGCGGGTTCCTCCCAGACCAGGGCTCGAACCCGTGTCCCCTGCATTGGCAGGCAGACTCTCAACCACTGCGCCACGAGGGAAGGGAAGCCCTTGACTTGACTCTTTAAGATGCTTGAATGCCAGCCAGGGTCAGGGACTTTGCTTCTCATCTCATAACCTTGGGGAGCTGCTGCGGGATTTTGAACAAGGGAAAGAACCTAATAAAGTTATATTTTAAGAAGAAGGTAGATCTTAAATGATCTCACCACCAAAAAAAGGGTAATTATGTGATGGGGTGTTTCTGTGATGGAGGTGTTAGCAGCTAATGCTATGGTGGGTGGTAATCATTTTCCAATATATAAATGTATCATATCAACACACTGCAAACCTTAAACATACACAATGTTATATGTCAAATATACCTCAGTAAAGCTGGAAAAAATTGTTCCTCTTAAAAAGAAAGAAAAAGTTATGCTTTAAGAATAGACACTGGTTGGGGGTGGGAAGTTGCTGTGATTAATGGCTGACAGGTGACAGACAGGTAACAGGTTTCAGGTGAGATCCCGTGAATGTGAGTGGGACCTGGAGTCACCCTTCTTTTCCACCTCAGGTTCACTGCATCAGCACTGAGTTCACTCCTAGGAAAAAAGGTGGAGAGAAAGGCGTTCCCTTTCGCCTTCAGATCGACACTTTCAAGCCCAGTGACAAGGAGCTTTCGCCGGAGCACCTGCATTCAGCTGGCTGCCTCATCAAGGTGTTTAAGGTACATGCAGCACGGGGGCCCTGTCCCCTCCCTCTCAGGGCTGTCACCCTGCCTTGCTGGCTGTGTGCATCTGGCTCTGCTTTGCGGCGGACCCTCAGCCTGCCGCTCCCCTGTTTGGGACTGTTTCATTCTCCGTGCACTGAGGGATGGGGCTTGGTCTCTTTCTCAGAGCCCCTTCCTGTAATGAGAAGTGGGCAGGAAAAGAGGCCCTCTGAGGTTTCCTTGTCATCCTCCTGTAGCCCAAAGGAGCTGACCGGAAACTGAAAACTGACCGGGAGAAGATTGAGAAACAGCCCGTGCATGAGAGAGACAAGTATCAGACCGCCTGTGAGAGCACGGTCTTCATGGAGGTGTGTGTACTGGGTGCGGGGGCGGGAGGGGAGGTCTGGAGAAAAGATCCTCGTTGTACACGCTGGGAAACTGAGGCCTCAGGGGCTGCGACTGCTCCAGGATCATCACAGCCTCCCAGTGATTCCACCTGCTTCCCGCGAGGACAAACCGCACTGCCTGTTGTTCAAGACTCCCAAGAGCTGACGCCTTGCCGGCTGCCTCTCCTTGCCCTGCCGTGGCCGCCCCTCTGCCTGGAGCCCCTCCCCTCCTGCAGCCCCTCCCCTCCTGCAGCCCCTCCCCTCCTGCCGCAGCTCCTCCAGGAAGCCTTCCCCAAATCCCCCAAACAGAGCTTGCAGGCTAGATTACTCTTCTTTGTGTGGAAACTTGATCTACTTGTCAGGGACTCCTGGGGCAGGGGCCAAGTTCGGCCCAAGGCAGGCCAACAGCCACCACTGCCCTCCCCCGCCCCCACCCGAATGTCCAGGCTAACCTCGCTGTTTGTCTACCTGCAGTGTTCACCGTGGCCAGAGCCCAGTTCGGGACCCCACCCGCCTCTAAGCCCTCTTGCTCTGACCTCCCCCAACTCCTGCAAGCTCCTGTCCCAGGAGAGGTGAGGCAGGACGAGCACCTTCTGTCAGCCCTTGGGGGTGAGAATGAAGAGAAGAGCCCCTCAGCCTAGGCAGTGGGGGAGGGGCCGGCCTGAGGGTGCAGCTGAGGCAGCTTCTGGGGAACACTTGGGTGACACCGGGACGGGCCTGGGGAAGGATGAGGGGGGGCAGGAGACGGGCCGCACTGTTTCCCTGAGCCTGACTCCCTGCTCCCCACAGGCTCTGCTCCTCACCACCATTCGCCTTGGACACCTTGGGGGGCAGCCCAGCTCAAGTGAGTCTTTCCTTTCCACACTCCCACACCCCCTATTGCAAAGCCTTCTCAGCAGTGTCATCTCACTCTCCAGAATCGGGTGGCCCTGCCCCCTGGTGGGAAGATGTGGTATGGCCACAGATAGCCAAATGGTTCGCAGATGGCGCTGGGCACTTCCCTCTGGCAGGATGAGCCTCGCGTCTCAGACTTGGGACCTCCAAGGGCAGGGGCCATGTTTCCCTTCCACCTTGTTCTCAGCCCGTGGGTCCACGGTGTTATCTGGACCGCTGTCTTTATACCTCAGGATCTGAACCCTGGAGCCTCCATCCTAGAGACACAGCAGTGGTTGCATCGGCACCGGTTCTCCAACTACTGTCGGTCGCTGGCCAATTTCACTGGTGAGGCTGGGGTCTGGTAGGGACCTGACCTGTAGGGGACTGAGGGCAGACACTCGGGCAGGAAGCCCGTCTCTGTCCTGGCTTGCTGTGTGCCCTTCAACTAACTTCTATGTAGAACTAAGAGTTGGCAAGCACACTATGCTGGCTAGGCTCTCTTCTTGTGTATTATCCCATACAATTTATACACTACGCCTGAGGACAGGGCTCAGAGAGGTTAAATAACTTACCCAAGGACACACAGCTAGCAAGTGGCAGAGGTGGGATTAGAATCCAAGTCTGGCTCCCACGTCTGGGCATACCAGGGCTATTTGTAGACTAACGTTGGATTGTATCCTTTGGCACCTTTGATCCCAGGGCTCTCTTCCCCTAATCTAGCCCTGTCTGACTCTGCAGGCACTGATCTGCTGAAGCTTACCCGCCAGGACCTTATCCAGATCTGTGGAGCTGCCGACGGGATTCGCCTTTTCAATACTCTAAGAGCCAGGTGCTGGGCACTGCCAACCAGGGTCCCCTTCCCACTGTAGTGGCACTTACCAACTCAGCTGACACTCATGTTTCATAGACTGTTCACGCCAAAGGCACCTGAAAGACCACTTAGCCCCACTTCTCTCTTTTTACAAAGGAAGAAACTCAGGCCCAAAGGACAGCGACCTGCCTGAGGTCACAGAGCAAGCAAGGCTAGCAGAATTGGGCTTAAAAGTTAGGCTCCTGTGACTTCTTTCTGTGGCCATCCCATCTGCATCGCTCAGTTTCTGGGGACAGAGATGGATTTTTCTCATCTTCTCTCCCCTAGGGCACAGCATTCACTAAATACCTAAGAAAAGTTTGGTGACCCCCTATCCCTAGAGACCTGGGAGGACGCAGGGTTTCTCCCAGGGATGGGGGCTAAAACTGGGACCTGTTAGTTCAGGTATGAAATGTGGACTATTTTCCTGGCCCAGGCCCATCCGTCACCGGCTGACCTTATATGTCGCTCAGGAGGCCTCTAGGCAAGAGAACGAGGTTCCTAAGAACCCTAACTCAGGTAAGGTTCTGGCCTCTACAGAAGACAAGAAACTCAGGTGTGGTTGCACGAAACCTCTTCTGGCCTGGGGAAAGGGTAACGCTCCACCATTCCTGGGACCCAGGATGCCCTTGGCATTCTCATCTTCCATGACTAGATTACTCTTCTCCTTCCAGGATGACTCCCTGGGTTTATTCCTCCATGCTCTACACTCTGACTCTATCTGATTCTGTCATTCTATCATACGGTGTCCCATCTCTTCTTTCAACTGGGGGTTCCTCTCAGCTTAGGCCTCCCCAAAGGTGAGGAATAGGAGGTGAAAGTGAAGTGGATTTGTAAGGTTTTTTCCTTCTCTACTCCTTCTCCCCTGACCCGGGCCCTCCCAATGAGCCTGTCGCCTTGTCTTCTCCTTTCTCCTGATATCTGGGGCTCCCTCTGGGCCGCAGCCCCCACTGACTCCTGCCCCTGTGCTGCCCACACCCCCAGGCTTTTATCAAGAGATCTCTCTGGATGAACTCAGTGCTGTAGAGCTCATGGGGAAACTGGCTGAACTGCTGGCCCTCCCAGCCAATCAGATCCATCGGCTCTTCCACCAGGGCCCTGGGGGTATCCTCATTCTCCTCAGTGACCAGGTAAATCGGCAGCGGTTCCCTGCAAGGTCCCACAAAGGCCTGGATCATTCTTCTAACACCAGGCCCAGTCTCCCCCTCCCTGCCCTAGCTTATTCCGTTTGGTTCTAAGAACAGAATCGTCTTAGTGACCCCTCTCCCTTGCAGGTGGTTCAGAATCTTGAGGATGAGTCGTACTTTGTGGCTGTGGTGAAGAAAGGTAGGGCTTTTAGAGGGAGAGGCGTGTGTCTCGCAGGCCCTAGAAAGGGTAAGATTGTTTATACTGCCTCCTAAATGAGATTAAAAGGTTCCTTGAAGGTGTGTTGCGGGTGCTGTGTTCCAATCAAGGGGTAAACATCTGCTCAACACCAGCTGTGCATCAAAGGGACAGGGTCACACAGCTAAGAGACAGCCATTTATTGCTCAGGAAGAAGTAACCGAATAAACGCATTCTCATGAGGGAGACATGCCCTAGTTTCAGGGAGTTTATCAGAAGGGAAGGAAGGGCCCCTACCCCTCTTCCCGCCCCACCGAGTCATACAAGTCAGAAGGGCAGGTGCTTGCTGGATACCACGTGGAGCAGAGCACTTCTGATCAGCTGGCTTGTGGTCCTGGCTATTCAGATGCCTGCCCTCTATCCCTCCTCTGTGCTCCAGTACCCAGGGAGGCTTCCGAGAAGGAGCTGGATCCAGGGTGGGGCTGGAAGAACACTTGGGTGTGGCAGAGGCACTGCAGGCTGCTTGGAGGTTTAGGAGCAGCACAGTAGTTAGTGGTGGTCGGGGCCCATCTCATCCCGGTGGTGCCCTTTCTTTTTTTTTTTTTTTTACTGCTTTCAGTGCAGAATCCAGATGGCTACTACCTGGTTCTGACCTAGGCCCAGGGGTGCCCTGCTGCAAGAGGAGGAGACTGGTGCCAGCCTCGTTCTCTGGGGTCCTGTGCTCACCAGAAGCCTTGTTAAAATCCTCAGCTGCTTCACCAGGCTTCAGGTGAAGAGCCAAATCGTCATGTGTCCTACCCCTGGGGAGGAGACAAGCAGCCCCCAGGCTCACATTTCTTTCTGCTCAACAGCAAGTTGTTGGAACCCCTGAGACACAGCCTTCCCTGCTGAGCTGAGCTGGCCAAGCCTGTGAGGCAAAAACCCTGGCAATATGGATAAGGAGCTTTTGCCCCAAGCAGTGGTGCTGAACAGAGTGCATTAATTCATGTTTATTTAAAATTTTATTCATCCCCTTTAAAAGTAAAGATATATATATATATATATATATATTCAATGTGTTGTCCAATTCTCTTGGTGTTATGGTCCTCTTGGGGATATGTCCCCTGCTTAGACTTACACACCAGGGCAAGGGACAGAGTCTGGGACAGACATGTAAATAAATCTGACTAGATTCTTTTCCCAATTAGTTTGGGCAAAAACTAATCACGAAAGCCTCCAAAAGATTATTCAACTATTAAACCACTGTGCTTATTTAAAACTTCAGTTCTAGAGACTTGGGAATTACTACAGCTATTCTTGAACAATGAGGCTATAGGGCTTTATTATTTTTTATTTAAGAAATGTAGTTGAATTACAATTAATCTTTTAATTTTTAGGTCGTAACAAATCTTTCCCTATATTAAGGTAAATATTTCCTATGAATGTTTTTCAAAGTTCAAACTTTAATTTTGTGTTTCACTTTTAGGCCTATAATCTACCTGAAAGTGATTTTCTCTGTGTATTTCTTTTTTCTGTGTAGAAAACCAATTTTATATTAAAGTACTTTTAAAAAAGATAAGTGATTTGGGGCCATATTTTCTTCCACTCTTCTTTTCTCATCCCCTTCCCTCAAAATTTTTATTATGGAAAATTTCAAACATACTGAAAAGAGAACACCCATTTGCATGGACTTGGAGATAGGCCAAGATGCCATTATTAATCATTTACCCCATTTATCATTTACTGATCATCTGTGTTGAGTCCTAAACCTGGTGGCCTCTGGCTAGGGAAGGAAGGAAGGAGGAAGGCTCTACACTGGCTGAATTAACAGGATTAAAGGACAGGGGAAGGGAAAGGCTGCTTATTGAAGTTCAAAGACCCCGAAATATATATATATATATTCAATGTGTTGTCCAATTCTCTTGGTGTTATGGTCCTCTTGGGGATATGTCCCCTGCTTAGACTTACACACCAGGGCAAGGGACAGAGTCTGGGACAGACATGTAAATAAATCTGACTAGATTCTTTTCCCAATTAGTTTGGGCAAAAACTAATCACGAAAGCCTCCAAAAGATTATTCAACTATTAAACCACTGTGCTTATTTAAAACTTCAGTTCTAGAGACTTGGGAATTACTACAGCTATTCTTGAACAATGAGGCTATAGGGCTTTATTATTTTTTATTTAAGAAATGTAGTTGAATTACAATTAATCTTTTAATTTTTAGGTCGTAACAAATCTTTCCCTATATTAAGGTAAATATTTCCTATGAATGTTTTTCAAAGTTCAAACTTTAATTTTGTGTTTCACTTTTAGGCCTATAATCTACCTGAAAGTGATTTTCTCTGTGTATTTCTTTTTTCTGTGTAGAAAACCAATTTTATATTAAAGTACTTTTAAAAAAGATAAGTGATTTGGGGCCATATTTTCTTCCACTCTTCTTTTCTCATCCCCTTCCCTCAAAATTTTTATTATGGAAAATTTCAAACATACTGAAAAGAGAACACCCATTTGCATGGACTTGGAGATAGGCCAAGATGCCATTATTAATCATTTACCCCATTTATCATTTACTGATCATCTGTGTTGAGTCCTAAACCTGGTGGCCTCTGGCTAGGGAAGGAAGGAAGGAGGAAGGCTCTACACTGGCTGAATTAACAGGATTAAAGGACAGGGGAAGGGAAAGGCTGCTTATTGAAGTTCAAAGACCCCGAACTTGCCTCCCTCAAAAGCCAAAGGCTGCCTCAATATGGACAAGGAAGCCGGCTTGCTTCCCTGCACCCCTGGAAGGGACTGTGGGACCCCGCTGGCCCCAGATGACCAATGCAGATTAGGCATTTAACTCATGCAGGATGAGCGGATTACGAGTGAGGCCTCTGATTCCACAGGGCTCCCCAAAGGTGTTTCAGGGCACGGTAGATACCCTGAGATTTAAATCGAGGTTGCTGATTTGGCTCCACTGCTCGTCTCCACCAAAAGGATAGGGACCAAAGGCATTAGCCTTTGTGCATCTCTCAACCTAGGAGCCTCTGGCACAGACTAGATACTGAAATATACTGAAATGAAGCGAATCAAAGCAGGTAACATGTGAGCGTTTACTACGTGCCACTCTTAACAAACACTTTTAATCGTCACAACTCTAAAGCAGGTACTGTTATTCCCACTTTACCAACAAAGAACTGAGATAGAGGGGTTAACTGGCCAAGGTCAGGTGGAGTGAGTCTGTTTAACCATTACACCACTCCCCTCACTCCTTCCTAGTCCAGGTAAGGGCAATGCTTTGCACAGATAAGGGACTCAGGTTGAATAGTTATGATCAAATTAATTAAGACAGAAGTTTTTTAGAAACTCTGATTTATATTATGTCTTCCGTTTTTCTTAGAAGCCAAGTGGAGTGCAGGGTATTCAATAAAGGCTATTGAAAAGGTACTAAATAAAGATTATTAAACAATTAATAAATAAAGGGTACTAACTAAAGGATATTAAAAAAAAATAAAGATGCCAAAAAGAAGCCCCTTCATTCAGCCTCAGGAGCCTTTACAGATCAAGGGTTCAAGGAAGTTAAGAATCACAGCTCCAAGTCAGGCTATTTCCGCAGTAAAATGAAAAGTCTTCACAGCTTATTTCCTTTAATTACATCATAAACCAAAAATTAGAACATACAGGAAACAATAATAGTTACATAACAATTTACTTTATATATTCATATATAAAAAAACATTTTTTTAAAATTTTTTTATTTTTTTTAGTCCAAAGATTTTTAAAGCAAAAGGAATCCTCTACTGCCACCTTGGATTTTATTTATTTTAAATAACCCTCCCTCCCTCCCCCCATCCTCAAGCGCCAAAAGTACTGGGTGGAAACACAGTCGCTTGGACAGCTAATGGAGGCTGGTGTTAAGTCACCGCGTCGGGAACTGTGTTGGCCCCAGGGACCGGCTAAGTGTTGGGGCAGGCCTGGTGGAGAAACAAGCAAGCGGCAGCTCCCACACACTGAAGCTCTCACGCCAGAGCAGGCCGAATGGCTGGACAAGGCTTAGGCCAGACAGCAATGCTGGGGAGCAGACCCCGCTGGTCAACCATCCTCTGCATTTTACCCCTTCCTCGGGGGAGTGGGCATGGAGGCGGGGCAGTGCAAAGGGCGAAACAGCCTGGTTTGAAGATAAAAATTCCTCCCACAGCACCATTTACCCATCCATCTCTGTCCCCGAGTAGAGTCTGAAAGGCAGGAGTAGTCCTCACAGTTCTCTGAGCTCTGCACAGGCCCCGTCTCTCAGGTCTGTGCTCTCAGGGTCACTGGAAGGTGGGCAAAGGTGAGGAGAGCAGTTGGGAAATGACCGAGGCAGGTTACTTGGAAACAACTCCTGGGAGGAAAAAGGAGGCAGCCAGAATGGGAGGCATCTGAAGGGTGATCATAAAACAGGAATGGAGAAAGGCAAAATTAAGAAAGCCTTTCTCTCCCTGTAGTAACCCTTCGGACTGGGTAGTCACAGATCCTCAGGGGCCAGCTCTGAGAGCTGCAGCATGAGGAGAAAAAAACCCTACAAGCATCTTATGATGAGCCCCATCTCACGGATCTTATAAATGTCAGAGGTTAGTGTATAATTTGGGAGTAGGGTGAGGAGGGGAGTAAGAGAAGAAATCTCAGGTTCACCTCTTCCTGTACTTATTAGAAATTAACAGTCATCAGAGAAGCACAGATAAGAAATTATTTTTTTTTTTTTTTTTTTTTTTTTTTTTAGTGGTACGCGGGCCTCTCACTGTCGTGGCCTCTCCCATTGCAGAGCACAGGCTCCGGACGCGTAGGCTCAGCGGCCATGGCTCACGGGCCCAGCCGCTCCGGACCGGGGCACGAGCCCGCGTCCCCTGCATCGGCAGGCGGATTCTCAACCACTGCGCCACCAGGGAAGCCCAAGAAATTATTTTTAAGGGAAGGAAAAAACTGATGTAAACCCAGAAAAGTAGCAGCAAAGGTTTCACTTATTACAGATCTATTATATAGCACTAGGGAAGAAAATCATTCAAGTCTTTAGGGGGAAAAGGTAAAGTAATCAATCAAACCATGCCAGTTAGAGACTCCTTTTCAAGTTAGGATTTTCTATGACTTTAGGTTCTCATTCGCTAGTGCCATAAAAAAGGAAAACACAAAATAGAATAATGACTTCAGGGGCTGAGAGGGGTTAGGCTAAGGTAAGAAACACACACATGTATGTGAGCAGCAGTGTAGTACAGATTTGAATGAATAACAACAAGTAGTATAAGAGACAGTGACAAGCTAAAAATTTAGTGGGGTAAATCTTTCTTCATCCACTTTAATTAAAAAAAAGAAAAAATCACTTCAAAGATTTCCCTGGGTTCTTGGGGATACGGCAGAAGAGAACAGGTATGTGTCTGAACACCTCTCTTCTCTTATCTCTCCCTGGGGTGGGGATTCTCATTTACTGCCTACTTGCTCTTGCCCTGGTGAAAATCATGCCCAGAAGCCGAAGCACTGGTGGTGTTCAGTGGTGCCAGTCCCCATCTGGATGATACCGGTTAGGTGTGTAGAAAGTAGAAGCCCTCCTT
Source organism: Physeter macrocephalus (assembly GCF_002837175.3). Lineage (NCBI taxonomy): Eukaryota > Metazoa > Chordata > Mammalia > Artiodactyla > Physeteridae > Physeter > Physeter macrocephalus. The sequence goes on from NC_041227.1 coordinate 115,302,185, forward strand.
GCCACTAAGAAGGGCATGGAGTTCATAACATGGAGAGGAAAGTAAACCTACTCACATGTGAGGCAGCTGTTTCTACATATTCAGGACAGATGCTTGTACCTGAAGCAAAATACCCCAGTTCCAGAACTGATTCTCTCCTCTACTTTGAATGTCAACTACCATTTCCCCACCCCAATTCTTCAAAACAAGACACTGAAAAACACAGAAAATAAACAGGGTCAATTGATATAGTTTTGGTTGTTCATGGTTCTTTTTCCTACCCTGGCTGAGGAAGCACTGAGTCTCAACACCTGTGAACCAACCTCAACTAAGGGGTTACTCAACAAACACAGAAGGCAGAGACGGAGGAAGTGCCTTACGGAATTCTCTTAACACACACGTGAGTTTGTCCGACAATTTTTTTCTCTGCTGAAAATTAAGGGTAACTCTCTTGGGCTCCAAAGATTCACTCAGACTCAGCTGAGAAGGTCTTACTGACTTTCCAAAGGATCAAAGGCTTCAGAGATGTAGAACTGATGTTCTTAAGAATAAAAATGGGCAAAATATGTAGACTTGCCTTGGGAGGGCATGGCGGGGGGGGGTGGGGGGGCGGTGCTGCAGAAGCCCTTCACGCAGAAAACTCACTTGCCTCAAATGGTAGTTTCTGGTAGGTAGAAAGTTTGTCCCAAGTGAGAGGGCAAGGTTAGAGCAGCATGTTCTTTGCTGGAGAACCAAGATGTTAAGTCTGGGCATCTGGATATAGCAAATACAAGCCAAATTTTATTCCCAAATTACCTGGGTTAATTATACCCTATCGACATGGTTGTATACAGCTTTCTGTATCTTCCAATCTTACAATTAAAATTTATGATAGAAAGAAAGGTGAGGAGAGGCTGAGACTATTAATTCCCCTCACCCTCCTGACACTTTAGCGTTCTTTGGTCCAAGATCATTGTAGCGGGAGGGTTCTGCCTCAAGACCTCCAACGAAACATCCTACATGTCTTCTCCAACAAGACTTGACTAATTCACATGGCCTAGGTTTGAGGTGGTTAAAAATCCTAGGACCGGTGGGCAGATAGAGAAGGCAAGCTTTGTATAAAATGTTCCGGAAACTCAGAGCATACCACTGAAAGAGTCTGTCAGCCAGGATGCACAAGAGGATAGAGATCTAACCTTAAATCAGGCACACAAGGAGGGAAAAAGCAGAACAGCCCAATTTTCTTTAAACCCTTCCTCTCTCACTAGTGGCAACTGTCATAGCAATCTGACTCTCAGTAAACATTAAATGGACAAGGGTCCACCATGATCAAGTGTTCCTCCCCTCTAAACAATACAGTCACCAAGGATATGCTGCCCGTAGGCAGGCAGGAAACCACCTCTTCTTTCCAGGGACACTCTCACACTTCCTAACAACTTCAAACCAAGATAGGTTCCAACTCATACTTTGTTTAGCACCCCCATGGCATTAGTGGGTTATCAGACCAGTAACAATGCATTTTACAAGGCAATTAGAAGAAATAAAAGAAGCTGACTGCTATATAGCATTGTAGCTATACTGAACCATTCAAACAGTTTGGAAAGCCCAAAATAAAGCATCATAAAAATATTTACCAGGTTGCCCTCTAAAATGTGATATAAGGAATATGAAAAAGTTCTGACTTATATGTCTGCCAAATCAACTTAATGGATGTGGACATTTATAAAAACCACTTAAGAAATACTTTTACATCCAATAAAGAGCAGAATAGGAGGAGAAAACATTTTTTTACATAAAGCATGATGTGCTTTCACATTCCAAATATTGGAAAAAGGATGAAGGCAGATTCTCTTATTCCTCATATCTAACAGTTTGATTTCAAATTCAGTAAGCTAACATCAAAGATCACCCAGTGAAAAATGGCCTGGGCTACATGACAGTTACTGAATTCAAGGCTGCCCAGGATAGTTTGCCCAGATCAGGACAAGGATCCAAAGAGGAAGCTAAACTGAAGACACGAGAATAAATTAGCAGCATTTTTGGGAGTGAGATGGAAGCTTTCAAAATAGAGGGCAAGGATGGGTATAGGAAGGACATGCGAGAAGTCAATGCAAAAAAAAAAAAAAAAAAAAAAAAAGCTGGAATCATCATCTTGATGGGGCCAGTGAAGATGTAAAAGATACGGATGATGCTAAAAAATGTAAGGGGAAAAGGCTGCTTAGGAAAGAGATGATCCAGATGTATAATAACTTTGAGGGCACCTTCTTACTTATCCCAAATCTCTTCTCTCCGTTCACTCTGCATTTTTTTTTATTATTGAAGGCATACTGTGGAGTGGCTCTGGAGTCAGACAAATGGACCAATACGTTTTTCCTAAGGAAGAGTTTTTCCTACATCTGTAAAGCCTTATTGGATTTTCAAGAGTGTCCCTGAAGATGAGACAGGAAATACTACGTTCAGATGGCAGGGCCCTTCCACCTGACCAAAACTTACCATGTTCTGCATTCTCGAAGTCCTGGTACATTTCATCAGCAGACATAGGTTTTAGATTGGCATAAAAAATACATGTCCTTCCAAGCTTGATGGGCCAGAAGTTTGCTTCAGAAAGGGACAAGGTTCCTGCCTGACCACATACATGCCAGTGCTGCACACTCCAGGGCCTTTATTCCCTCACTTGACTCTGTTCTTGGCCCAGACAGGCAGGGCTCGCCTCCACATGGACCTGCACATGGGTACACTCTTTGAGAACAGAAACAGCATTTCCAAGACCTTCATGTACTGGTGAATAGGGTTTTTGAAATAAAGAAGTACCTCAAGAGCTTCAACTATTGGGAAATTCGAATCCACACTCACTAATAAATCAGGGTTTTGTTCAGACACTTTTTTTTTTTAAACTTGTACATTAGAGCAGCTGCCCCCTAAATATTCTTCTTTTTAGTTTTATTTGATTGAGTGAGGACCCAGGGATCTGAATATTATCAACCACATCTGGAAGTGTGTGTGCACATGTGTGTATCTGTATATGTGGGGTATAGCCAGGAGAGTGGGTCTCACTTTAAAAAGTATATTCCTTGGGCTTCCCTGGTGGCACAGTGGTTGAGAGTCCGCCTGCCGATGCAGGAGACACGGGTTCGTGCCCCGGACCGGGAAGATCCCACATGCCGCGGAGCGGCTGGGCCTGTGAGCCATGGCCGCTGAGCCTG